>NC_091981.1:202265946-202587613 GCF_044704955.1 Pristiophorus japonicus
CAATATCATGTTTCCCCAGAGAAAAGAATGTTCCTGGCATCAAAGGTAATACATGCTCGTACATGTGTTTTTACATATTTCGCCCCCAAATGTATATCATCTAATAATGACAGCAGAGAGAATTAGTAGCATTAATTGGAATAGCAATCAACAATATAGCAGCACATCTGACAACTGCCCTGCAATTAATTACCACTAATCCTACAATCAGATAGTTCCAAGTGTCTCTTCATATGTTGCCAGTCACAGGTGCATCTCTTTTCCTGTTGTCGCTTACAGAGTGGGTATGTTGTATTTGCTTGACTCTGATATAGCCAAATGTCTGGTGTCTGCCCCTGATGTATCTGATTGATACTGGTTGGTACCATCGTTTCCTGAATCCAGCATATGCAGTATTTTGCTTTTGTATTCCCTGAATCTATTTTGTTTTTTAATGATGATTAACGTAATGCACAATTTGCACCACGGACCAACTTAAAAAAAAAAGAGTAATTATATTTCTACCCACATAACACGTTACTGCTGTCAGTTCCACAATGCTAGACTTGAATTGTGGCTTCATTTGAGCACTATTTTATATTGTTCATTTCAAAATCTAATGTCAAGAACAAAAACAAAGCAACATTTATTTGCACCGTAATTTTACAGTTCTTCCAGATCATTTTTTTTATTTCAAGACTTTGTGCATTCCTAAGAACACCAGAACATAAAGGGTACCTGAGAATGAAGAGTGTTAGCATCATATTTCAAAAGGTCCTATGCAAGGTTTCTCTCCAGGAAGCAGTTATCCACATTGTTCAGTCACAACTTGAAAGAAAAATCAGAGTCAAGAAAAAAGAGAAAAATCAGAAACTTGGTTGTAGCTGTAAATTTGTAAAATAGGTTAATTCATTTTACTATTTAGAACATAAGAACATAAGAAATAGGAGCCGGAGTAAGCCATTCAGCCCCTCGAGCCTGCTCCGCCATTCAATAAGATCATGGCTGATATTCTACCTCAGCTCCCGCATTATCCCCATATCCCTCGATTCCCTTAATATCCATACTGGATCAACATTAGAGCAAGCAGTGCATATCCCTCATGTAAAGTTTTAAAGTAATTAATACAAAGCTGGATTAAATACTTTCTTAGCCAAATCTTTGACATTGCCACATGTTGCTTTGCTCAGAGGAGAAATAATGTTTTTGACATTCAACAATGGTTAAATGATGTTGGACAAACAAATCTACTTCCATATTTGTTCTGTGACTAAACATCATAATGTGTTTGAGTGGAGTGACCTGTTGGTATGATAGATATATATTGAGACAGATCCATATCTGTAAATTTAGCCTTAATTGTAACTTAAGGCAAAGAGGAACTATGAAATTAAATTATCAAGGAACATTAAATTAAATAATAAGATATTTTACAGGCACATCAATAAAAAAGGAAGGTTAGGATGGGGATAGACAAGATAATATCATAGGTAATGATAGGGAGGTGGAAAAAATATTAAATAATTATTTTGCTTCAGTATTTGACAGGGAGATGGAAATGACATTGGATGATGAGATAAGTACATTTAAAATAAAAAGAAGGGATATATTAAATAAACTAATCAAACTCAAAGAGGATAAAACCCCTGGTCCGGGTGGATTGCATCCATACATTTTAAAAGAATCTAGGGAAGAGATAGCAGAGGCATTGCAACACATATTTATTCATTCATTAGAAAAAGGTGTAGTGCCAGAGGACTGGCGGATAACGAACGTAATACCTATATTCAAGAAGGGGAATAGAACATGTCCAGGGAATTATAGACCAGTCAGCTTAACATCGGTGGTAGGAAAAATAATGGAATCTGTACTAAAGGAGAAAATAGAAGAACATCTAGAAACCAAAAATATAATCATCAATATAGGCGAGGAATCGAGGAAGACTTGCTTCCACTCTAAAAGTGAATTCTCAGGTGACTGTACAGTCCAATACGGGAATTACAGTCTCTGTCACAGATGGGACAGACAGTGGTTGAAGGAAAGGGTGGGTGGGGAGTCTGGTTTGCCGCACGTTTCTTCCGCTGTCTGTGCTTGGTTTCTGCATGCTCTCGGTGACGAGACTCGAGGTGCTCATCGCCCTCCCGTATAGGGCGGTCTTGGGCCAGGGATTCCCAGGTGCCGGTGGGGATGTTACACTTTGTCAACGAGGCTTTGAGCTGTCCTTGAAACATTTCCTCTGCCCACCTGGGGCTTGCCTGCCATGTAGGAGTTCCGAGTAGAGCACTTACTTTGGGAGTCTCGTGTCGGGCATGCAGATGATATGGCCTGCCCAACGGAGCTGGTCGAATGTGGTCAGTTCTTTGATGCTGGGGATGTTGGCGTGAGCGAGTACACTGATGTTGGTGCGTCTATCCTCCCAGTGGATTTGCAGGATCTTGCGGAGGCAGCACTGATGGTACTTCTCCTGCGCTTTGAGGTGTCTGCTGTATATAATCCACATCTCTGAGCGATTTATAAGAGGGCGGATATCACTACTATCCTGTAGACCACAAACTTGGTGCCAGATTTGATGTCCTGGTCTTCAAACACTCTCTTCCTCAGATGACCGAAGACTGCGCTGGCACATTGGAGGTGGTGTTGGACCTCATCGTCGATGTCTGTCGTTGCTGATAGTAGGCTCCTCAGGTATGAAAAATGGTCCAGGTTATCCACGGCTGCGCCATGGATTTTGATGACCTGAGGGCAGTGCTGTGTGGTGGGGTCAGGTTGGTAGCAGATCTTTGTCTTATGGATGTTTAGTGTAAGGCCCATGCTTTTGAATGCCTCAGTGAAGATGTTGATGATGGCTTGGAGTTCAGCCACTGAATGTGCACAGACACTGTAATTCGATGACAGAGGAAGGGATGATCTTGGATCTAGCCTGGAGACAATGAAAGTTGAACAGGTACCCATTGGTTCTATAGTTTAGTTCTGCTCCAGCGGGGAGCTTGTTGAGAGTGAGATGGAGCATAGCAGCGAGGAAGATTGAGAAGAGGGTTGGCGCGATGACGCAACCCTGCGTGACCCCGTTCCAGATGTGGATTGGGTCTGTGGTGGATCCATTGGTCAAGATCACGGCTTGCATGTCATCATGGAGCAGGTGGAGGATTGTGACAAACTTTTGGGGGCAGCCGAAATGGAGCAATTTCCACTGCCTGTGCTTGATTTCTGCATGCTCTCGGCGATGAGACTCGAGGTGCTCAGCGCCCTCCCGGATGCACTTCCTCCATTTAGGGCAGTCTTTGACCAAGGTTTCCCAGGTGTCAGTGGGGTTGTTGCACTTTATCAGGGAGGCTTTGAGGGTGTCCTTGTAACGTTTCCTCTGCCCACCTTTGGCTCATTTGCCGTGAAGGAGTTCCAAGTAGAGTGCTTGCTTTGGGAGTTTCGTGTCTGGCATACGGACAATGTGGCCTGCCCAGCGGAGCTGATCAAGTGTGGTCAGTGCTTCAATGTTGAGGATGTTGGCCTGGTGGAGGACGCTAATGTTGGTGCATCTGTCCTCCCAGGGATTTGTAGGATCTTGCGGAGACATCGTTGGTGGTATTTCTCCAGCGATTTGCGGTGTCTACTGTACATGGTCCATGACTCTCAGCCATACAGGAGGGCTGTTATTACTACAGTCCTGTAGACCGTGAGCTTGGTGGCAGATTTTAGGGCCTGGTCTTCAAACACTCTTTTCCTCAGGCGGCCGTAGGCTGCACTGGCGCACTGGAGGTGGTGTTGAATCTCATAGTCAATGTCTGCTCTGGTTGATAAGAGGCTCCCGAGGTATGGGAAATGATCCACGTTGTCCAGGGCCGCGTCATGAATCTTGATGACTGGGGGGCTGTGCTGTGTGGCAAGTGTAATGTATGTACATAAGGTCTGCCCACCAACAGGGGGCACTACCGTCGGAGATCCTAGGCTCATATGTACACGCGTGCTGGGCTCGGTATATAACCTGAACTTCACCTTTGTATCTTGACTTCTGGAAGCCATTAAAGCCTAACCAGGTTACACCTAGTCACTGGCTCACAGTACGGAGTTCATTGTATCATTTCATACACCACAAATGGCGACGAGGCAAATACCAACCAATGCAAAAGTATGGCGAGCACAGCATGATCGAGTACTGTTGGAATTCTTGAGAGATTCAATACTTGACCAATATTTCGTGGCAAATGACCTAAACAAAGACAAGGATGCAGAGAAGCGCAGGGCAGTTCTTCTCACTGTCTGTGGCCCCACGATCTATGCACTCATCAAGAATCTGCTCTCACCCACTCTTCCTACAGAAAAGGATTACAAAGAACTGTGTGCTCTAGTTCGGGAACACCTTAAACCCACGGAAGGAATTCTCATATCCAGATATCACTTCTATACACACGTTCGTCCAGAAGGCCAGAATTTAGCGGCATTTGTTGGCGACCTCTGACGTCTTGCAGGGTCTTGCAAATTTGGGCCTGCATTGGAAGACATGCTTTTCGTGTTCAGGGTCAACCACGAGGCGATCTTAAATAAGTTGCTGGCTGCGGAGACGCCGGAACTCAACAAGGTCATCACCATCACCCAGGCTGGCATGTCCATGCAGAAAAGCACGAAGCAGATATCGCGACAAAACAGGAACTCCACGGCAAGTACTGTGTACAAAATTGTATCAACGGCCAGCAGAGCTGCACATGGCAGGGCCTACTCGATGCATCTGCAAGACCAGGAGCCGCTCAAATTTTGCCATCGAGGGCCTACTCGACTGCATATGCAAGAATGGGAGCCGTTCAAACCCTGCCACCAGGCGCAAATCCAAGCTCAACGTGTTGGCGTTGTGGGGGCAATCACTGACCCCATCAGTGCCGTTTTAGGCAGTATGTATGCAGAGGGTGTGCGAAGACGGGGCATCTTCAGCGGACGTGTCCACAGCAGAGCAAGCGAGCTGTGACACACCACGTTGATGATGATTAATTCAGTGTGGATCTGGCAATGCCGCCCGAGGCATTTGAGAGCTCCGAGGAGGAAGTGTATAGCATACGTGCATTCCTAACAAAGAGCCAACTGATAATAATGGAGGTAAAATTAAACGGCGTGCCAGTATCCATGGAATTAGACACGGGTGCGAGTCAATCGATAATGAGCCAGAGGACTTTCGAAAAGCTGTGGGAGACCAACGCAGAGAGACCCAAACTGAGTCCGATAAATGTGAAGTTGCATACCTACACCAAAGAGCTCATACCAGAGATCGTTAGTGCAGCAGTAAGTGTGTCGTACGAGGGAATGGTTCATGATCTACCGTTATGGATTATCCCAGACAACGGCTCATTGTTATTCGGCAGGAGTTGGCTCGAGAAAATAAATTGGAAATGGTACAATATCAAAGCTTTTCATCGGTGGATGATGATTTGTGTGCTTAAGTGCTGAGCAAATTTTCCTCACTGTTTGAACCGGGAATTGGCAGCTTCAAGGGAGCCAAGGTGCAGATTCACCTAGGCCCAGACGCAAGGCCCATCCATCACAAAGCCAGGGCGGTCCCGCACATGATGAGAGAAAAGGTCGAGCTTGAATTGGACGGGCTACAACGCGAGGGGGTCATCTCACCAATCGAATTTAATGAATGGGCCAGCCCCATTGTTCCGGTGTTAAAGAGCGACGGCACAGTCAGGATTTGTGGAGACTACAAGGTCACGATCAACCAAGTTTCGAAGCAAGATCAGTACCCACTACCGAAAGCTGATGACCTGTTTGCAATGCAGGGGGAAGCCGGGGGAAAATCGTTCACCAAATTTGATCTAACGTCAGCCTAAATGACACAGGAACTGGTTGAATCATCAAAGAAACTTATATGCATCAACACGCACAAAGGACCGTTTATTTACAACAGGTGCCCTTTCGACATTCGTTCGGCAGCAGCCATATTTCAGAGAAACATGGAGAGCCTATTTTGAAATCCATCCCCAGGACCGTGGTATTCCAAGATGACATCCTAGGCACAGGTCGTGACACCGCCAAGCACCTGCAAAATCTGGAAGAGGTTCTGCGTTGTCTGGATAAAGTGGGACTCAGGCTGAAACGTTCGAAGTGTGTTTTCATGGCACCGGAGGTCGAATTCCTTGGACGAAAGATTGTTGCAGACGGAATCAGGCCTACAGATGCGAAAACAGAGGCCATCAAAATTGCACCCAGGCCCCAGAATATGATGGAGCTGTGTTCGTTCCTGGGTCTTCTCAACTACTTTAGTAACTTCTTACCCAAATTGAGCACAGCATTAGAGCCTTTGCACAAGCTGCTCAGGAAAGGAGACGACTGGGTGCGGGGTGAACTTCAAGACCGAGCCTTTGAGAAGGCTAGAAATCTGTTGTGTTCCCACAAGCTACTGTTACTGTATGATCCATGCAAGTGTTTAGTTTTGACCTGTGATGCGTCATCCTATGGGGTCGACTGCGTACTCCAGCAAGCCAATGAGTCAGGCAAACTACAACCAGTTGCATACGCGTCTCAAAGCCTATCCAAGGCGGAAAGTGCCTACAGCATGGTAGAGAAAGAGGCTTTAGAATATGTTTTTGGGGTAAAAAAAAATGCACCAGTACCTGTTTGGGCTTTCCTTCAAGCTGGAAACCAATCACAAGCCGCTTATATCGTTGTTCTCGGAACATAAAGGAATCAATACCAATGCATCGTCCCGCATCCAGAGGTGAGCGCTGACATTATCTGCCTATGATTATGTCATTCGCCATAAACCAGGCACCGACAACTGCGCTGATGCATTGAGCTGGTCACCGTTGCCCACACCGGAGGTGGAAATGCCAATGCCCGCAGAGCTACTCATGGTCATGGATGCCTTTGAGAGTAAAGGGTCACCTGTCACTGCTCAACAAGTTAAGACCTGGACCAGCCAGGATCCGACCCTATCGGTTGTAAAACGTTGTGTTCTTAACGGGGACTAGTCGACCATCCCCAAGGAAATGGATGATGAAACCAAACCATACAGCCGTCGCAAAGATGAGCTTTCCATCCAGTCCGATTGTTTACTGTGGGGTAATCATGCCCAAGAAAGGCAGGACGAGATTTGTACGGGAGTTACATAGTATGCATCCCGGTATTGTCATGATGTAGGCCATCGCCAGATCCCATGTTTGGTGGCCTGGCATTGACTCGGATTTAGAGTCATGCGTGCAACAGTGCAGCACTTGCATGCAGTTAAGCAATGCCCCAAAGGAAGCTCCGCTCAGTCGGTGGTCATGACCATCCAAACCTTGATCTAGAATCCACATCGACTTTGCGGGCCCCTTCCTCGGTAAAATGTTTTTTGTGATGGTGGATGCATACTCCAAATGGATAGAATGTGTGATCATGTCACCCAGCACTTCCACTGCCACCAGTGAGAACCTGAGAGCCATGTTTGCCACACATGGTCTGCCAGATATCATTGTTAGTGACAATGGACCATGTTTCACGAGCCTGGAATTTCAAGAAACGCAACGGCATAAAACATGTGAGGTCAGCTCCGTTCAAACCCGTGTCCAGTGATCAAGCGGAGCGGGCAGTTCAAACCATCAAGCAGAGCCTGAAACGCGTAACTCACGGTTCCTTGCAGACACACCTGTCACGCATACTGCTCAGTTACAGGACAAGGCCACACACGCTCACCGAGGTCCCACCTGCAGAACTATTGATGAAGAGAGGCCTCAAAACCAGGCTCTCTCTAGTCCATCCTGACCTTAACGATTATGTCAAAACCCGACATCAACGCCAGCAGTGGTATCACGACCGCACCACAGTGTCACGCAACATATCTGTAAATGTCCCAGTGTATGTACTTAACCATGGTCAAGGGCCCAAGAGGCTTCCGGGCAATTTTACGGATAAGGAGGGTAGCTGGGTGTATATGGTTAAGCTCAAGAATGGGCAGATGTGCAGGAAACACATTGATAAAATCAAGCTAAGACACACTGACGATGCTGAACAGTTGGAAGAAGCAATCACGAGCTTAGACGACCAACCAACTCACGCCCAGCCATCAGAAGAACCCACTGTGGTCAACGCCCAGCCCCAAGTCATGAGAGACTTGGAAAGCACTGGGATTATACTGAGACGGTCAACCAGGAAGCAAAAGGCTCCAGACCGTCTGAACTTGTAATATGGAATTGTGCCAAGAACTGGAGGAGGTGGGGGGAATGGTGTAATGTATGTGCATAAGGTCTTCCCACCAACAAGGGGCACTACCATCGGAGGTCTGCGGGTCATGGGTACATTCGTGCTGGGCCCGGTATATAACCTCAACTTCACCTTTGTATCTTCTCTTCTGGAAGCCATTAAAGACTGACTGGGTTACACCTAGTCACTGACTCACAGTAAGGTGTTCATTGCATCATTTCATACACCATAGCGAGGACAGGCTGGTGGAGGACCTTTGTCTTATGGATGTTTAGCGTAAGGCCCATGCTTTCATACGCCTCAGTAAAAACGTCGACTATGTCCTGGAGTTCAGCCTCTATGTGTGCAGACGCAGGCGTCGTCCGCGTACTGTAGCTCGATGACAGAGGTCGGGGTGGTCTTGGTCCTGGCCTGGAAACAGCGAAGGTTGAACAGGTTCCCACTGGTTCTGTTGTTTAGTTCCACTCCAGCGGGGAGCTTGTTGACTGTCAGGTGGAGCATGGCAGCAAGGAAGATTGAGAAGAGGGTTGGAGCGACGATGCAGCCTTGTTTGACCCCAATCCGGATGTGGATTGGGTCTGTGATGGATCCGTTGGTAGGGATCGCGGCCTGCATATCGTCGTGGAGCAGGCGGAGGAAGGTGATGAACTTTTGGGGGCATCCGAAATGGAGGAGGACGTTCCATAGATCCTCGCAGTTGACAGTGTCAAAGACCTTTGTAAAGTTGAAGAAGGCCATCTATAAGGGCTGGCGCTGTTCCCTGCATTTTTCCTGCAGCTGTCGCGCTGCAAAAATCATGTCCTTTGTGTGAGTTTCTCAGCTGTCAGATCTGCGTACCTATCGCAAACCCAACAACAAGTGGCGGGCCAGTTAATTAAGGTCGTTAAGAGGTAGTTGAATGCTACTTAAGAGGGTTAAAAGCAGGCCCATACAATTTTACCACCTTTTTTAGTGGGTTTTCCATCTTCCTGAGAACATGCCAGATAAGTGAAGTCAGGTTCTCAGTGACTATTGCTATGGAAAGTTGACAGTTGCAGAAGTGATATAAAAGCTACCATTTCACAGCTGTTCACTTTCCAATGTGATAAGCTGGAGCCTTCAAGAATTGGAAGAAACATTTGAGCTGTATGCAGGTTGGAAGTGTTTGCAGTGAACTCTCTTCACTGTCATCTCCTTGGATCAACTCTCTCCCCATTGACAGGGCACTTCTTTCATTTCAATCTCACCTGCCATCTATTCCAGCAGCATCTCACGTTGGTCCTTAGAATCCCACCATGATCAGCCCCAACACCAACATCACTAAACACACCAGCATCACCACCAACAATACCAACCTTCTCCTCAATCACCTGTGCTACACAGGGCATCAGCATCCAACCACATTGCTGCCCGGAAGGTCTCACCATAGCTACATTTACTTCACTTGACGCTGTGCACCTTGGCTGGCACATGATGTCCTAGGTTGGCACCACACCATGCCATTACCATAAAGCATCCCTGCAATGCCCAAGCCAATCCTTTCACACTCATCACCATTGTGCAGGGTCTCCTTATGTCTGACCATTCACTACAACTCACTAAACTACTTCCAAAGCTGCACACAAATCTGTCCAAGAACACAGTGTTCAACATAAAGATTTCAATGTTTGACAACACAGTAACAGAAACTCTACATGAACATTGGCTAAAACCCAAGTGCCTACCCTTTGTGTTGTTCCCTTCCAATGGACAGAAGAGACCTCCCCAGGACACCGATGCAGCATTGCACAGGCAGGCACAAGCAGAGATGGCGTAAGGAGAAGCTGGATGTAGTGGTGCAAACCTTTCAATGATCTCAGTAGATCATAAAATGTTACTGCAAAACCACACTCGACCTCCTGCTGTGCCGCTAATCACATCCCCATCACTCTGCCTTCCCGACCTTACTCTTTCTCATCTACATGTTGCCCCTTGGCAACATCATCTGGAAACACAGCGTCAGTTTCCATATGTACGCTGATGACACCCAGCTCTACCTCTCTCAACTTCTCCACGGTCTCTAAATTATCACACTGCTTGTCTGATATCCAGTTCTGGATGAGCACAAATTTTTCCCTTGAATATTGGAAAGACCAAAGCCATTGTTTTCCATTCCCGCCACAAACTTCATCCTCTAGGCACTGACTCCATCTCTCTCCCAACTTCTGTCTGAGGCTGATCCAGACTGTTCGCAACACTGGTGTCATATTTGCCTCTAGACTGGACTATTCCAACACACTCATGGCTGGCCTCCCACATTCTATCCTACGTAAACTAGAGGTGATCCAAAACTCGGCTCCCGTGTCCGAACTCACACCAAGTCTCACTAACCCATCACCTCTGAGCTTGTTGACCTACATTGGCTCCTGTTTAAGCAACGCCTCGATTTCAAAATTCTCATCCTTATTTTCAAATCCTTCCATGGCCTCATCTCTCCCTCGCTCTGTAATCTCCTCCAGCACCATAACCCCCCGAGATGTCTGCGCTCCTCTAATTCTGCCCTCCTGATCATCCCTGATTGTAATCACTCAACAATTGGTGGCCATGCCTTCTGTTGCCTAGGCCCCAAGCTCTGGAACACCCTGCCTAAACATCTTAGTCTTGCTACCTTTCTTTCCTCCTTCAAGATGTTCCTTAAACCATACCTCACCTGCACTAATTTCTATTTATGCGTCTTGGTGTCAAATATTTATGGCATAATTCCCCTGTGAAGTGCCTTGGGACATTTCACTATGTTGAAGGTGCTATATAAATACAAGTTGTTGTTGTTATGAGTTGGTGTGATTGGAACAGGATGAGGATGAGTATGAGGGGTGGCTAGTGAGATGGGGAAGTGATAATGTAGATAGCGAGGGATGGGTGGAGGTGCAAGGTAAGTTGGTGCAAGTAAGGATGTGCAGGAGTAGGGTAGGGAAGGCAGAGTGATGGGGATGTGATGAAGTGGCACAGCAGGATGAGGTTGAGTGTAGATTTGCAGTAACGTTTCGTGATCTACTGAGATCATTGAAAGGTTTGCGCCGCTGCAGCCTGATCCTCCTGACGACATCCCTGCTTGTGCCCTCCTGTGTAATGTGCAATCAGGCTGCATTGGTCTCCTGGGAAGGTCTCTTCCATCCATTGGAAGGGAAGAGGACCTCCCTGTATACTGTGACTCCCTCCATAATCATCTTGAGGGAGTCATGGGAGAGCCTGGATGTCACCGTGCAACTTTGTGCAGTGTTTGTCAGTGTTTGCAGCACCTCAATGCTGCAGAACACTAACTGAAGAACTGTCAAAAAAAAGTTGGCCATGGTCCCTTTAAGAAAACGGGCTGATGACACGTCTTCAGATGATGTCATCAGACCAGTTTCTTGTTATTTGGCTGGGAACCTCACAGGGCGGGCTTAACAAGCCCAATCATCGGAAGATTGCTGTTAGAATGTTGGCTGCAGCTGGGAGCGTGTTCCCCACACACCACCAATGCCGACTGCTCCTGGGCACGGCCAAGGGTGCCATCAGCCGGTCCAGGCAGCGGGCGGTCGAGGGGGTCGTTCAGCCTGACTGCCTGCATCTCTTCCGCGCGTACATCCACGCCAGGGTGTCCTTGGAGATGGAGCACGCGGTGTCCACCGGTACGCTCGCGGCCTTCCGCGAGAGATGGGCGCCGGAGGGACTGGAGTGCATCATTACCCCCGGCAACCAAATTTGAATTTGATTTTATATGTTTTAAAGTTTAATTTGTTTTAATTGCCGGGTTTTTAGTGTCCCCCTCCCCTTTTATAGGGGGCACTTGTATATATATCTGTGGTTTTACTGCCCAAAAAAACCCCAAAAAACCACAAAAATCACAAAAAAAACCCAACAAAACCACCAATGCCGACCGCCCCCAACTCGCACCCGTTGGCAAAATCACGGCCACCATGTGCCGATCCCACCTCTCTACTACCCTCTAAAGACCGTGCAGTGCCATTTTCTGAGCTGGTACCTGAGAGTGTCAGATTGAGTTATGGTGTCTTCTTCTCCTTCACTCTCCTTCTCCACAAGGTCAGAGACCGGCTGTGCTGGTGGCAGTTGTTGATTATCTGAAAGGAGAAAGGCACAAGGGTCGGGTTGTGGTGGAGAGGTGCGAAAGCAAGATGTGCATGATTACACCATCAGCAGCTTGTAAGTGAGTCGAGATTGTGGGATGAGGGAGAAGTGAATGTGAGAAGAAGGGTTAGGTATGAGCATACCGTCATCAGCAATGCTTTCAACCTCATCGCTCATCTCAGCCTCAATTACGGCCCCTCCAATCATCTGCAGCACTGTCTCCTCCAGCTCAGTCTGTTTCTGATGTTGGGCTTCCCCTCCACCCGTCTGCTGCTGCTCATGGTGGTTTTGTGCCACCTTTGCCTGTCAGAGAAAGGGAAGCATGTCAGGGAGTGTGGTGCAATGTGTTGGGTTCTGTGCTTGTCATGGTTGAATGGATGGAAGTCTGTGCAAGGTGTGAGATGTGGGTGTGAGTCCTGCAGCAGTGGTAAGCGATATGCACTAGGTCTGTGCAGCAGAGCAGGTCTCCAGTTGTCTTGGGTAATCCTTGCCACTGGACCAAGACTTAGCTCAGCCAAGCCCGTGTGGTGGCTGGTGTGCAATGGCCACCACACGTTAAAAAAATCCATGCACAGGCATCTTCCACCCTTGAGGATGTAGTTCGGGTTCTTCGTTTGAAACACCTGTGAACTCATCCATTTTTTTTGGTGTGGAAGCAAGTCATCCTCGTTTCGAGGGACTGCCTATGATGATGATGGTGGTAAGTGTGTGAGGTGAAGCTATGGTTGTGAGATATGAGTTGTGATTGGTAGAGATTGTTGGTGGTGAGTGATGGGGGTGTGGTGCATTGAGCAGCGTGTGGGGCTAGTCGTGCAGTTGGTAGAATGTTGCATTTGAAGATGCATTCACTCACTTTGACCACTCGTGTGAGGTCATTAAACTTCTTGCGGCACTGGATTCAGGTCCTAGGGACAACACACGTTGTGCTGACAGCTTGTGCTATTTTCTCCCACTGCCTTCTGGCGTGTTGCCTTTAAGGCCTCCTGTGGGTAGAGGACCTGATGTCTTCTGTGCACCTAGGGCCAAAGCTTCCAGTGCCACATCTGAGAACCTCCTGCACTCGCTCTTCCCTTTTGGGCCATGCCTTCAGAGTGACAATGAGTTGCGTCTGCACAAAGTACCTCCCCTTTAATTAGTGCAGAGAGCTTAGGCCAAATTTGATTGGACAGTAGACTGCACCCGATATTGTCCCTCTGTTGAGCACTAAGTCAACCAACAGCACGTTTAGCGCTGTGATTAGTGCTCCAATCATTATAATGAGCAGCCAGCACAAGTTTTGTGTGCTAGCTGCACCACTTTGAGCGGGTGCAGGTAGATCGTGCTTCACTCCCCGCGCCCGTTTTTAAGTTTTATCCAATTCAGCCCCAGGAACTTCAGATTACCAACAACTGGCTCATACAGGTGACCATGAAGCCAGACTGACCTACAGGGTTTTTTATTGTAATAAGTGAAGATGTTGACGATACAAGAGAAATTATTTCTATGACACATGGATGTTGGTGCTCCACTGAATCTCATTGAAAGTCAGTGAGGGTCACATCTTGGAAACCTGTGCATGAGAGAAGATGGCCATTTGTTATCGAGAAGAGCTGAAAGAAAACCAATAGAGCAATCTCCTTCCATAAATCTACAAGCTTGGTGTGATGAACAATCCCATTGATGGCTGCAAAATACTTCAGCTCTTCTCCCATAATTACGTCCTGTAGATTGTGAAGAGCATAAAAACATAAGAAATAGGAGCATGATTAGGCCATACGGCCCCTCGAGCCTATTATTCAATAAGATCATGGCTGATCATCGACCTCAGCTGCACTTTCCCACCCGATCTCCATATCCCTTGATTCCCCTAGACTCCAAAAATCTATCTGTCTCAGCTTTGAATATATTCAGAGACTCAGCATCCACGGCCCTCCGAGCCAGTGAAAAGTTCATTCAGCAGCTGCTGACAGAGGAGCAGGAGCAACAAATCTATGTGGAACAGCAGAGGAAGGAAATTGATGAACAGTTAAAAAGAGATGAAAAGCTCGCTCAGATGCTGAGTGAGGAGATGAATCCAATAGCTAAATTCCAAAGATTCACAACCCTCTGAGTGAAGAAATTCCTCCTCTTCTTGGTCTTAAATGGCCGACCCCTTATCCTGAGACTGTGCCCCCTGGTTCAAGACACTCCAGCCAGGGAAAACAACCTTTCAGCATCTACCCTGTCAATCCCCTTCAGGATCTTGTATGTTTCATTAAGATCACCTCTCATTCTTCCAAACTCCAAAGAGTATAGACTCATTCTACACCTAAGACAGCCCTCTCATCCCAGGAATCAATCTAGTGAACCTCCGTTGTACCGCCTCCAAGGCAAGTATATCCTTCCTTAGATAAGGAGACCAAAATTGTGCACAGTACTCCAGGTGTGGTCTCACTAAGGCCCTGTGCAATTGTAGCAAGGCGTCCTTACTCTTATACTGCAACCCCTTTGCAATAAAGGACAAGATGCCATTTGCCTTCCTTATTGCTTGCTGTACCTGGATGCTTACTTTCTGTGTGTCGAAATTCAGCCTCCGGATAAGGCTGGTTACCGCCGGAAAGTGGCGGCCACATGGTGGTGTCGAATGGCTGCCGATTTTCTGTTGAATGACCGCCACTCGTGAAATTCTTCTCCATGGTTTTTCCGGTGGTCCCCACTTCCGCCCTGCTGAAGCTGAACCCTCCGAACTGCATCATCAAAGCGCGCACCGCCGATCTCCCGCCCCGCCAGCAAAATTTAATTAAAATAATCTGGCGGCCGCCAGGCAGTGCTCCTGACAATTTTTTCTGTTGGTGCACTGTGTTTTCAGTGTGTGTAAACTGGCGGTGCGGCCACCAATAAAGGGGAGGGTGCACTGTCACAGCCGCCATCTTATTGGGTGCCAGGCCGCTGGCCTGGCCGAAACTCTCACTGGTGGCCCAGTGGACCTAACTAAAATAATCGCAGAGCTCGCAGCGGCTCTCCCCTTTAAGTGAAAGTGAGAGAAGTGGTGATGTGCTAGCATGATGACAGCATCAGCACTACGCTGATGACTGACAGCGCCGGACACTCCGCCCGTCCCCACTTCTGCCCCAGACAAAGAGCTGAATTTTGCGCAAGAGATCACCGCATCCACCGTGGCGGTGAAAACACAGGAAAATCGGTTGGTGCGACCCGTTTCCGGCAGGGGTGAATTTCTGCCCTTGTGCAAGGAAATTCAAATCTCTCTGAACACCAACATTTAAAAGTTTCTCACCATTTAAAAAATATTGGGGCCTAAATTGCCCACCGCTGGAAATGGGATGCACGTGGTGGTTGAAGTGGCTACTTCAGCGAAATTCCACTCTTTGTTTTTTTCTTTCAGGCGGACTGGAAGTCGCTCATAATGGGAATGGTAGTGTGGCGGTGAGCACACTAGAGAGGTGGAAGTTAGAGGTGAAGAGGTAGAGAGGCGCCGCGTCAGAATGGCTCTCCCTTTCACTTAAAGGGGAGAGCCAGCGCGATTTTAAAAGTTCGGTCCTTTGGACCACCAGGGAGGGTTTCAGACGGGCCAGCGGCCAAGAACGGGTGCCAAGCTGCGTGTTAGTGGCCCGGCTGGGCATAATTGTCGGCCCGATATGGCAGTCGGCAGACAAAAAAAAACATGGCGGCAGCGGCAGTGCATCCTCCCCTTTAATGGGAACTGCATCGCCATTTCAGAAGGCCACAGCCTTGCTGCACTGTCTCAAAAAAATAGGTTTTGGCACCGCCCGGTGGGAGGAAGATTTTCGCGGCGTAATTTCGCCATCAGGGGGCAACATCGGTGGTGCGTGCTCTGATGACGCACTTCGGACGGATTGGCAGCAGCGGAGCGGTGGGGGAAAATGGGTCACCGCCAGGATACCGTAGGAGCAGAATTTTGATAGTGGCGGCTATTAAACTCGGCAGACATTGCACTCTGCAGCGTGGCCACCAATTTCCAGTGGTAACAGGCCTTAAGGAAAGGGGCAATTTCAGCCCCATTCTGTTTTTCTATTCTTCCAACCAAACTGGTAGCAATACGGTGGAGGAGGTTTTCCTGGAGTGTATTAGGGATGGTTTTCTAGACCAATATGGCGAGGAACCAACTAGAGAGCAGGCCATCCTAGACTGGGTCTTGTGTAATGAGAGAGGATTAATTGGCAATTTTGTTGTGCGAGGCCCCTTGGGGGAAGAGTGACCATAATATGGTAGAATTCTTCATTAAGGTGGAGAGTGACACAGTTAATTGAGACTAGGGTCCTGAATTTAAGGAAAGGTAACTCCAATGGTATGAGATGTGAATTGGCTAGGATAGACTGGCAAATGATACTTAACGGGTTGATGGTGGATAGACAATGGTAGACATTTAAAGATCACATGCATGAACTTCAACAATTGTATATCCCTGTCTGGCGTTAAAATAAAACGGGGAAGGTGGCTCAACCGTGGCTAACAAGGGAAATTAGGGATAGTGTTAAATCCAAGGAAGAGGCATATAAATTGGCCAGAAAAAGGAGCAAACCTGAGGACTGGGAGAAATTTAGAATTCAGCAGAGGAGGACAAAGGGTTTAATTAGGAGGGGGAAAATAAAATATGAGAGTAAGCTTGCAGGGAACATAAAAACTGACTGTAAAAGCTTCTATGTGAAAAGAAAACGATTAGTGAAGACAAATGTAGGTCCCTTGCAGTTAGAATCAGGTGAATTTATAATGGGGAACAAAGAAATGGCAGACCAATTGAACAAATACTTTGGTTCTATCTTCACTAAGGAAGACACAAATAACCTTCCGAAAATATTAGGGGACCGAGGGTCTAGTGAGAAGGAGGAAGTGAAGGAAATCCTTACTTTTCAGGAAATTGTATTAGGGAAATTGATGGGATTGAAGGCCGATAAATCCCCAGGGCCTGATAGTCTGCATCCCAGAGTATTTAAGGAAGTGGCCCTAGAAATAATGGATGCATTGGTGACCATTTTCCAACATTCTATAGACTCTGGATCAGTTCCTATGGATTGGAAGATAGCTACTATAACTCCACTTTTTAAAAAAGGAGGGAGAGAGAACACACGGAATTGTAGACCGGTTAGCCTGACATTGGTAGTGGGGAAAATGTTGGAATCAATTATTAAAGATGTAATAGCAGCGCATTTGGAAAGCAGTGACAGGATCGGTCCAAGTCAGCATGGATTTATGAAAGGGAAATCATGCTTGACAAATCTTCTGGAATATTTTGAGCATGTAACTTGTAGAATGGACAAGGGAGAACCAGTGGATGTGGTGTATTTGGACTTTCAAAAGGCTTTTGACAAGGCCCCACAGAAGAGATTAGTGTGCAAAATAAAGGCACTGGTATTGGGAGTAATGTATTGACATGGATAGAGAACTGGTTGGCAGACAGGAAGCGAAGAGTAGGAATAAATGGGTCCTTTTCAGAATAGCAGGCAATGACTAATGAGGTACTGCAAGGTTCAGTGCTGGGCCCCCAGCTATTTACAATATACATTAATGATTTGGACAAAGGAATTGAATATAATATCTCCAAATTTGCAGATGGCACTAAGCTGGGTGGGAGTGTGAGCTGTGAGAAGGATGCTAAGAGGCTGCAGGATGACTTGGACAGGTTAGGTGAGTGGGCAAATGCATGGCAGCTGCAGTATAATATAGATAAATGTGAGGTTATCCACTTTGGTGGCAAAAACAGGGAGGCAGTATATTATCTAAATGGTGAGAGTTTAGAACAAGGGGAGGTGCAACAATGCCTGGGTGTCATGGTACATCAGTCATTGAAAGTACAGGTACAGCAGGCGGTGAAGAAGGCAAATGGCATGTTGGCCTTCATAGCGAGAGGATTTGAGTATAAGAGCAAGGAGGTTGTACAGGGCCTTGGTGAAGCCACACCTTGAATATTGTGTGCAGTTTTGGTCTCCTAATCGGAGGAAGGACATTCTTGCTATTGAGGGAGTGCAGCGAAGGTTCACCAGACTGATTCCCGTGATGGCAGGACTGACATATGAAGAAAGACTGGATCGATTAGGCTTATATTCACTGGAATTTAGAAGAATGAGAGGGGATTTCATAGAAACATATAAAATTCTGACGGGATTGGACAGGTTAAATATAGGAAGAATGTTCCCGATGTTGGGGATGTCCAGAATCAGGGTCACAGTCTAAGGATAAGGCGTAAGCAATTTAGGACCGAGATGAGAAGAAACTTCTTCACTCAGAGAATTGTGAACCTGTGGAATTCTCTACCACAGAATTCAGTTAGTTGTTGAGGCCAGTTAGTTAGATACATTCAAAAGGGAGTTAGATGTGGCCCTTACGGCTAAAGGGATGAAAGGGTATGGAGAGAAAGCAGGAATGGGGTACTGAAGTTGCATGATCAGTCATGTTCATATTGAATCATGGTGCAGGCTTGAAGGGCCGAATGGCCTGCTCCTGCACCTATTTTCTATGTTTCTACCAAAGTCAATACCCTCACATTTCCCTACATTATACTCCATCTGCCACCTTACTGCCCACTCACTTATTCCATCTATGTCCCTTTGCTGATGCTTTGTGTTCTCCTCACAGCTTACTGTCCCACGTAGCTTTGTATCATCAGCAAATTGCATACATTACATTCAGTCCCTTCATGTAGGTCATTAATATAGATTGTAAATAGCTGAGATCCCAGCACTGATCCTGTGGGCACCCCACTAGTTTAAGCCTGCCAATCTGAAAAAAATCCGTTTATCCCTACTTTCTGTTTTCTGTCCGTTAACCAATCCTCTATCCATGCTGATACATTACCTCCAATCCCATGAGCCTTATCTTGTGTAATAATCTTTTATGTGGCATCTTATTGAATGCCTTTTGGAAATCCAAATATACTACTTCCACTGGTTCCCCTTTATCTACCTTGTCAGTTATATCCTCAAAAAACTCTTAATAAATTTGTCAAACACAAGATTTCCTTTTCATAAAACCAAGGTGACTCTGCCTAATCAGGTTATGATTATCTAAGTGCCCTGATACCACTTCCTTACCAATGGATTCCAGCATTTTCTCGACGACTGATGTCAAGCTAACTGGCCTGTAGTTCCCTGATTTCTCTCTCCCTCCTTTCTTGAATGGCGGTGTTACATTTGCTACTTTCTACTCTGCTGGGATTGTTCTAGAATCGTTCTGTTTGAGTGGCCCATCATATCAAAACTTTGTAAATGTGTATTCCAGTGATGGCCGGTGATGGGTTTTCACATCCAGCCGGTCTGGGGCTTAATGGCTTTCTTTTGTTCTGCTTTCTCGCTTCTCGGAGTTATCTTTTCCAGGTAATGGCTTGATCACTGACCAGTTTACATCTCTGACGAGTTCACATTGCTTAACAATGGACCCTCCATCTTTGCCCATTACCTGTGATGAGTTGCCTTCTCCTGGCCATTGTAACTTGTCCCAGACCATCCCCACCCATCAGATGTGGATTTTTTGTGTTCAACATGGAAAATTACATGGGCCCCTCCCACAACAGGAGCTGCCAGCTCTTTTCTGCTGTGAGAAATATTAAAACGCTATGTCCAGATAATGCTCAACAATTCTTGGGGAGCCAATGCTTACACTCCTGGAGCAAAGTGTCCCGTTAAATCTCTCCCTCCCTGATGCATCGCAACGTCTGCAGCTCGTACTCCAGCTATACAATTCTGAGGACTGCAGGTAATCTCAGACCAAAAACAGTTTAAAATGAAATACTATATGTAGAAGATTGTGAAATCCCAGCTCAAGAGCAACTAGAGAAGTTGGGGCAAGTTGTAAGAAAGCAGACTTTGGCATCTCTCAATGCCTCAAACAGCCTAACACTTTGATCCAGCACTAACAATTTCCAATGTCTGACAAAGTACCAGAACAGACAAGCACAGCTGTGACTAGCTGTATTTAACAGCTATATGTTACATTCAGTTTTAGTGAGGCACGCAGCCAGATTGTGATAAAGGTGTTGGTTCGCTTTATGCAACAAACTTTTACATTATATTTTGAGTGACAGCTCCCGCGCACTTGGCTAATCAAGGCTCTGCACCGTCAAAATCTACCCTACTATATTCCTTATTGCCTTGTGACTCATTTTTAACTATTTATTATAAGAGTAGAATTTACACAGCTCCCCACACTGAGGCATATTGTTGTTGTCATGTATTCAGCTATCATTGTAACCCATGTATAAGCTGACCTAAGACACCTTGAGAACATTGACCACAAGGGGATGAACTTGTGGGAGACACTCCTAACCTGGACTTTCAGTTATAAAAGAGGAAGCTCCACCCACCTTCATCACTTGAGATCTTGGAAATAAAGGTAACTGGTCACAGAGTGACCTTCTCTCAAGTATGGGCCTCGTGTGCATTTATACTGTATAATAAGGACATATCATTGGCGATGAGAAACTGGGATTTAAACCACGCGAGCATGGCCACTAGCAGCACAGAAGAGAGGTACTGTGTTGGTGATGATTGGGACGACTTTATTGAGAGACTACAGCAAAGTTTTGTCACTAAGGAATGGTTGGGACAGGATTTGGCCGACAAACGCCTCCTGACGGTTTGTGGATCCAGAACGTATTCCCCGATGAAGGAGCTTCTCGCGCCAGAGAAGCTGGTGGACAAGACATTCGAAGAGCTCAGTAAGTTGATTGGGGAACACCTTAAACCGACGAGCAGCATGCACATGGCGAGACACCGGTTTTACATGCACCGGCGGTGAGAAGGGCAAAGCGTTCCTGACTTCGTGGCAGATCTCTGGCGACTGGCGAGCCTATGTAAGTTCACAGATGCATGCAGAGCGGAAATGCTGTGAGACTTTTTTATTGAGCACATCGGGCACGCTGGGGTTTTCAAGAAACTGATTGAGACCAAAGACTTGACCTTGGAAGCGGCGGCTCTGATAGCACAGACATTTATCTCCGGGGAGGAAGAGACCAGAATGATGTATGACAAAAATCTTGGCTCAAATGTGGCAAACGACCAGGGAGTCAACATTGTTAACGTGGCACACAAATCTCTAGGCAGACAAGGACAATCGGACATGCCCCAGCATGTAGTCGAACCCAAATGTAAGGTTCTGCAAAACCAACCACGGAGACATGTGGCAGGGATAATGGGAAGATGCCATGTTTAAAATGACCAACTGCAGCCACCAGCCTGTAAACCGCGGAGGATGATGGGACTCTGGCCACCCTGTACAGTAACAGACAGTGTTGCAGGGGCACGGAACCAGACGGGGGATGAGCCAGCTACCGTAAGGGGAAAGAGTGTACATTCGGTTCTTCCAGGAAAATGGATACAAGGCAACTTTATATTTTTAAAAGGACATTTCTCCAGCTTTTCGTGTAAAACCCTCACAGAAGAGGCAACATGTCCAGGCAAAATCTCCCCAGTAATACACAAGGCAACACAAAGGGTATCAGTTTGAATAATTAAACAAAGGCCCACAGTTCTGATGCAATCATTTTGGCCAGCTCAGACAGAGTGGCACCTCTGTCGAGATAGTAAACAATCATCTTCATTCACCCCATCAGCGAGCGACAGGATACAGGAGGTGTGGCTAATCTCCCATTCCAGACAGATCGATACACATCAAACTGTCATTCACACCCCATTTTATTCAAGGAAGACCCAAGACAATGGCATGCAATTTTGGCGCAAAGATGAATGGACTATAAGAAAAAGCTGCAAAAACACAGGTGGTTGGGGGGTTGGAGGTTGAAGGTTGGAGGTTGGAGTCAGTTTTTTTTATTGAGTTGTAGAGTTGAGTTAAGAAGGTGGGAGTCAGTATTTGTTGTGGTTGAGTTGAGTTAAAGGGGAGTTGAGTCAGCTCTTCACAGGACCCTCGCTCTGGGGAAGGTGTGCTTAACTCCAGCAGTTTTTTTCTCAGGAGCCAACCGAGAGGCAAATAGAAGAAACCGACGCAACATCGAGGAGGAAAACCGAACCGACCAACAACGTAAAATCCACCCCAGAGGGACCCCGAGCTGAAATAAATGCCCCCAGAACCCCGGAGTTGATAGGATTGTGAGTACAGCCCAAACCCCCTCACAGACTCAATTTAGGACAGGAATTGGTAAGAAGGGTGAAGTGGGAGGTGGGGTTGTGTGTGAGTGGAATGTTTCAACCTCTTATCTTCCCCTTCCCTGTTGCGAGAATTTTTCATGTTGTTGAGTGAGATTGTGCCATTACTGCTATTTACGACCTCTTCCTATGCCCTCTATCTTTGTGTTTACTATTCTAAATAAACAACATTAGCCATTTTGCACTCTTACCCACTGTGTCTGATGACTCGTTACTCATCCATCCTCATAAATCACACGTACAGAACCTCAGGGGAGTGTGGATTCGAACCCACACCCCCAAGCTCCCCTTATACAAAGGGGGAATTCAACTGAGACAATGGCTAGCTGAACGGCGATTTATGCCATCATAATGGACAATGCGGCCAGTAATGGGGCCATCAACACCTGTTAATGGTGCGCTTAAGGACAGTTACAGAGACAGTCAGAGACGATCGACTGGTAATGGACCTTTTGTTTCCAACAACGGGGCCTCCAGTTCATGCTGGAGGTGTGGAGGCAAACTCCCAGCCAAAGCTTGCAGGTATCAGCAATATACCTGTAGAAACTGCAACGTCAGCGGTCACTTGGTGCGTATGTGCAGGAAGCCTGCAGCCAGGTTGATGTACGAGGAGGACAGGCCCAATGTAAGCTCTACAAGGCCAAATGAATACTGGGGGAAATCGCTGGAAGCTGAAGTTCAGCGAGTTCATGTGGAGCACATATACAGTTCATATACCAGGACGCCACCGATAATGATGAAAGTGCTCCTCAATGGCATCCCAATATTAATGGAGCTAGACACGGGGGCTAGCCAGTCCCTGATGAGTATCAAACAGTTCGAAAGATTGTGGGTGTCCAAGGCCAGGAGGCCAAAATTATTGCCGATTGACGCACAGCTACAGACATATACAAAGGAGATCATTCCTGTGCTAGGCAGCGCCACGGTAGTCGTGACCCATAAAGGTTCGGAGACCAGGTTGCCACTCTGGATTGTTCCGGGGGACGGTCCCACACTACTGGGGAGGAGTTGGCTTGCTGTCATGAACTGGAAATGGGGCGACGTCAATGCAATTTCTTCTGTGGAGCGAGTATCATGCTCACAGGCCCTGGACAAATTTGACTCATTATTTCAATCTGGCATCGGCACTTTCATGGGGGCCAAGGTAGTGATTCACATGAACCCGGACGCCAGGCGAGTACACCACAAGGCCAGAGCGGTGCCGTACGTGATGCGGGAAAAAAATAGAATGCGAATTGGACCGCCTGCTGAGGGAAGGCATCATCTCGCCAGTCGAATTCAGTGACTGGGCGAGCCCCATTGTGCCGGTGCTCAAGGCGGATGGGTCGGTCAGGATATGTGGTGATTACAAGACCACCATCAATCGGGTGTCACTCCAAGACCAGTATCCGCGACCGAGAGCGGAGGACCTCTTTGCGACGCAATCCGGTGGCAAACTTTTTAAAAAGTTGGACCTGACCTCAGCTTACATGACCCAGGAGCTGGAGAGTGAGTCGAAGAAGCTGACCACAATCACGACACACAAGGGGTTGTTTGAGTACAACAGATGTCTGTTAGGGATTCATACGGCCGCCGCGATCTTTCAGCGAAATATGGAAAGCCTCCTCAAGTCAATTCCAAGGACGGTGGTTTTTCAAGACGATATCCTCATCACGGGTCACGATACCAAAGAACACCTCCACAACCTGGAGGAGGTACTACGCAGACTGGACCGGGTAGGGCTGCGACTGAAAAAGGCGAAGTGCGTCTTCCTAGCTCCAGAGGTAGAATACCTGGGGAGGAGGGTAGCAGCAGACGGGATCAGACCCACTGTGTCCAAAACGGAAGCGATCCAGAGAGCACCCAGACCCCGTAACCCGACAGAGCTGCGTTCGTTCCTGGGGCTCCTGAACTATTTTGGTAACTTTCTTCCCAAATTGAGCACGCTGTTAGAGCCACTACACGTGCTCCTACGCAAAGGTCGCGATTGGGTCTGGTGGGGACAGCCAGGAAAGGAATTTTGATCGAGCACGCAACTGTTATGCTCAAAAAAACTGTTAACGTTATATGACCCGTGTAAGAAACTTGTTCTAACGTGCGATGCGTCGTCCTATGGGGTCGGGTGTGTGAAGCAGCATGTGAATGCCAATGGTCAGTTACAGCCGGTAGCTTATGCTTCCAGAAGTCTGTCCCAGGCAGAAAGGGGCTACGGGATGATAGAAAAGGAAGCGCTAGCATGTGTATATGCAGTAAAAAAAATGCACCAGTACCTGTTTGTCAGGAAATTTGAGCTGGAGACAGATCACAAACCCCTAATGCCCTTTTGGCCGACAACAAGGCCATAAATGCGAATGCATCGGCCCACATACAGAGGTGGGCACTTACGTTAGCCGCCTATGACTACATAATTCGACACAGGCCGGGCACTGAAAACTGCGCCGATGCACTCATCAGGCCCCCACTAGCCACCACTGAGGGGACAATTGAGCATGATGCTGAGATGGTCATGGCTGTTGAAGCTTTCGTAAGTGAAGGCTCACCTGTGACAGCCCATCAGATTAAAGTCTGGACAAATAAAGACCCGCTACTGTCTTTAAGAAATGTGTCCTGAATGGGGACTAGGCAGCCACGTACAGGGGCATGCCCTGAGGAATTTAAACCATTTCATAGGCGCAAGGATGAACTCTCGATTCAGGTCGATTGCCTACTCTGGGGAAACTGAGTAGTCATACCCCAGAAGGGCAGAGAGGTGTTTATCAGAGAACTTCACAATGAGCACCCGGGCATTGTCATGATGAAGGCAATTGCCAGGTCACACGTTTGGTGGCCAGGGATAGATGCTGACCTGGAACTTTGTGTTTGCAGGTGCAACACATGTGCTCAGCTGGGCAACGCACCCAGTGAAGCCTCCCTTAGCCCCTGGTCCTGGCCCGCCAAGCCATGGTCACGCATCCATGTGGACTACGCAGGTCCTTTCATGGGAAAGATGTTTTTGGTTGTAGTAGATGCCTACTCCAAATGGATTGAGTGTGCCATTTTAAATTCAAGCACATCCTCTGCCAAGGTAGAAAGTCTACGGGCAATGTTCGCCGCTCATGGTCTACCGGATGTCTTGGTCAGCGACAATGGCCCGTGCTTCACAAGCACTGAATTCCAGGACTTCATGGCAGGCAATGGAATCAACCAGGTCAGAACAGTACCGTTCAAGCCGACCTCAAACGGCCAGATGGAACGAGCAGTGCAGATAATCAAACAGGGGATGCTCAGAATCCAAGGGGGTTCCCTACAAAGCCGCTTATCACACCTCCTGTTGGCCAATAGATCCCGACCACACTCGCTCACAGGGGTTCCACCCGCAGAGCTGCTAATGAAAAGGATGCTCAAACCAGGTTATCCCTTATACACCCTACTATGAAAGAAATTGCTGAGAGCAGGTGTCAGTCACAATGTGACTACCATGACAGGAATCCGAGGGCACGATGTATTGATGTCAATTATTCTGTTTTTGTCCTTAATTACACTGCAGGGCCCAAATGGTTTGCAGGCACTGTGATTGCCAAAGAGGGGAATAGGGTTTTGCTGGTTAAACTTACCAATGGACAAATCTGCCGCAAACACGTGGATCAAACTAAAAGGAGGTTCAGCAACCCCATAGAAGAAGCAGAGGAAGAACATGATGTAGAGTTCATTCCACCACAGGTGACCGAACACCGGAACCAAGTGGAGGAGAGCCCAGTCACTGTGGGCAGTCCGGACAGGCCTGAGGCACTGCAAACAGCAGACACTTAGGCCAGCGCCCAACAACTAGAGCCCCAACTCAGGCGCTCTACAAGGGAGCATAAACCTCCAGAGAGACTTAACCTGTGATCCCAATAAGACTTTGGGGGGGGAGGTGATGTCATGTATTCAACTATCGTTGTAACCCATTTATAAGCTATCCTAAGTTATATATCTTGAGAACATTGACCACAAGGGGATGAACTTGTGGGAGACACTCTTAACCTGGACTTTCAGGTATAAAAGGGGAAGCTCCACCCACTTCATCACTTGAGATCTTGGTAATAAAGGTAACTGGTCATAGAGTGACCTTCTCTCAAGTATGGGCCTCGTATGCATTTATACTGTATAGTAAGGGCATATCAGTTGTAGATGTAGATTATGGCTGATTTCACCTCAGGTTGTTTCAGTGCAATATGACACATATCCTGCTTGATCAAAATTTTTAAAATTATGTTCTCAATTGAGTTTGCAAGATTACACATTTGATGAGAAAGATTGATATGCAGAATTTTCCTGAAATAAATTCCCTGATGGCCATTTTTTTCTGGGAGTGGGAACCCCTCTATTTTTAGGGCACAGTTTTACATTTGTTTGAGTTTTACATTTGTTGTTGTGAATTCAGGTATATAGTTGAACATGTTGTGGTTGCCGAAGAAGATTGTGGAGTGAAATGATGGGAGGTTCAAAACTTCATGGGCTAGAGTTTCCATTATTTTTGCATGTATACCGCCCACTTAACGTCTATTTTAACGCTGAAATGAGGTGTAATGCCCATATATCGCCCATGTAGCCACAAAATGGGAAGTAACACACATTTATCGGTCACTTATCGACGAGCGTTACTTTCGGCATGTATGTAACGCCGTTAAAAAATAATACCACCTGCCCACTTTTCTTGGGCGGAAAGATCAGAATGGGCGAAGCCAATGCCCATAATATCGCCCAGCATTAATTTCGGGACGTAATTAACGGCAAGATTTAATAATACCGCCTGGCCACTGTTTTTTGTTGTACAGGTCACATTTGCCGAAACTAACGCACAGCAATTCGCCCATTCTTACTTTCGGCACCTCGTACACATCTCGCCGACAATATCGCTCACCGAAAAAACTGCTGTGAGAAAATTGAACTAACTTGAACTAATCACAGCGGTATGGACGACATTTTCTAAATCGCAGGTCGCATCATTTAAAAGGCTGCTCTGCTTCAACTACGGCGGAGTTTGGATGTACTCTGGAGGTCTTTTAAGGTGATGTGAACATCTGAACAAACATCTTTTCATACTGTGGACACTTGGAATTTAATTTAGGTGTCTTAGTGGGGACATTTATTGCTTGTGAACAATCGGTATAATACTGATAGTTATTGGAATGGGGCCAGCCATTTCTCAGCCTGTCTTGATGACAACGCAGAAGCTGCAGAGTACAGATGGCAGAAGATATATTCGACAGCATTATGTGCCCAATCTAAGACGTGCCAGATTGATGAGGAGGACAAGATGATGCACCCCCCCCCCACCCCCCCACACACTTACAGGGAGAAGTGGTCTTACCTCAACTTATCTGAGCACACCTGCCTTCGGAGGCTGCGCTTCCACAAGGAGGTTATCAGTGAGTTGTGCCAGCTCATCAGGGTAGATCTGCAGCCTGCTAGCACCATCAGGACCGCACTATCTGTCGAGATCAAGGTCACCGTGGCACTTTCGTTCTATGCATTCAGTTCCTTTCAGGCCTCCGCTGGCGACGTTTGCGCTATATCTCAGCATGCCACACATTACTGCATTAGACAGGTCACTGAAGCCCTGTACGCAAGTTGGATGGACTTTATCAGCTTTCCTATGACCATGGAGGCTCAGACTGAGAGGGCTCTAGGATTCTACCGAATTGCTAACTTCCCCAAGGTGCAGGGAGCAATAGACTGTAGGCACATCGCCATGCGGGCATCTTCTCAGGATGCAGAAGTTTTTTGGAACCAAAAAGGATTTCACTCCCTGAAGGTGAAACTCGTTGTCGACCACAACTAGATAATTATGGCTGTGAATGCCAAATTTCCGGGCAGCATCCTGCGTGAGAGCACTGTATCTGACATGTTTACCAGTCAGCCACAAGTTCAATGCTGGTTGATTGGTGACAAAGAATATGGCCTCGCCATCTGGCTGATGACCCCCTTGTGAGACACCCACACCGAGGCTGAGAAGCGATACAACGAGAGCCACAGAGCCACATGCAATGTGGTCCAGAAAACTATTGGTGTGCTTAAGCAGTGCTTTAGATGCCTGGACCACTCAGGAGGGGAACTCCAATACCACCCTGATTAGGTAGCTCACTTCGTGGTCGTGTGCTCCATGCTGCACAACTTGGCTATCAGGAGGGGGCAAGAATTGGCAGAAGGGACTGACGGTCCACCTCAGGAGAGAGAGGAAGAGGAGGACGGGGAGGTGGATGCTGACCTCGGCCCAGACAATCAGGCTAACTATGCAACCATTCCCACTCCCCCCCCCCCCCCCCCTCCAGACCGCAGGAATGGGCCCATGGTGGCTACATAGCTGCAAGACTCTTATGTCAGCAGCTCATAAATGAGCGTTTTGCCTGAAAGAACGTTGCTGTTATTCACAAAGCTGACACACTGCTGTGTGTGCAGCTCCGACATCAATGGGGGGCATCACCTTAGTGCCAGTTAAAGTTTAAGTTGATTTAAGTTAAGTTTTATTATACCCTTTCATGTTAAGAAATCACCAATGTGTAACGGTGCAGCTATCTGAGACAATGCGCAACAAGGTGATATTAAAGAAAAAACATTTAATCCGACCATTTATCTGAAATCATAAGTAGAACTGTCAAAAATACCGCATCCCCACCCCACAATACATTTATAACATTGACATCAATCAAATGGTCAACATTTCCAGCAACACAGAACACAAATGCAAACCAACAAGGTGGCCCCTTCTCCCCTAACCCCAGACCTTACAACAAATTTGATACACAAAGATGGAAATATTACAAAACCATTCACCTGCGGACATGCACCTCACTTTCCGCCCCCCCCCCCTTCTTTTCCCCACCTCTACCCCTTCCCCTCCTGACTCCATGCTGCCTGGCCGAGGAGCTCCTCAGGTGCTACGTCATTGGGGGGGGGATGAAGGCAGAGCTGGTGGTTGCATGGATATGGGAGAGGAGGGTCCCGAGGTGGGAACCTTCTCCGAGCCAGAAGCAAGATGTTGCTCCTGGCTCGCATGTGTCATTGGCACTGGGGGTGCGGCACCTTAGGGTTCAGTGCTGCGCTCCGGGACCACTGGGAGGCCTCTGCCACCAGTTTTCCTGAATATTGCTTTCAGGGCCTCCGCCATACGCGGAATGTACTCCGTCATGGTGCCGGACATGCTGGCCAGCTGTCGGGATATGCCCCCCAATGTCTGGAGGATCTGCTGACCTATGTCAACTGTCCTCCTAGACAAGTCTACCATGTCGCCGCTCTGATCTGCTGCTCGTGGAGCAGACCTGCTGCGTCTAGAAAACCTCCGCGGGGTCGGCGCCGTCCTGGGGACACCTGGGGTGCCCTGTGGCAAGGTGCTTTGGCCCGGTACCTCCACAGTGGAGGTGTGAATAGCTGCAGAAGCAGTAGATTGTATTGGGATTGAATGCATTATGGAGCCTGACGATGCAGGCTCCTAAAGTCCGCACTGTCATCCATTGAGAATGGACCCAGCAGATCGACTGGCGAGAATTGGCGCTCCTCAGCACCAGATGGAGAATTGCGGGGCGAGTCCAGCCCCGCGCCCTCAGCTTCTGGGCTCAGTGGTTTTGCCTGGGGACGCGCTGCTGGCTGAGCTGCAAAACACAAATGAGGTTATTAGAGGAAAAGCGGGTGCTAGGGTTACAAGATGATTACAGCGCTACACACAGCATATACACGACAAAAGCACCACCGCTATCAAAATCATCACACACATCACATTTCGTGATATAGAAACTTAGAAACATAGAAAATAGGTGCAGGAGTAGGCCATTCAGCCCTTCGAGCCTCCACCACCATTCAATGAGTTCATGGCTGAACATGCAACTTCAGTACCCTATTCCTGCTTTCTCGCCATACCCCTTGATCCCCCTAGTAGTAAGGACTACATCTAACTCCTTTTTGAATATATTTAGCGAATTGGCCTCAACAACTTTCTGTGGTAGAGAATTCCACAGGTTCACCACTCTCTGGGTGAAGAGGTTTCTCCTCATCTCGGTCCTAAATGGCTTACCCCTTATCCTTAGACTGTGATCCCTGGTTCTGGACTTCCCCAACATTGGGAATATTCTTCCTGCATCTAACCTGTCTAAACCCGTCAGCATTTTAAACGTTTCTATGAGATCCCCTCTCATTCTTCTGAACACCAGTGAATACAAGCCCAGTTGATCCAGTCTTTCTTGATATGTCAGTCACGCTATCCTGGGAATCAGTCTGGTGAATCTTCGCTGCACTCCCTCAATAGCAAGAATGTCCTTCCTCAAGTTAGGAGACCAAAACTGTACACAATACTCCAGGTGTGACCTCACCAAGGCCCTGTACAACTGTAGTAACACCTCCCTGCCCCTGTACTCAAATCCCCTCGCTATGAAGGTCAACATGCCATTTGCTTTCTTAACCGCCTGCTGTACCTGCATGCCAACCTTCAATGACTGATGTACCATGACACCCAGGTCTCATTGCACCTCCCCTTTTCCTAATCTGTCACCATTCAGATAATAGCCTGTCTCTGTTTTTACCACCAAAGTGGATAACCTCACATTTATCCACATTATACATCATCTGCCATGCATTTGCCCACTCACCTAACCTATCCAAGTCACTCTGCAGCCTCATAGCATCCTCCTCGCAGCTCACACTGCCACCCAACTTAGTGTCATCCGCAAATTTGGAGATACTACATTTAATCCCCTCGTCTAAATCATTAATGTACAATGTAAACAGCTGGTGCCCCAGCACAGAACCTTGCGGTGCCCCACTAGTCATTGCCTGCCATTCTGAAAAGTACCCATTTACTCCTACTCTTTGCTTCCTGTCTGACAACCAGTTCTCAATCCACGTCAGCACACTACCCCCAATCCCATGTGCTTTAACTTTGCACATTAATCTCTTGTATGGGACCTTGTCGAAAGTCTTCTGAAAGTCCAAATACACCACATCAACTGGTTCTCCCTTGTCCACTCTACTGGAAACATCCTCAAAAAATTCCAGAAGATTTGTCAAGCATGATTCCCCTTTCACAAATCCATGCTGACTTGTATCTATCATGTCACTTCTTTCCAAATGCGCTGATATGACATCCTTAATAATTGATTCCATCATTTTACCCACTATCAATGTCAGGCTGACCGGTCTATAATTCCCTGTTTTCTCTCTCTCTCCTTTTTTAAAAAGTGGGATTACATTGGCTACCCTCCACTCCATAGGAACTGATCCAGAGTCAATGGAATGTTGGAAAATGACTGTCAATGCATCCGCTATTTCCAAGGCCACCTCCTTAAGTACTCTGGGACGCAGACCATCAGGCCCTGGGGATATATCAGCCTTCAATCCCATCAATTTCCCCAATACAATTTCCTGACTACCAAGGATTTCCCTCAGTTCGTCCTTCTTACTCGACCCTCTGACCCCTTTTATATCCGGAAGGTTGTTTGTGTCCTCCTCAGTGAATACCGAACCAAAGTACTTGTTCAATTGGTCTGCCATTTCTTTGTTCCCCGTTATGACTTCCCCTGATTCTGACTGCAGGGGACCTACATTTGTCTTTACTAACCTTTTTCTCTTTACATATCTATAGAAGCTTTTGCAGTCTGTTTTAATGTTCCCTGCAAGCTTCCTCTCGTACTCTATTTTCCCTGCCCGAATCAAACCCTTTGTCCTCCTCTGCTGAGTTCTAAATTTCTCCCAGTCCCCGGGTTCACTGCTATTTCTGGACAATTTGTATGCCACTTCCTTGGCTTTAATACTATCCCTGATTTCCCTTGATAGCCACGGTTGAGCCACCTTCCCTTTTTTATTTTTACGCCAGACAGGGATGTACAATTGTTGTAGTTCATCCATGTGGTCTCTAAATGTCTGCCATTGCCCATACACTGTCAACCCCTTAAGTATCATTCGCCAATCTATCCTAGCCAATTCACGCCTCATACCTTCAAAGTTACCCTTCTTTACGTTCTGGACCATGCTCTCTGAATTAACTGTTTCATTCTCCATCCTAATGTAGAATTCCACCATATTATGGTCACTCTTCCCCAAGGGGCCTCGCACAACGAGATTGCTAATTAATCCTCTCTCATTACACAACATCCAGCCTAAGATGGCCTCCCCCTAGTTGGTTTCTCGATATATTGGTCTAGAAAACCATCCCTTATGCACTCCAGGAAATCCTCCTCCACCGTATTGTTTCCAGTTTGGTTAGCCCAATCTATATGCATATTAAAGTCACCCATGATAACTGCTGCACCTTTATTGCATGCACCCCTAATTTCCTGTTTAATGCCCTCCCCAACATCACTACTACTGTTTGGAGGTCTGTACACAACTCCTACTAGCGTTTTCTGCCCTTTGGTATTCCGTAGCTCCACCCATACCGATTCAACATCATCCAAGCTTAATGTCTTTCCTTACAATTGCATTAATTTCCTCTTTAACCAGCAACGCCACCCCGCCTGCTTTTCTTTTCTGTCTATCCTTCCTAAATGTTGAATACCCTTGGATGTTGAGTTCTCAGCCTTGGTCACCCTGGAGCCATGTCTCTGTGATGCCAACCACATTGTATCCGTTAACTGCTATCTGCACAGTTAATTCATCCACCTTATTCCGAATACTCCTCGCATTGAGGCACAGAGCCTTCAGGCTCACCTTTTTAACACACTTTGACCCGTTAGAATTTTGCTGTAAAGTGACCCTTTTTGTTTTTTGCCTTGGGTTTCTCTGCCCTCCATTTTTACTCTTCTCCTTTCTGTCTTTTGCTTCTGTCTCCATTTTGTTTCCCTCTGTCTCCCTGCATTGGTTCCCATCACCCTGTCATCAACACATTCTGCATTGCAATGATTCTCATGAGACCAGCATTATTTAGAGAACACTTTTAGCAATCATCTATCATATATTATTGTTCAGATATGAGTGAATGTGACATCTATTGACTTGACTTTACATCATGCAATGGTGTATACTTTACTCACGTGGCATCACTTCAGGTTCTGTAGCTGCTTGCGTGGCCAACCGGGGTTGGGTCACAACTAGTGCCAGCAACCGCTCCTCGATATTGGTGATGTCGATGATGTCTGGTGGCCCCCCATCCGTTCGCCTCTGCTCGACCCTCTTCTTTGAAACCTTCTTCTGTAAACAGTAACAACAGGACGACATGGCATGAAATCATTGCATGGTATCATTGCTGGGTACTGAAACAGAGACTGATACAACACATAAGCGACAGATGTAATCATGATTATTATGATAATTATCATTCTTTACCTGAAGACGTACACCGTGAACACAGGCTTTGAGTATAACCTTCCCGATAAAAGTAAAAAACCTCACATTTGATTTTAATCACTCATTACACTTACAAATCAATTTATATAAATATAGAAGTACACTTAAGTAAATGTAATACTTACTCTGGCAGATCCGACAAGGTTGTTCCATCGCTTGCGGCATTGGTTGTCCTCACGCACCTCGTTGGTCGTCGACGAGATCACCTCGGCTATCTCGGCCATATCTTCTGATAGGCCTTTGTGGTGGGCTTCCCATGCCCTCCCTTTGAAAAATTCACCCCAGCGTGACTCAGCAGAGGAGGACAAAGGGTTTGATTAGGGCAGGGAAAATGGAGTATGAGAAGAAGCTTGCAGGGAACATTAAGACGGATTGCAAAAGTTTCTATAGATATGTAAAGAGAAAAAGGTTAGTAAAGACAAACGTAGGTCCCCTGCAGTCAGAATCAGGGGAAGTCATAACAGGGAACAAAGAAATGGCGGACCAATTGAACAAGTACTTTGGTTCGGTATTCACGAAGGAGGACACGAACAACCTTCCGGTTATAAAAGGGGTCGGGGGGTCTAGTAAGGAGGAGGAACTGAGGGAAATCCTTATTAGCCGGGAAATTGTGTTGGGGAAATTGATGGGATTGAAGGCCGATAAATCCCCAGGGCCTGATGGACTGCATCCCAGAGTACTTAAGGAGGTGGCCTTGGAAATAGTGGATGCGTTGACAGTCATTTTCCAACATTCCATTGACTCTGGATCAGTTCCTATGGAGTGGAGGGTAGCCAATGTAACCCCACTTTTTAAAAAAGGAGGGAGAGAGAAAACAGGGAATTATAGACCGGTCAGCCTGACATCGGTAGTGGGTAAAATGATGGAATCAATTATTAAGGATGTCATAGCAGTGCATTTGGAAAGAGGTGACATGATAGGTCCAAGTCAGCATGGATTTGTGAAAGGGAAATCATGCTTGACAAATCTTCTGGAATTTTTTGAGGATGTTTCCAGTAGAGTGGATAAGGGAGAACCAGTTGATGTGGTATATTTGGACTTTCAGAAGGCGTTCGACAAGGTCCCACACAAGAGATTGATGTGCAAAGTTAGAGCACATGGGATTGGGGGTAGTGTACTGACATGGATTGAGAACTGGTTGTCAGACAGGAAGCAAAGAGTAGGAGTAAATGGGTACTTTTCAGAATGGCAGGCAGTGACTAGTGGGGTACCGCAGGGTTCTGTGCTGGGGCCCCAGCTGTTTACACTGTACATTAATGATTTAGATGAGGGGATTGAGTGTAGTATCTCCAAGTTTGCGGATGACACTAAGTTGGGTGGCAGTGTGAGCTGCGAGGAGGATGCTGTGAGGATGCAGAGCGACTTGGATAGGTTAGGTGAGTGGGCAAATGCATGGCAGATGAAGTATAATGTGGATAAATGTGAGGTTATCCACTTTGGTGGTAAAAACAGAGAGACAGACTATTATCTGAATGGTGACAGATTAGGAAAAGGGGAGGTGCAAAGAGACCTGGGTGTCATGGTACATCAGTCATTGAAGGTTGGCATGCAGGTGCAGCAGGCGGTTAAGAAAGCAAATGGCATGTTGGCCTTCATAGCAAGGGGATTTGAGTACAGGGGCAGGGAGGTGTTGCTACAGTTGTACAGGGCCTTGGTGAGGCCACACCTGGAGTATTGTGTACAGTTTTGGTCTCCTAACCTGAGGAAGGACATTCTTGCTATTGAGGGAGTGCAGCGAAGGTTCACCAGACTGATTCCCAGGATGGCGGGACTGACCTATCAAGAAAGACTGGATCAACTGGGCTTGTATTCACTGGAGTTCAGAAGAATGAGAGGGGACCTCATAGAAACGTATAAAATTCTGACGGGGTTAGACAGGTTAGATGCAGGAAGAATGTTCCCAATGTTGGGGAAGTCCAGAACCAGGGGTCACAGTCTAAGGATAAGGGGTAAGCCATTTAGGACCGAGATGCGGAGGAACTTCTTCACCCAGAGAGTGGTGAACCTGTGGAATTCTCTACCACAGAAAGTTGTTGAGGCCAATTCACTAAATATATTCAAAAAGGAGTTAGATGAGGTCCTTACTGCTAGGGGGATCAAGGGGTATGGCGAGAAAGCAGGAATGGGGTACTGAAGTTGAATGTTCAGCCATGAACTCATTGAATGGCGGTGCAGGCTAGAAGGGCCGAATGGCCTACTCCTGCACCTATTTTCTATGTTTCTATGTTTCTATGTTTCTATGACCTCCTGCATGAGGGAGGCATTGTTCATAGGTTTATATGTAACCTTCAGGGCTGCTGACCAAGGGCCATGTGGCTATTTGTCGGCCGGCGTGGACACGATGGGCCGAAATGGCCTCCTTGTACACTGTAAATTTCTATATTTCTATGTTTCTGTTTGCCTCGTCTGAGAATCTCCTCACTCTCTTTTGTCCTCCCAATTGTTCCTCTCCCAGCTCACTGCTCTCGCCAGCATCATTCTCCACAGCATGCTGTGTCGCTTCCTCCATTCCCTCCATTGTCGGCACCAAATTAGCGAAAATATCTCACTGGTAACAGCTAACTTTTTGTTCACAATTCTGTATTAATGTCAAAATTCTCCCTCCTACCTCGCAAAACAGCCAAACAAGCACCCACACATGCCTTCACTCCCTCTCTCTCTGTCTCCTCTTTTGTGCATGTAATGATGACCCCTAACCTCCTGAAACATGGGAAACTAGCGTTGCCCTGCCGTTGCTATGGACAGCGACACTTTACGGCAGAAGAATTTAACGCTAATGTCCATTTCAGATCGCTCGCGGTAACAGCCATTTAAAAAAATGCAAAGTAAGGGTTTTGGCAATGGGCGATAATCTGGCGATCTGAAAACCCATATTTACCACCCACACTGGAAATAATGCCCATTTTTGGCCGATTTTCACAAAAGTGGAAAGTCTAGCCCGAGAATAGGAAATGGGCTCTGGAGAGGTTGGTGAGTAGCAAAAATGGTTGTGTGGCCAGTGGGTGGTAAAAGTTGGAATGGTTTTGGAAGTGTTGTAAAGTTTCAGAAGAAATGTTAGGAAGTTTCAAAAAATTTAATTCTGGCGAGCATTGAGTACAGCATGACATCCAAGCAGGATAGAGGAGGTTAGGGCAGTTATGATGAAGTGAATGATGGGCGAAAGGATCATGAGGGAAGACAAGCCATATATAATTATAAGAATTGAGGATGGGTGTATTGGGATGTTTTATGGGGTATGGATGTAAAAGGAAGCCTAGAGTAGGACTAGAAAGAGCAGAAGACAAGCATTAAAAATCAAACACCCAGAGTAGCATTGAAAAGTACAAAGTAAAGAAAACAGCAGACTGGGAGTGGGACTAAAAATAATAGAAATACTATGAGCGGAATTTAAAAGGAAACAGTAAAGGTGGGGTTAAAACACTGGGGGTGGCACTAGGAACCCCCCCCCCGCCCGCCCCCCCCACACTGGGAGCAGAACTAAAAAAAATTGCAAAAATCGGCAGCAGGACTTAATAAAAACAGAGGAAAAGAATAAAACAATACAAAGAACAAGACTGGGACTTGTCCATCTGTGTAACATGTTTTACAAATCTGTTAAGAGTTTTTTGAGGTTGTAACTAGCAGAATAAGTAAGGGAGAACCAGTGGATGTGGTGTATTTGGATTTTCAGAAGACATTCGATAAGGTGCTACACAAGAGGTTATTAAACAAAATTAGGACTCATGGGGTTGGCATATACTAGCATGGATTGAGGATTGGTTACTGGACAGAAAACAGAGAATGGGAATAAATGGGTCATTTTCGGGTTAGCAAACTATAACTAGTGGGGTGCCGCAAGGATCGGTGCTCGGGCCCCAGCTGTTCACAATCTATATCAATGATTTGGATGAGGGGACCAAATGTAATATATCCAAGTTTGCTGATGATACAAAGCTAGGTGAGAATGTAAGTTGTGAGGAGAATGCAAAGAGGCTTCAAGGGGATATAGGCAGGCTAAGTGAAACGGCAAGAACATGGCAAATGGAATATAATGTGGAGAAATGTGAAGTTATCCACTTTGGTAGGAAAAATAGAAAAGCAAAGTATTTTTTAAATGATGCGAGATTGGGAAATGTTGATGTTCAGAGGAGCCTGAGTGTCCTTGTACATGAATCACTGAAAGTTAACATGCACGTACAGCAAGCAATTAAGAAAGCAAATGGTAAGACCACTTGGTGAGACCACACCTGGAGTATTGTGTGCCATTTTGGTCTCCTTCCCTAAGAAAGGATATGCTTGCCATAGAGGGAGTGCAGCGCAGGTTCACCAGACTGATGCCTGGGATGGCAGGACTGTCATATGAGGAGAGATTGGTTTGACTAGAGTTTAGAAGAATGAGAGGGGATCTCATTGAAACGTATAAAACTCTGACGGGATTGGACAGACTGGATGCGGGGAGGATGTTTACTCTGGCTGAAAGTCTAGAACAAGAGGTCACAGCCTCAGGATACAGGGTAGGAAATTTAGGACTGAGATGAGGAGAAATTGCTTTACTCAGAGGGTGGTGAATCTGGAATTCTCTACCACAGAAGGCTGTGGAGGCCAAGTCACTGAATATATTTAAGAAGGAGATAGATAGATTTCTAGACACAAAAGGCATCAAGGGGTATGGGGAGAAAGCATGAATTATGGTGTTGAAATAGAGGATCAGACATGATCATTTTGAATGTCGGTGCAGCTCAAAGGGCCGAATGATATTCTCCTGCTCCTATTTTCTATGTTTATATGTTTTTATGTATGTTGGCCTTTATTACAAGAGGATTTGAGTATCAGACTATAGGGCCTTGGTGAGACCACATCTGGAGTATTGTGTACAGTTTGGTCTCCTTATCTCAGGAACGATATACTTGCCATAGAAGGAGTGCAATGAAGGTTCACCAGACTGATTCCTGGGATGGGGGGATTGTCCTATGAGGAGAGATTCAGTAGACTAGGCCTATATTCACTAGAGTTTAGAAGAATCAGAGGTGATCTCATTGAAACATGCAAAATTTTTATGGGGTTTGACAGGGTAGATGCAGGGAAGATGTTTCCCCTGGCTGGGAAGTTTAGAATCAGGGGTCACAGTCTCAGATTATGGGGTTGGCCATTTAGGACTGAGATGAGGAGAAATTTCTTCGCTCAGGGTTGTGAATCTTTGAAATTCTCTACCCCAGAGGACTGTGGAAGCTCAGTCGTTGAGCATATTCAAAACAGCGATTGATAGATTTTTGGATATTAAGGGAATCAGGAGATTATGGGGATAGTGCAGGCAAGTTGGAGTTGAGGTAGAAGATCAGCCATGATCTCATTGAATGGCGGAGCTGGCTCGCGTGGCCAAATTTCTTATGTTCTTATTACTCCTGCTCCTATTTCTTATGTTCTTATTACACCCCTCACTGATTTGTCTCCTTCCATCTCTCCCTAGTCCCCATTATCTCCTAATCTATGGATAACCCCCTATCCTCTTTCTCTGGCTGCCACCATCCCCACTTCTCTAGCTGACTCCATCCATCCCCATGTCCGGCTCTTTGCTTCACCCCCCCACCCACTTATTATTGCATGTCACTTGGACATTCAACAAGTGTACTCTTTTGTTGCTCTCAAAATTTATTGGATACGGTAAGGGAAGGGCATAGATGGCTACATGGTTCCTATCAATGCGTCCATGGACCTGCCACTCTGTAAAACTGGATCATAATTTTCCTGATGTGTGATATCAATTGAAAATGAGTTAACCTGGCCTTTTCCAAAATTTGGGATTTGTCACCTTGGCAGCAGTGGGCAGCCAATTGGCTTATGTGGCATATATTCCCTAGTGTAGCCTGTGACAAGGAAGTTGAGCGCCATTGTCATTTTAACAGGTGCACTTAAGTGCTGTGACTATGGTAGATGAAGGCTGTAGGTCTCGGGCATAATTATGCTGATGTCTTTCTTGGAAACCACAGCCTTCTGATGCACTGATGTCTTGGCAAGTTGAGATATGAATGCTTTGTTCAGCAGATGCGATGCAGCATCTATTTGCAGACTGGTGCCAACCTGGCATTGCTCTGGGCTTCATCCTCATCTTCCTCTGAACAGCAGTTTCCTGCTCTTCACCTACCACCAGCAACTACTCCTATTGTGCTCTGTGTCTCTTGCAATGCACTCCCCTCTTCCTCACTATCTAAGCCCTGGGTTGTGTGTATCTGAGTTGGTGCTTTGGAGGAATACAGTGAGTACTTTGGACTGATTATATACCAGGATGTGAATGAAGGAACACTTCCAAGGGAAAAATGGCAGTGCTAAATGTACCTTGTAGATAAGGGACATTCATGGAAAGCATTGAAATCAATTTAAGTGCGAGAAGGAGTGTTACATGAGGTTGCTGTTTAGGTTATTATATTAATGGAAGGTAACAGTACCTTGGCTGATCTGGTAAGGTCATTAAAAGTCATCCCATTTTGCCACCAGGTATATGGAATTTTTCTCATATCATTCATGCTGATTGTCTCCTGATGGTGTTTTTGATAAGCAGTGTGCCTGTGATTTAAGGATGTGACTAAAGGAACAATTATTAAACTTAAATAAAAACAGAAAATTTTGGAAATACTCAGCCGGTCAGACAACATCTAAGGAGAGAAACAAAGTTAATGTTTCAGGTTGATGACCTTTCATCAGAACTGGAAAAAATTAGAGATGTAACTGCTTTTAAGCAGTTTGTCAGCCAGTGGCTCAGTTGGTAGCACCCTCGCTTCTGAGATAGAAGGTTCTGGGTTCATGTCCCACTCCAAAGACTTGAGCACAAAAATCTAGGCTGACACTCCAGTGCAGTACTGTGGGAGTGCAGGACTATCAGAGGTGCAGTCTTTCAGATGAGACGTTAAACCAAGGCCCCATCTGCCCTCTCAGGTGGACATTTTTGTTTTGTTTTATAACATTCCTTCGAAGTGCCTTGGAACGTTTTACTACATTAAAGACACTATATAAATACAAGTTGTTGTTGTATGAATGCACTGGTGCATTTCTGTTCCTGGGCAGCCCACTGCTTGCCTTTGAATTTCTTGTTGTGTGCAGGTTTCCACATCACTGATGATAATTGACTGATATTTTCTGAGTTGATCGGAATTGATCTCAGCTGTCAGTGATTTAAACAAATTCACCGTTATGCAAGGCAAACCTTCCAGCTGTATTTTTTCTGTACCTATTTTCTCTTTGAAGGAATTGGAGTTTTAGGTAATTTACCCATGCCCAGCCACAGAATTCAGTAACTCCACCAATTAATGAGACTCGGATTAAATCAACTTTTGAGTTATCACAAGCATTTACCATAACCACAGCATCCACTGAAAGCTAGATCTACTCAAACATGACTCCATGTGCAAATGCACTGTGTGGTGTAGTATACCTGACATTATTGCATCAATCTTTGAACACCTAAACTTCAGTTGGAACTAGTTTTCAGGCTAATTTGAAAGAATGTGGATTTTACAGTCAGTCAAATTGGCAAAGGTAGCTTTGAGTTCATAGAGTGTATTCGGGATAATTTCTTAGAACAATATGTTGTGGAACCAACCAGGGATGTGGATATTTTAGATATGGTAATGTGTAATAAGACAGGTTTCATTAATTATCTCATAATAAAAGATCCTCCAAGGAAGAGTGATCATAACATGATGGAATTTCACATTCAGTTTGAGGATGAGAAACTTGGGTCTGAAACAAGTGTCTTAAACCTAAATAAAGGCAATTATAAAGGTATGACGACAGAGTTGGCTAAAGTGGACTGGTAAAATAGATAAAAATAGATTAAAAGATCAAATGGTGGATAAGCAGTGGCAGACATTTAAGAAGATATTTCATAATTCTCAACAAAGATATATTCAATTGAGAAAGAAAGACTCTACGAGAAGGATGAACCATCTGTGGCTAAGTAAGGAAGTTAAGGATGGTATCAAATTGAAAGAAAAGGCATACAATGATACAAAGATTAGTGGTAGGCTAGAAAATTGGGAAAATTTTACAAACCAACAATGGATAACTAAAAAAAAAATAAAGTGCGAGAAAATAGATTATGAGAGTAAATTAGCAAGGAATATAAACCCAGACAGTAAAAGCTTCTCCAAGTATATAAATAGGAAGAGAGTAGCTAAAGTAAATGTTGGTCCCTTAGAAGATGAGACTGGGCAATTAATAATGGGAAACAAGGAAATGGCAAAGACTTTGAACAAATTTTTTGTATCTGTCTTCACAGTGGAAGACACTAAAAGCATCCCAATAATAGTAAAAAATCAGGGTGCAAAAGGGAGGGAGGAAATTAAAACAATCACTATCAGTAGTGAAAATGTACTAGGCAAATTAATAGGTCTAAGGACTGATAAGTCCCCTGGACCTGATGGCCTGTATCCTAGGGTCTTAAAAGATCTTTAAAAAATCTTCCAAAATTCCCTAGATTCTAGAAAGGTCCCAGCGGATTGAAAAACCGCAAATGTAACGCCCCTATTCAAGAAAGGAGGGTGACCGAAAGCAGAAACTATAGACCAGTTAGCCTAACATCTGTCATTGGGAAAATACTGGAATCCATTATTAAGGAAGTAGTAGCAAATCATATTTAGAAAATCATAATACAATCAAGCAGAGTCAACATGGTTTTATGAAAGGGAAATTGTGTTTGACAAATTTATTAGGGTTCTTTGCGGATATAATGAGCAGGGTGAATAAAGGGGAACCAGTAGATGTGTTTTGGGATTTCCAAAAGGCATTCGATAAGGTGCCACATAAAGGTATAAGATAAGAGCTCATGGTGTTGGGGGTAATATATTAGCATGGATAGAGGATCGGCTAACTAACAGAAAACAGATAATTGGGATAAATAGGTCATTTTCAGGATGGCAAACTGTAACAAGTAGGATGCCACGAGGATCAGTGTTGGGGCCTGAAATATTTACAATCTATATTAATGACTTGGATGGAGGGACCGAGTGTATTGAAGCCAAATTTGCTGATGATACAAAGGTCGGTGGGAAAGCAAGTTATGAGGAGGACAAAAAGAGTCTGCAAAGGTATATAGGATAGGTTAAGTGAGTGGGCAAAATTTTGGCAGGTGGAGTAAAATGTGGGAAAATGTGGGGTTATTCACTTTGGTTGGAAACATAGAAAAGCAAAATCTTAGTTAAATGGAGAGAGACTGCTGAATGCTGTGGTGCAAAGGGATCTGGTTGTCCTCGTACATGAAACACAAAACATTAGCATGCAGGTACAGCAATTAATTAGGAAGGCAAATGGAAAGTTGGCCTTTATTGCAAGGAGGATGGAGTATAAAAGTAGGGAAGTCTTGCTTCAACTGCACAGGGCATTGGTGAGACCACACCTAGAGTACTGCGTACAGTTTTGGGAGCCAGAATTCAAGTCCGCCCAAAACGGGGCACACCTACCGCTTTTTGGCCTCCGTTACCGCTGCAACTTTTGAGTCAGGAATCCGACTTAAATTCAGGGATTTTTTGAACAAAATGGCACCCAGCGGTATTAGCCAGAAGGAATCAGCACTTTGCAGTGGTGTGGGAGGGGAGGTTGGAATGGCATTTCCACAGGGAAATTCACCTTCTGATCATGAGCTCTTAACGAGCCAGTTGGTCCCTGGCCTTATTAAAGGCCATGATTTGCAGCTAGGCCCTGAACAGGGAAGGCGTTTTACCGGAGGACATGGCTGCTGGACCTGCTGGAGGTGTAGCAAGGAGGGCAACCTGTTTATCAGACAGAGAACTGGAGACACTGATGAAGGCTGTGGAGGGAAGGAAGAGATTCCTGTACCCCGTTGCAGGAAAACTGAGTCGGGAAGTGTTCTCCAATGTCTGGCGTGAAATAGCTGTGGAGGTCTCAGGGATCTCTCTATTCATGACCCGGCAGCCACCCAGTGTCGAAAAAGGCTGAACTACATCATCCATCTGATGAAAGTGAGTACCTGTTCCACCAACTGCTGACCTTCCATCTGCAGGCCTCTCCTTCATCCTTCTTTTATTTACCACCTTAATATATAGTCACTGAAGCAGCATTTATATATATATATATATATATATGTGTGTGTGTGTGTTCTCACAATGGTGGCTCCCTTTCATGTCACAGTTACAGCTGCATGTCAGGGACACACACTTGTGCACTCATTTCTGAGGCCTCATGACACTGTTACTCAGCAACCATTCTTTGTTTTGCAGGCCAAGGTTGCGCACAACCGCATGGAACAGAAGAGGACTGGTGGTGGCGAGCCCCAGCTTCAACTCCTCACACCCTTGGAGGAGAGGGTAGAGGCGCTAGTGGGCAGACATGCTGCATTCCCTGTGGCCATTGGTGCTGGTGATGCCAATCCCCCTGCAGGAAGCATGGGTCAGTGAGGCCATCCTTTAATGCTATTTCTCCCTGAAAGAGCCATCACCTACTATGTCTTTCCTTCTGAAAGTGTGCGAGTTGCAGCCTCCATGCGTCAGTCCTGTACCTCCCCTTCATGATTTCCCTTGTGCCATTTATGCTTACAGATGAGAGGTCGAGTGAGACCCAACGAGTGAGTCTTAGCTGGTGCGAGTGGGAGGGAAATGGAGGAGGAGAGCATTGAAAGTGCTGCAAGCTGAGACCAGGCAGATGATGAGATGGAGATTGGGAGGTGAGGCTTGGATGACTGCCTAGAGGGGACTGTAAGCCATGGTGATCCTGACACCCTAGAGGATATTGTGGCCTCGAGCCTATATGACACGCTGGAGCCCCCTCCAGCCATTGGCGACCACTCAGATGAGGCAGAGGACGAGGGGGACACTGCTGGAAGCACCGCGTCACTCCTTACACTCACATGCCCCAGGTCAGACCGGGAGTACACGGTCGGATTTAGAGGGGTCTGCACTGGGTGTTGCACCGTGGCCTAGCGGGTTACAGCATGGTGAAGGGCAGAGGGAACCTCAGGTGCCATCTCTCTGAGGGGCGAGTCCGCACTGGAGTTCTGCTGAGGAGGACTCAGATGAGCCCATCGATGTTGGGGCTTATGAAAGAAGGGTGGAGGCCTGCATTCCCAGATTTTGGGGGCAGTGGAAAGGGGTGCCGGACAGGCTGTCGGAAGTGGTCATGAGCATGGAGGAGTTTGTCTCCTGCATTGTGAACAGCTCTGCGCACTCCATTGAGCCCATCGTTGCCAGTGTGCAGGCGATGGTAGACTCCCAGAGAGACTGTGTGGATCCAGCTGTGATGCTGCAAGTCTTTGGTGATGTGGCAGCTACCTTACAGCACAGGCACAAGGGAACGAGCATATCGGTGTTGCTTTGGAGAGGATGGCCGCGCTCCTGGAAGCTCAGAATGCTCTCATGCACTCTGGGCCACAGGCCACGGAGCGTCTTACTGCTGTCATCTCTGGTGGCTTTGAGACTCTGGCTGCTCTCATGCAGTCTCAGTGTTGCCTTCGCTGCTGGGTCCATCACGGGCCATGGGGGACCTTCCGGTGTGGCGCTACAGTAACGACCTGAGCTCCTTCAGATTGGTGGTGGTGGTAATGTGCTGCCCCTGGGGAGTGACACAGGCTCCTCGGACCAGGATCCTGATGATGTGCTCTCTCAGGATCATACCATTCCTGACCCCAGGCCTGTCACTCCGCCATTGCATCCAACCATGGACTCGTCCGAGCCAAGGCCGTTTGAAATCTCCAAGGAAGGTGCTGACCAGTCTTCAGCCGCCTCTTCCAGGGCCAGAGTTGGTCGAGGGCATCCTAGAAATATAGAAAATAGGTGCAGGAGTAGGCCATTCGGCCCTTCAAGCCTGCACCACCATTCAATAAGATCATGGCTGAACATTCCCTCAGTACCCCTTTCCTGTTTTCACTCCATACCCCTTGATCCCTTTAGCCGCAAGGGCCATATCTAACTCCCTCTTCAATATATCCAATGAACTGACATCAACAACTCTCTGCGGCAGGGAATTCCACAGGTTAACAACTCTCTGAGTGAAGAAGTTTCTCCTCATCTCAGTCCTAAATGGCCTACCCCTTATCCTAAGACTGTGTCCCCTGGTTCTGGACTTCCCCAACATCGGGAACATTCTTCCAGCATCTAACCTGTCCAGTCCCGTCAGAATCTTGTAAGTTTCTGACATCCCCGCTCATCATTCTAAACTCCAGTGTATAAAGGCCCAGTTGATCCAGTCTCTCGTCATATGTCAGTCCCGCCATCCCGGGAATCAGTCTGGTGAACCTTCGCTGCACTCCCTCAATAGCAAGAACGTCCTTCCTCAGATTAGGAGACCAAAACTGAACACAATATTCCAGGTGAGGCCTCACCAAGGCCCTGTACAACTGCACTAAGATCTCCCTGCTCCTATACTCAAATCCCCTAGCTATGAAGGCCAACATACCATTTGCCTTCTTCACCGCCTGCTGTATCTGCATGCCCACTTTCAATGACTGATGAACCATGACACTCAGGTCTCGTTGCACCTCCCCCTTTCCTAATCTGTCACCATTCAGAAGGACATCTGTAGCTTCCACACAGGAAACACAGCAGCCTACCCAGACCCATGAGGCAGTCACAGGGGAGACACTGCGGCGTAGTAGGATAGGCACGCATAAGAGGGGTTATAAGGAGATCCACAAGGATATGAAATGATGTTGTGGGTTTTTTTGCACTGTTTTTTATGATGTAATAAATCTTTATTTTGTGTCCCTATATCTGATGGTGGGCAATGATGCATGAAGGGACTCATTGGGATAGCCATGGAAAAACGAAGCTGAAAGGTGATGTGGGCATTAGATCATCTGAAATGAGCAGCAATGAGACGGGTCTGTACTTCCCTTGCAGGGTTGGGATGGCGACGACGCTTCCTGTGTGGCTGGCGCTGCGCATCCTTGTCCTCCTGCACCTCCTCCTCCTGCGCCTCCTCCTCCTGCTGCTGAGGTGATACTGCTGGATCGACCTCCAGCGGCTGGCAGCAGACGACTACAAAGATGGAGACCCATTCAGGCGAGTACTGCAATGATCCACCAGAGCGGTCCAGGCAACCTCTGTTTGAGGATCCCGATGCAGTGCTCAATTATGCACCTGGTGGCGGAATGAGCGTCGTTATAGGAATGTTCACCAGCAGTCCTGGGGTTCCAAAGGGGAGTCAGCAGCCAAGTGAACATGGGATCCCCTGTCCCCAAGCAGCCATCCACAATCCTGGTTTGGGCCCGAGAAGACAGTGGGCACACTACTCTGGTGCGGGATGAATGCATCGTAGCTACTGCATGGATACCGGGCATCAACTGCCATGATCCTGTTCTTGTGGTTGCTCACCAGCTGGACATTCAGGGAATGGAATCCCTTTCTGTTCATAAAAATCTCAGCATGAGTTTGTGGCACCCTCAGAGTGACATGTGTGCCGTCGATGGTCCCCTGCACCCTGGGGAACCCTGCAATCTGGACAAATCTGGCCTGCCACTCCATCTGCTTCTCCCTGGTCATCAGGAATGATATGTATTGGACTCTTCTCTTATCGAGAGCATCAGTCACTTGACAGATGGAGCGATGGTCAGAGAACTCTGAGGTATTAGAAATGTCTGCAGTTGCAGACTGGAAAGGGCCAGTTGCGTAGAAATTCAATGCTATGGTGACTTTTGTTTCAACGCTGAGAGCTGCCCTCAGCCTTATCTGAGGCTGCAGATCTGGCCGCAGGAGATTGCAAAGCTCCCTCAGGTTGACCTTCCTAAATTGGAGTCTTCTCAGACATTGCTCATCGCTTAGCTCCAGGAAGGAAAACTGATGTCAGTACACCCTTGCACGGTAAGGTCTCCTTCCCCCAGGTCTGTGCTGGGCCCCTCCGAAGGCAGCTGGCCGATTGCCTTCCTCCTCAGACTCTGCTGGCTGAAGCTGGCAAGTATCTGGCTCCTCGCCCACTATCTGGTGCGGGGGGGCCAGCTCCTTCCTGGACACCCTCGCTGCCATGGGGTCTGCGGCCATCTTCAGGCCCTTCTCCATGTTGGCAGCCATGCAAGCTGCCTCCCTTGACCGCTGCCTCTGGATCCTTTGATGACGGCCCTCCTCTATGGCTAAGCGATGTGGACCATATACAGTAGACACCTCAAATCTCTGGAGAAATACCACCAACGATGTCTCCAAGTTCCTGCAAATCCCCTGGGAGGACAGACGCATCAACGTTAGCGTCCTCGATCAGGCCAACATCCCCAGCATCGAAGCACTGACCACACTCGACCAGCTCCATTGGGCGGGCCACATTATTCGCATGTCTATCACAAGACGCCCAAAGCAAGTGCTCTACTCGGAACTTCTACATGGCAAGCGAGTCCCAGGTGGGTAGAGGAAATATTTCAAGGACACCCTCAAAGCATCCTTGATAAAATGCAACATCCCTGGCCAAAGACCGTCCTAAGTAGAGGAAGAGCATCCGGGAGGGTGCTGAGCACCTCGACTCTCGTCGCTGAGAGCATGCAGAAAACAAGCGCAGGCAGTGGAAGGAGCGTGTGGCAAACCAGACTCCCCACCCACCCTTTCCTTCAACGACTATCTGTCCCACCTGTGACAGAGATTGTAAATCCCACATTGGACTGTTCAGTCACCTAAGAACTCACTTTAAAGTGGAAGCAAGTCTTCCTCAATTTTGCGGGACTACCTATGATGATGACAACGCCGCCTTCTGCATGCCCCCCTGCCTCTCACAATGTGGACAAGGTATTCCCCTGCTAACATTGAGCCCATTGCAACTGCAGGCTCAACCCTCACTAGGAGGCCTCTGTGATGTAGAGAATGAGGTGACTAGTAATCACGGCAAGTAAAATCTTTTCAAAAGTCGCCAAAAGTTCTCACAAATCTGCAAAAGTTTCTGGAACTCCCAACAATTTGTTAAAAATCCGCAAAAATTTACTGCACAAAAATCCCGATCCCACCAAAACTTCTTTCTCCTTCGCTGGTGGTCTCGAGCAGCCCAGCAAAGTGCACCAACGCAAAAAGCTGTCGGGGGCACTGTCAGGAAGCAGGTACGTTTTTTATAGTGAATATCGGTTGCGGTGCGCAGCTGCAGCGGTGCGCACTCTGATTCTGTCATCATGGCCACAACCACAGTACCGCGGCAGAAGTGGGTGAGGCAGGGAGGAAGTCAGCACCGCTGGAAAAATGGCCTAGCTAAATTTCGCTGGTGGCGACCATTGGACCGGAAGTCCATTAACTCCACCGCCTGGCCACCACATTCTGGCAGTAACGGGCCTTTTTCGGGACCTGAATTTCGGCCCTCTGGTCTCCTTATTTAGAGGAATATACTTGCATTGGAGGCAGTTCAGAGAAAGTTCACTAGGTTGATTCCTGGGTTGAAGGGGTTGTTTTATGAGGAAAGGTTGAGCAGGTTGGGCCTATACTTATTGAAGTTTAGAAAAATGAGAGGTGATCATATCAAAACATAAAAGATTCTGAGGGGGCTTGACAGGGTAGATGCTGAGAGGATGTTTCCCCTCGTGGGGGAATCTAGAACTAGGGTCATAATTTCAGAATAAGGGGTCGTACATTTAAGACTGAGATGAGGAGGAAGCTATTCTCTCAAAGGTTCATGAATCTTTGGAATTTTCTACCCCAGAGAGCTGTGGAGGCTGAGTCATTGAATATATTCAAGGATGAGATAGACAGATTCTTGAACGATAGGGGAGTCAAGGGTTATGGGGATCAGGCAGGAAAGTGGATTTGAGGTGAAGATCAGATTAGCAATGATCTTATGGAATGGTGGAGCAGGCTCAAAGGGAAACTTCTGCTCCTATTTCTTATGTTCATGTGTTCTTATGATCACAGGATCTTGGGAGAAAGGGATAATGGTAAGTTTAGTAACTTACTCAGATCATAACTTCTACTCTTATTTTTGTCGGGCAGCAGGTACTGGTAATAGTTCTGCTTTTATCATTTGCAGCTCCTCTAGACCAATATTTTATTTCCCGACCCATTACCAACCATTTTGCCTTGCACCATCATTCCTTTTGTCATTTAATTACTCCTGCCTTCTACTCAATCAGAGATCTTTCCTTTTTTTCTTTCCTCCCCTCCTTCACCCCCCTTCTTCCCCCGTCTCTGTACTGGCTTAAGAAAGAAAGAAGGAAGAGAGACTTGCATTTCTCTAGACATTTTGACAGATTGCAAATGCGCTTCCCCTAAACCCTGCATGCACACATCATACGTACCAGGAAAGGTTGGAATTTCAGGGCCAATGTGTGTCAGTCATATACAGAGAAATAATCTATCTGTAAAAATGATTTATGGGAAAAGAGATTCCTGGCACTTTGATTCATGAGTTCACAAAAGTTTCATTGTGCTGTAAATCGGAGACAGCGAGTTATTACACAACACCCATGTTTGGAAAAACAGAACAGTCAATCTGAACAAGAACTGGAATCAACATACAAATTATCTAAGTAGCCCAGTTCAATATAACTGTGTATTTTTTCCTGAAATGCCGATTAAAATCAATGATAGATTTTATGACGATGTACTTAAACTTTTTTAACATTAAACTTACCAGTATCCACTGTCCCTATGATTCCATTGTTCATTCTGGATGTGATCCCAATTACAGCTCATGACTTGCAAAACTGATGCAAGCAAATCAACTTTTGACAGTGTTGCTCTGAGTGACATTTAAAGTGCTACTTGTCCATAGTGATGTCAACCGCAGTGCTCCAAAAGAAAACACTACTGACAAGAGTTACATTATGTAATTTTATACTCAGCAGACTGTTTGACAATGCGCCATAAAAATGTTTTTTTATTTGTTCCAGGATATTGGCATTGCTGGCACAGCCAGCATTTATTGCCCATCCCCAATTGCCCTTGAGAAAGTGGTGGTGAGCCGCCTTCTTGAACCGCTGCAATCCTTATGGTGAATGTGCTCCCCACAATGCTGTTAGGGAGGGAGTTCCAGGGTCTTGACCCAGCGACGATGAAGGAACGACGATATACTTCCAAGTTAGGATGGTATGTAACTTGAAGGGGAACCTGCAGGTAATGATGCTTCCATGCACTTGCTGCCCTTATCCTTCTAGGTGGAAGAGGTTGCGGGTTTTGGAGATGCTGCCGAAGAAGCCGTGGCGAGTTGCTGCAGTGCATCTTATAGATGGTACACACTGTAGCCACGGTGCACCTGTGGTGGAGGAAGTGAATGTTGAAGGTAGTGGATGGGGTGCCAATCAAGTGAGCTACTTTGTCCTGAATGGTGTTGAGCTTCTTGAATGATGTTGGATCTACACTCATCCAGGCAAGTGCAGAGTATTCCATCACACTCCTGACTTGTGCCTTGCAGATGGTGAAAGGCTTTGGGGAGTCAGGAGGTGAGACACTCGCCGCAGAAAATACCCAGCCTCTGACTCGCTCCTATTACCACAGTATTTATGTGGCTGGTACAGTTAAGTTTCTGGTCAATGGTGACTCCCTAGGATGTTGATGGTGGGAGATTTGGCGATGGTAATGCTGTTGAATATCAAGGGGCAGTGGTTAGACTGTCCCTTGTTGGAGTTAGTCATTGCCTGGCAATTGTGTGGCGCGCATGTTACTTGCCACTTATCAGCCCAAGCCTGAATGTCGTCTAGGTCTGGCGCCATGTGGGCATGGACTGCTCTATTATCTGAGGAGTTGTGAATGGCACTGAACACTGTGCAGTCATCAGCGAACATCCCCACTTCTGACCTTATGATGGAGAGAAGGTAATTGATGAAGCAGCTGAAGATGGTTGGGCCTAGTACACTGCTCTGAGAAACTGCTGTAACGATGTCCTGGGGCTGGTATAATTGACCTCCAACGACCACAGCCTTTGGGCTAGGTATTACTCCAGCCAGTGGAGTTTTCCCCCTAATTTCCATTGACCTCAGTTTTACTAGGGCACCTTGGTGCCACACTTGGTCAAATGCTGCCTTGAAGTCAAGGGCAGTCACACTCACCTCGCCTCTGGAATTCAGCTCTTTTGACCATGTTTGGACCAATTCTGTAATGAGGTCTGGAGCCTAGTGGTCCTAGCGGAACTGAGCATCGATGAGCAGGTTATTGGTGAGTAAGTGCCACTTGATAGCAACGTCGCGACATCTTCCATCACTTTGCTGATGATTGGGAGTAGATTGATGGGACAATAATTGGCCGGATTGAAATGTCCTGCTTTTTGTGGATAGGACATACTTGGGCAGTTTTTCACATTGTCGGGTAGATGCCAATGTTATAGATGTACTGGAACAGCTTGGCTAGAGGTGCAGCTAGTTCTGGAGCACAAGTCTTCAGCACGACAGCCGGGATGTTGTCGGGGGCCATAGCCTTTGCTGTATCCAGTGCGCTCTACCACTTCTTGAATCATGTGGCGGGAATCAAATTGGCTGAAGACTGGTTTCTGTGATGGTGAGGACCTCAGAAGGAGGCCAATGTGGATCATCCACTCGGCACTTCTGGCTGAAGATGGTTGTAAATGCTTCAGCCTTGTCTTTTGCACTTGTGTGCTGGGCCCCACCATCATTGAGGATGGGGATATTCATGGAGCCTCCTCCTCCCGTTAGTTATTTAATTGTCCACCACCATTCACGACTAGATGTGGCAGGACTGCAGAGCTTTGATCTGCTCTGTTAATTGTGGGATCGCTTAGCTTGATTTATTGCATACTGTTTCTGCTGTTTAGCATGCATGTAGTTCTGTGTTGCAGCTTACCCAGGTTGGTACCTCATTTTTAGATACCCCTGGTGCTGCTCCTGACATGCAAAATTACATGATTCTGAACTTCCAAATTACCGTAGAAAGGAATTTCACAAGATAAACATAGATGACGAAGACCATTTTGCCCATCTTAGCTTATCTGTCCAAAGGAATAAACCTACAGACCATTATCACAGCATCAACTGACTCTTGAATGACTCTGTGCTTGTCACAGCCACTACTCTAAGTAGTTTATTCCAAGATTACTCTTTGTGTGAAGAATCATTTCTTGACTTCAATTTTTCACTGTTCATCAGTTTGAACCTATGCCCCTTGACCTGCTGCCATGGCTTATCATGAAGCAGCAATCAGACTTGCCTTTTTTTTATACTATTTACTATTGTACATTCCTTTAAGGCCCACTGTCAGCCATCTTTTAAAGCTAAAGCACCCAGTTCCTCTAGTCTTCATGACTCCATTGCCTGATGTTGATAATCAGTCTTGTGGTTTGTATATTGTTTTAAATTATACACAAGTGTGTTTATGGCAATTAATGAACTGAAATATTTGAAACTTTCCAACAACTTTACCAAGTAATCAGTAACCAATCAAAACTATGCATTGAGCAGGATATATTCTTCAACAAATCTACAAAAAGATATAATCAGAGAAATGCTGCCACCTGCCTGTAGAAGTTTGATACATTGGGGAACCAGTTAATCGGATTCCAGTAATAAAAACAGAAAATGCTGGAAATCTGAGCAGGATAGGCAGCATCTGTGGAGAGAAACGTTTCGGCTCTGTGACCCTTCCTCAGAACTGGAAAACTTCGAGATGTAACAGATTCTTAAGGAAGTGCAAGGGCAGTGAAAGGGGGAAGGGGGAAAGAGCAAAAGGGAAGATCTGTGATAGGGTGGAAGGCAGAAGAGATTTAAGAGACAAAAGGGATGATAGGCAAAAATGAGATGTTAATGGCACAAGTTAGGAAACAAAAGATGAGTCTAGATGGGATGTGAATGGTGCCATGGGAAAGGGTAAAAAAAATATGGGCAGAGATTATGGTCTGAAATTGTGAATAGGATTTCAGTAATATTTAATTAGGTGTTGGGATGATTTGGTCACCTGAACTTATTTTAGCAACTAGTCACCCTTTTAGTAAATATTTTGCAGTCATTTTTGAATCATTAATAAACTGAACAATTGCCTAATTTTTAAAACATTTTAGGTACATTTTAGATGATGAAGGGATAAATGCTCAAGGTGCAAAATTTGGACCCATAGCACTTGTTTTTCGTTAGAGATACAAAATGGCATCCACGGTGCGCGACTTCTGGTGAGAGTTGCACCGGACGCCATATTGGTGAGGACATTAGTACTCGCATAGTGAATATCCACTGGAAGTACAAAGTGTAGGCAAATCATAAAGCTAGCAGTGGAGGTTTGGAGTTTATCGCTCCAGCTAACGCTCTCTCTTAACCCCGCAGAGCTGAACAGCCGGATCACCGGCCAGCCACAGTTAGATCCGCACAGCAGGTTAAATCATTGGGCTGGACTTTCCCCTGATGATCGTCTGGCTATCGCCCATCTATCGCCCAAATAGGCAGGCTATCGCCCATTTTACCTAAAAAGTAGAAAGTTGGGCTGGAACATCTCCCAAAGATTGCCGGCCCAACTTTTGGCACACAAGAATTTCACATCATTGAGGTGATCGCCCTCCACAACTTTCGGCACATCACCCCCACATCGCCGGGCTGATTGCTCGGCGAGAAGATCGCTGGAGAAAAGCTGCTCTTGACTGGCAGTGTCCGGCAGGACTCGGCACTACGGATGCCATTTTGAACAGCGGAGGAAGTGAGAGACTGCTTGAAGAAGGGGCTTATCAGGAGAAATAATTTGTGAGTTATTTTATGAGCCTTACTGACTCTTTGACAATCATCTGCTCACATTTCTATTTATTGAGGACAAAATTGAGGGCATTTATAGCAATAGTAATGGGGTCTGTAACTTCTCTACCATTATTGGTGAATAATCACTTGCTGTAGAATGAAGATGGGTTTATTGAAGAGCATTATGTGCCCAATCAAAGAGATGGCAGACTGATGCAGAGGAGGAGACCTTACACCCGACAAACTTACATGGAAAAGCAATCATACCTGAACTTGTCCGATAACACATGCCTTAGGAGGCTGCGCTTCCGAAAAAAGGTCATTGGTGAGATATGCCAGCTAATTAAGGGAGAGCTGCAGCCTACCAGCACCATCAGGACTGCACTGCCCATTGAGGTAAAGGTTACTGCGGCACTTTCCTTCTACACATCAGGTTCCTTTTAGGCCTTAGCTGGCGACATTTGTGGTATCTCTCAGCACGCCACACATTGCTTCATTCGACAGATGATAAAGCCCTTTACGCTCGCAGGATGGACTTTATAAGCTTCCCTATGACCAGGGAGGCACAGCCCGGGAGGGCTTTGGGGTTCTTGAGAATAGCAAACTTCCCCAAGATGCAGGGAGCAATAGATTATACGCACATTGCCCTGAGAGCACCTTTACAGCTCGTCCGGAGGTGTTTTGTAACCAAAAAGGATTCCACTCCCTGAATGTGCAGCTCGTTATCGACTACAACCAAATAATCAAGGTAGTAAATGCTAATTTTCCAGGCAGCATCCATGATGCGCACATCTTGCATGAGAGCACTCTCTCTGACTTGTTTAAGAGTCAGCCACAAGGTCACGGTTGAATGCTGGGGATAAAGGATATGGCCTTGCCAGCTGGCTCATGACCCCTCTGCGTAACCCCAGACGGAAGCTGAGAAGTGCTACAACAAAAGCCATACTGCTACACGCAATATCGTTGAAAAGACAATTGGAGTGCTGAAGCAGCGCTTCAGATGCCTGGACCACTCTGGAGGCAGCCTACAATACCACCCTGACCAAGTCACTGTGTTTATTGTAGTGTGCTGAATGTTGCATAACCTAGCATAAGGAGAGGACAACAATTGCCAGATGGGGCTGACAGTCCACCTCAGGAGAGAGTAGAGACGGAAGAGCCAGACAAGGAGGAGAAGGAGGAGGGGGATGATGAGGACCTCGGGGAGGACAATCAGCCTGGCAATGAACCCATGCCCCCATGCCCCCCGCAAGACTGGAAAAGCTCCGTGGGAGTTACGTAGCTGCAAAACTCTTGTGTCAGCAGCTCATAAATGAACGCTTTGCATGAACTTACATTGGTGACAGTTACAGTGACAGTTACGGAAAGACAACAGTTGCAGTTGTGTTATGTTACATCCTTGCCTGGCCTGGCCTGGCCATTGTTTTCCAACAATTATATTCATGTTTTACCTTACCTTACGTTATTAGAAGACACTGCATAACAATTGTAAAATTCAATAAAATGTTTTAATAATTTAACAAATGAACTCTTTTTTTCAACTGTAACACCTCCCGCCCCCCCCCCCCCACCCCCACTTCCATTCCCAACAATCACCTGACAATAAATTTATAAAACAGCGACAACAATAAGAACATACAAAAATAACAACAATAAAAAATCTCCCTCCCTACCTGCGGCCACGCATCCCTCCAGATCCTGTACCCCCCCCACCCCCGTGTCTTAGCACCCTGGTTTAATCCCCGAGTAACGGCACCAGGTGACTTGCAGTAGGTGACCTCAAGACCTCCTGCTGTGGGGGTGGGGGAAGGGGGGCGCGTGACGGTAGCAGGATCCTCTCAGGGTGGTGGAGGAGAAGACGTTTCTGACTAAGTGACTTCCTCCTGACTCGCATCTGTGCTGGCGGTTGGTGGGACGGCACCTTGGAGTGCAGTGCCGTCTCCCGCAAGTCTCGCATGCCGTAAGGTATGGATGGCGACGGTCTGTTCAAGCATTTCCCTGATCATCAGCTGCATATCCTGCGATATGCGAGCGGACATCCTGGCAATGTTCCCCGTCAACCCACCAAACGCCTGGAGGAGCTCGCGACTTATCGCGACGCTCTCCATGCACAGTCTGTAAATGCCCTCATATTGATCTGCCCGTTGCGGCGAATGCTGACCTCGCTGACTCAACCTCCGTGAGGTTGGCATGAGCACTGTACGCCTTGGAGTCGCCTACTGCAAGCCGCTTGGTCCCACTACTTCTTCTGTCGAAGTGGCCACAGGTACAACATTTTCGGAGATGCAAGGGGCATCCTCCTCGGTTTCCACAACTTCCTCCTCCTCTGGCTCGGTGGTCTCTTCCTCCTCCTCACCACACGTGGTAATGACCACCTGCAATAGTGCAGGTGCAGGTGCAAAACACAATTGAGCTTATTGAGCTTATTAGAACAGAAGGATACACATGATTCTTGCGCTGCGCTGGAATACGTAGGAGGAGCAGCACTACTACAAAAATGTGTCCGAGAGACGTTACATATTAATGCATCATATGGTAGTACATCTATGTGGAATTCACTGCCCCAGAGAGCTGTGGAGGCTGGATCAGTGACTATAATTGAGTTGGAGATAGACAGAATGATAAGGGAGTGAAGGTTTATGGGGAACGGACAGGGAAGTGGAGCTGAGCCCTACATCAGATCAGCCATGATCTTATGAAATGGCAGAGCAGGCTCGAGGGGCCAACTGGCCTGCTCCTGCTCCTATTTCTTATGTTGTTATGTTGTTAACCTGAGAGTAGCACAGAAGCTGCATGCATAACATGACATCATTCATATATTATAATGAAATGACGTTACATTACTTTGAATTATCACTGCTTTACACATTACTCACGTGACGTAAGGGAGGGATCGGCACCACCACGGGTGGTGGCCGAGCGACTGTGGGTCCCCACAAGTACTGCCGCATGCTCCTCAAGATTGGTGAGCAGGACGAGCTGAGCAGGGCCTCCTCCGGTGCGCCTCTGCTCTGTTCGGTTATTAGGTATCTTCCTCTGCAAATGTGACAAGAGCATAGCATGACCTAAGGTACTATCATGGAAAAACAACAGGTTCCAATGTTATATGCTCATACGGTTTGTATCACAATTAATGCATGGTTATAACATCTACGTTCGGATAAAATATTTCATAAGATCGTGTTTAGGATCTAATGCTTGACACAAAACATCTCGACTACTATCTCCATGAGGGCCCCCAGGGGCGGTGGGGAGGTAATCAGAACCGCTTGGGAATGACAGGAGCTAATGTCCGATAGTGTCCGAGAGAGCCAGGGCAGCTCTCCCTCAGTCCAGGCTGGTTCACTATGTAAGTGACAGCAGCTGGAGAGACTGGCACAGTCTGGGTAAAAGTCACCAGACCCCTGATTACTCAGTCGTGCCCCATCCACCAACGTAACCCAAAAGGAGACGGTGCCAAATTTAGACTTAAAAAGACTGAAGGCCTCAGATTCCGAGCCCTGCCCAGATCTTAGCAGGGATTATATGTAAGAATAACCTGCTTAATTTCAATCCGGGAGATTTACATATTATGTGGATCATTACAATGTACAATATATTTAAAACTTACTCTTGCCGAAGTAACCAGGTTATTCCAGTGCTTGCGGCACTGGTCCAACCCCCTCACCTCATTGGACGCCGCCGAGACCATGTTGGCGATCTTGCTCCACAGTTTGCGGTAAGCCCGGAGTGGAGGTTTCTCACGCCCACCCTGGGTTAATTGGCCCCACCGGCTAAGGACCTCACTGACGAGGGCCTCATACGCCTCATCTGAGAAAGGCTTTGCCCTCCTCCTCCCCTCCACATCCTGCTCACTGTCAGACTCGTGGCTGGGCATAATTTTATTACAAAAGGCTGGAATATCGCCATTTTCTGGGCCCTAGCGATCTAAGTGGAAAGTCCAGCCCATTTCAGCCACCACCCGTCCTGCCTCTGTTAAAACCGGAAGTAGGCGAGTTGGGGTTGGGATTCACATTTTTAATACTTTAACCTCCCAGGTGACCTGAACCCACCCTTTTTTTTGTGTTAAAATTCCTCCCATAGAGTTTAACCACCTTCCCTGGACATTCAATGGCATTACCATCGCCGAATCCTACTTCTGAGTATTACCATTCACCAGAAACTTAATAGACCAACCACATAAATACTGTGGCTACAAGAGCAAGTCAGGAGTGGGATGGAATACTCTCCACTTGCCTGGATGAGTGCAGTTCCAACAACATTCAAGAAGCTTGACACCATCCAGGACAATAAAGCCCGCTTGATTGGCACCCCATCCACCAACTTAAACATTCCCTTCCTCCATCACTAACGTACAGTGGCTGCAGTGTGCACTATCTACAAGATGCACAGCAGCAACTCACCAAGTCTTCTTCAAAGGCATCTCTGAAATGTGTGGCCTCAACAAACTAGAAAGACAAGAACAGCAGGCGCAGGGGAACAGCACCACCTCCAGGTTTCTCTCTAAGTCACGCAAAATCCTGACTTAGAAATATATCACTGTTCCTTTATCTCTGCTGGTTCAAAATCCTGTAACTCACTCCCTAACAGCACTGTGGGAGCACCTTCACCACATGAACTGCAGCAGTTCAAGAAGGCGCTCAGCACCACCTTCTCAAGGGCAATTAGGGATGGGCAATAAAGCTGGCCTTGCCAGTGATGGCCATTTAATGGAAGCAGAGCACTATCTCCACTTTCTTCGGGGTCGGGAACCGAAGGGTACTGAAGGAAGCGATATATGGATGCTCTGCGTTGATTAAAGGGAAGGGCTGCTGCACACTCTGCAAGGCCTGTGATAGCCGTCATTAGGCCACCAGGGCAGCATGTGACCAGGCCTGCAGCCCAGCAGCCAAGAAGGTATACCGGGCTGCATGATGGCGACCCAGACAGCGCTAGGGCCGCCATCGTTGAGCTGACCCGAGAGTCGGCAGACAAAAGAAAATGGCAGTGGGGGGGCACTAGCACCCTCCCCTTTAAGGAGTGCCCGAGAGCGGATATCCACCAGTCTCATGGCCCATGGGGTATTAAGGGGTTGGCAAGGGGCGCTGAGGGGTCGCCACGCACAACGATGGCGTTATCGCCGTTTGCGCGGCGGCCCGGCGTGCTAACGTGGGGCACCGTTCTAGCGGAACCACAAACTCCCGGGCAATTTCCCGGGAGGTGATAGCCCCTCCCAGGTGAAAAATGTCTTATGCCTTGTTAGTGCCCCCCCGGAGGGCTATAAAACGGGGCAATTTTGCACCCTATCAATCTCAGCCTTGAAAATTTCAATTGCTCCAACATCCACATCCTTTTGGGACGCCAGTTCCAGATTTCCACTAACCTTTGCATGAAAAGTTGCTTCATAGAATCATAGAATGGTTACAGCATAGAAGGAGGCCATTCGACCCATCAGGCCTGTGCCAGCAATGCAAGAGCACCTCAGCTAGTCCCACTTTCCCGCCCTTTCCCCGTAGCCCTTCAAATTTTTATCTTCAGGTACTTATCCAACTCCCTTTTAAAAACTGATTGAGCCTGCCTCCACCACCCTTTCTGGCAACGTATTCCAGATCGAAACCACTCGCTGCATAAAAAATAATTTTCTTATTTCACCTTTGGTTCTTTTGCCAATCAACATAAATCTGTGTCCTCTGGTTCTCGATCCTTCTACCAATGGGAACAATTTTGCTCTATCTACTCTGTCCAGACCCCTCAATGCTCTCCGCATCCATATTCTGCACCCAGAATACCGACAGGGAAAAACCTGCATTGCTGCTCTGCCCGCAGCGGTAAATATGAAGACCTACAAAAAAGGTAAGTTAAAGTTTTAATTTTTTAATTCTTATTCAGCGATTTAGTAGGTAAGGGTTTTGTGAATGTTTTGTGAATGTTTTTTTTTTGTTTTTGCAATTTTTTTCCCATTGTTTATCACCCCTCCCAAAGCCTCTCTCGCAACGCTATCGGCCCTGGGCTAAAACTGCCGAAATTCGCGGTTTGTGCTCGTGCAACGTCGATTTTTATTGGTGTACAAATTAAAGGCTGAAAATCAGGTCTACTAATCGTAGTGAAGCGAAAATGGTAATTTTGGTGTAAATATACTGTTTTCGCTGAAAACAAATTTCTAGCCCCTATACCTTTATTCATGAAGCTCAGGATCCTGTCAGCTTTTTTAACTGCTTTCTCAACCTGTCCTGCCCCCTTTCTGTTCATGCACCCGCTTTAGGATTGTACCCTTTAGTTTATATTTTCTCTCCTCATTCTTTCTACCAAAGTGTAACACTTCACACTATCTGTTTCACTCATAAATAGCCTAGCTTTAAATTCTAAGATGATGCCCCTTTGTTCTGTTTTCCCCCCACCAGATGGGGTCTGACCAAGGCTCTCTACAACTGATGCATCACTTCCTTAACTTTGAATTCCAGCTCCATTGAGATAAAGGCCAACATCCCTTTCTGATTGCTTTTTGCACCTGCCCACTTGATTTTAGTGGATTGGCCAAAATTAGGAAACAAACTCATCTCACTATTTCACAACAGTGCAAACTGCTACACTGGCTGCCACCAAGTCATCTGTATTTTAATGACCACGGCATTAAATTGTTTACATATTAATTCTGAATCATTAATATGTTGCTGTTTAATGAATTTAATGGACACAGCTAACAATCCTTGCGACTTCCTTTCCAGGTGTGAAAATGTGTGACTGTGATAAAATGAAGTGATTCCTTAGTGAAAATGTGCACTTTAATTGTACTCACAACACAATTAATTTAACAAATGACTGCTTACCATTAATAAATAGATCCTAATATAAACCACTTACTGATGTTGTGTCCGGCCACGTATCATTTCAAGATTTTCAAAAGCCCGAAGATCTGTGTAATTATCTGGCCAATTTTGAATTAACAAATGCCCTTGTGAAAAGAGAAGTATATTAATAATGAATTACATAATGTTTGTGAAACTTCATATCACTAGTACATACTGAAGAAAATCGAGAGATATCGATCTAGAGTTTATAACCAGCTCATTACTGATCTGTGCTCTCCAGCTGGATTCCCTCTTTTCCATATTAGTTTTCATTAAAAAGTAAATCAAATCCAATTAAAAATAAAATGTTGTTTTTTTTTAAATGAATCAGCTGCCCAGTGTTCTGTATTCACACCTTGCAGAGAAACCTGAGATGTAACACTGTACTTTAGGAACATAGGAAGGGTGGTGTAGATAGGTTAAGCGAATGGGCTAAGGTTTGGCAGATGGAATACAATGTCGAAAAATGTGAGGTCATCCACCTTGGAAAAAAAACAGTGAAAGGGAATATTATTTGAATGGGGAGAAATTACAACGTGCTGCGGTGCAGAGGGACCTGGGGGTCCTTGTGCATGAATCTCAAAAGGTTAGTTTGCAGGTGCAGCAGGTAATCAGGAAGACGAATGGAATGTTGGCCTTCATTGCGAGAGGGATGGAGTACAAAAGCAGGGAGGTCCTGCTGCAACTGAACAGGGTATTGGTGAGGCCGCACCTGGAGTACTGCGTGCAGTTTTGGTCACCTTTCTTAAGGAAGGATATACTAGCTTTGGAGGGGGTACAGAGACGATTCACTAGGCTGATTCCGGAGATGAAGGGGTTACCTTATGATGATAGATTGAGTAGACTGGGTCTTTACTCGTTGGAGTTCAGAAGGATGAGGGGTGATCTTATAGAAACATTTAAAATAAGGAAAGGGCAGATAGAGGCAGAGAGGTTGTTTCCACTGGTCGGGGAGACTAGAACTAGGGGGCACAGCCTCAAAATACAGGAGAGCCAATTTAAAACCGAGTTGAGAAGGAATTTCTTCTCCCAGAGGGTTGTGAATCTGTGGAATTCTCTGCCCAAGGAAGCAGTTGAGGCTAGCTCATTGACTGTATTCAAATCACAGATAGATAGATTTTTAACCAATAAGGAAATTAAGGATTATGGGGAGCAGGCGGGTAAGTGGAGCTGAGTCCACGGCCAGATCAGCCATGATCTTTTTGAATGGCGGAGCAGGCTCGAGGGGCTAGATGGCCTACTCTTGTTCCTAATTCTTATGTTCTTATGTTATGTTCTTATGAAGCTGGTTGTCACAGAGGAGGAAACCAGTAGGATAGCGATGTTGCTGTTTATAATGACAAACAAGCAAAAGGTTAAAAAGTGACATGTGCATTTTGCTAGTTCATGACCATTCATGACCTCAGGACATCCCAAAGCGCTTTACAGCTAATGAAGTACTTTTGAAATATGGTCACTGTTGTGATGTAGGAATGCAGCAGCTAATTTGTGCACAGTAAAGTCCTACAAACAGCAATAAGATAATGACCAGGTAATCTATTTTAGTGATGGTGATTGAGAGATAAATATTGGCCAGGACACCTGAGAAGAAATTCCCTGCTCTTCTTTGAAATAGTGCCATGGGATCTTTTACATCCACCTGAAAGGACAGACAAGGCCTTGGTCTTGTCCAAAAGACAGCACCTCTGGTAATGCACCACTCCCTCAGAACTCATCATCATCATAGGCAGTCCATTGGAATCGAGGAAGACTTGCTTCCACTCTTAAAATGAGTTCTTAGGTGGCTGTGCAGTCCAATACAAGAACCACAATCTCTGTCACAGATGGAACAGATAGTCGTTGAGGGAAGGGATGGGTGGGACTGGTTTGCTGCACGCTCCTTCCGCTGCCTACGTTTGATTTCTGAATGCTCTCTGCGATGAGTCGTGAGGTGCTCAGCGCCCTCCCAGATGCACTTCCTCCACTTAGGGTGGTCTTTGGCCAGGGTCTCCCAGGTGTCAGTGGGGATGTTGCACTTTATCAGGGAGGCTTTGAGGGTGTCTTTGTAACGTTTCCTCTGCCCACCTTTGGCTCGTTTGCCGTGAAGGAGTTTTGAGTAGAGCGCTTGCTTTGGGAGTCTCGTGTTTGGCATGTGAACAATATGGCCTGCCCAGTGGAGCTGATCAAGTGTGGTCAGTGCTTCAATGTTGGGGATGTTGGCCTGGTCGAGGACACTAATGTTGATGCATCTGTCCTCCCAGGGGATTTGAAGGATCTTGCAGCGACATCGTTGGTGGTATTTCTCCAGCGACTTGAGATGTCTACTGTACATGGTCCATGTCTCTGAGCCATACAGGAGGGCAGATATTACTACAGCTCTGTAGACCATGAGCTTGGTAGCAGTTTTGAGGGCCTGGTCTTCAAACACTCTTTTCCTCAGGCGACCGAAGGCTGCACTGGCGCACTGGAGGCGGTGTTGAATCTCGTCGTCAATGTCTGCTCTTGTTGATAAGAGGCTCCCGAGGTATGGGAAATGGTCCACGTTGTCTAGGGCTGCGCTATGGATCTTGATGACTGGGGGGCAGTGCTGTGTGGCGAGGACAGGCTGGTGGAGGACCTTTTTCTTACGGATGTTTAGCATAAGGCCCATGCTTTTGTACACCTCAGTAAATACGTTGACTATGACTTGGAGTTCAGCCTCTGTATGTGCGCAGACGCAGGCATCATCCACATACTGTAGCTCGACGACAGAGATTGGGGTGGTCTTAGACCAGGCCTGGAGGTGGTGTAGGTTAAACAGCTTCCTACTGGTTCTGTAGTTTAGTTCCACTCCAGCGGGGAGCTTGTTAACTGTGAGGGGGAGCATGGTAGCGAGGAAGATTGAGAAGAGGGTTGGGGCGATGACGCAGCCCTGTTTGACCCCAGTCCGGACGTGGATTGGGTCATAGCTAACCTCGCATGCCTTGATGACCTCAGTACTGCACTGCATTTTGTTCACACAATAGTGACTTGGAGTGTTAATCAGTTAATCATCCTGAAGGAGGTCAAAATTTACAATTTATAATTATGTTAGTAATGGTCCATTGTCACATAGGAATACCATTGCAACACCTGTTTGTTTAAGGTGTCAATCTATTTATAAAATAAAAACAGAAAATGCTGGAAATACTCAGCAGGTCAGGCAGCATCTGTGGAGAGAGAAACAGAGTTAATGTTTCAGGTCGATGACCTTTCATCAGAACTTAAGAGTGTGGGTAGAGGAAGCAGACTCCCAGAAACCTCCTTTTCATACATCAAAGGATGCACCCTTTACCAGAGCGACAGACCTTGACAGCTATTTCTGAGTCCTTTGAAGAGTTGGCCAAGTCCTTGATGAGCTAGGATCATTTTGTGAATGACTGCTCTATAGGCAGGAACTACATTTCACAGAATTGCGGTGGTAGGTTCAGGGAGAGACAGACACAAAGAAAATCAAAAGGCAGACAAAGGCCTCAATATTTATGGGGATGCAACAGGGGAGCATGTTTGCGGGAGGTAACCTCCGCAGAAATGCTGGGAACGTGGAGGTCCTGCGGAATTTAACAGTAGAACCTTATCATCAATTTTTTACTCTGTTACCTGGCCGGCAGCCAGCCAGATTGACAGGCTAGTTAGTTGCCGAGTTGGAAAGCCAGCGGCAGAAAGCCACAGCCGGGAACCCTTAAGGATGGTCCACGGCAACCAGGAAATATGGCGGGTTGGTGGCAGCTGTCGGACTGGCAATCAGGAAGGAGGGAACTGGGAAACAGTGTGGGTTCCAGGGTGGGTGGTGTCAGCTGATCGCTGCAGAAGATTTGCTTGAGGGGCCTGGGGAAGTACTCCTGCTCCTCCTGGCCCACAAGCAGTGCTATAAAAAGCACTTCTTGTTGGAACCGGCTGCACCCGCCTCCCTTTAGCTGCCAGATTTCTTGAACTCTGGGAAACCCATGCAGGAGGCGTTAAATTCAAATCGCTGCCAACATATCAGGCACGGAGCCTGATTTGAATATTATTATTACAGTGTAAAAAAATCTCTTAAACTCAATGAAATAATTCCGCCTGAAAAGGCTCCTTTCTTTGCCTACATCATTGGCTCCTACATGGATTCCAATGATTGGTTGCTCTCCCTTCCTTTGCAAAATCTTTTGCAGTCTATCCGATATGTCCCTTACATTAGCACCTGGGAGGCAACAAAGCATCTGGGACTGCATTGAATCCCCTATTACCTTCTGCATTTCTAGTCATGTTGCAAATCAAACACTTCCTCCACCCAAACGATCTCCTGTTTGTTGGTGCCGTGGATATTTGTCTGGCTCTGCCCAGAGTTCTCATTTATCCCTCCGGAATCAAACGCTTAAAATCTGTTTGACCTTTCCGTCCCACCTTTTCCCTCCCCTCAGATAGCCCCCCCATCTTTCCTCCTCCTCTACTGGCACCCTGACTCTCATCGGTGTGGACTACTCTCAAACTCTCACTCCAACAACTGCTCTTTCTCCTTGATGTGTTGGATTCTCTCCAGCTCCTTTCCAAGTTCTGAGATTTTGTGCTCAAGCACTGAGTTGGTGACACTTTTGACAGGTATATCTGCCCAGTCAACACCTGCTGCTCAAAATTCCCATATTTTTGCAGGAATGACACATCACAGTCCCTTCCTGTGCTGAGATTTTTAGGTTTGGTAAATTTGTTTTGCTTTAAAGTTTATGTATGGACTGGAATTTGCATTAAGACCGCCACTGCCCGAATCTTAGCAGTATTCTGGCGGTTGCATCTTTAGAACCGCCGGAATACCACTAAGATCCGTTCCCCCAAGTTTCACCTATTTTATCTCGGCGGGAGCGGGCAGTAGCGTTGCTCCCTTGGCGGCGGCGATCCTTCTCCTTTAGTAATGTTGGTGCATCCCCGGCAACGAGCGTCTGCACATGCGCAGACATTTTCCTGTGATTTCGGGGGTCAATGGTGAACCTGCGCATGAGCAGAGGAGAGGAGACACAGAGGAAAAAGAGAGAGAAAAGTTTGGAGAAAGACAGAGGGAGGCAGAGAAGGCATTTTGAGGATCAATATACAAAAATGTAAAATATAAAATATAAAATAAAGTATAGTAATAAATAAAGAATAAATTATATATATATAATTTATAAAATATATAAATATATAATAATACATATATATAATGCAAGGAAAAGAGATGGAGGTGGAGAGAGAGGTAGGTGGGAGGAGGAGGAGGGCCATGCGGTTCTCGGAGGAGGCTCAGGAATCGCTGGTGCACGAGGTCGAGGCTCGATGGGAGCAATTGACCCGGGGTGGGCGCAGTAAACCCGCCCCTATTGTATTTCAAAGAATCTGGCGAGAGATCGCAGAGTCGGTGTCATCTGCTGCACCCGTCATGTGGGAGGCAAATCAGTGCCACAAGCGGTGGAATGATATTGTTCGGTCGGCGAGAGTAAGTAATAACTTTTATCATGCACTGACTAATTACTCTTAGTGTAGTGCCACATTTAATTATGTTGTAAAGCTTGGTGTCACGCATTATTTCCCATCATCGATCTCATTGCACTAGTCTTCTGTACTTTGATGTGATCATCATGCACCACTTGCATCCTATGGTAAATAAATGGTCCACTCATTGATGAAAGCACTGGGGATGGTTACTTGGGGATGTCTATCTATGTGTTCCATAATAGGAGCTGTGAAATTAGCTTACACATAGCTTTTGTCGCCTTTGCAGAAAAAATTAACCAGCAGTAGGGCAGAGCTCTGTAAGACAGGCGGAGGGCCACCGAAGACGGTTGAACTGTCTGACCTAGAGAACGGCTGCAGCCCTGACACGCGCCCATGATCGTACGGCCACATGTGTTGGTGCTGAACCGGTGCATGGGGACGATAAGTCCTGCATAATCCCCGGGCTGTGCTGCGGTCATGTAATTCAATGTTATGTCAATATAATGTAGACTGTAATGTAATACTGGAAGCACAAAATGTTGTTAGTTCTGGCATGAACTATAACTTTTGGCTGATCACACTCTGCCACTTGGAAAACAACATACTGTTTGGGACTTCAAGTTTTTGTTATGTCATGCAGTTTCTGTCTACTCTGCTTATGATAGTTTCATGCAATGATTCTCGCTAATATATGATGCAGCAGTGTTGCTCCTCTACATAAGCCTGCGCAACTTGCACGTACTCATGTCATCTCTGACCCCTCCCCTCCCTCTTCTCCCCATGCCGCTAACCACTAATATTATGTTTTACAGTTGCATAGGAGGAGGAGCAGCAGTAGCAGTTGCTTGCATCAACCGTCCCTTCCAGAGAGGACTTGGCCGAGGAGGAGGCAGTTGAAGAGGACGTACATCAGGTCGACACACCTCAAACTTTTGTGACGGTGGTGGTGGAGGAGGGGGGGGGGTGGTGGCGGCCACCAGTTCCTCATCCAAATCCAGTTTTCCTGGATTCCGATCTGAGGAAGCGGGACCACGCGGCACACCGAATGTTCCGACCCCAGTGCTGAATCCGCAACAGCTGATCAGGCAAGGCGGGAATGGTACACGACAGGCAGATACAAACCTGGACATGGTGGGACTGTCCAGGATGAGTATCGACGTGGGTCGAGAGCTCCTCCAGGCCATTGCTGGGTTGTCCGCCAACATCGCTGCATTAGCAGCCCGTCAATCAGAGGACATGTGGAGCTGATTGCAGCGGTGAGGGAGAACGACCAGTCAATGCCAATGTTATGCGGCAATCGATGGCCTTGGGATATGACACTGCACCCCAAGGTGCCATACCACCAATGTCGACAGCACCTGATCGTCGGAAGTACTTTCTTCCGACTTTGAACACGGGTCCTGAACACCCCCAGCTTCTCCAGACCCCAATACACATAGCACTGCCATTGTCGTCCCTCTCCCCATCAGCAGCTGAGCTCGAGGTGCTCTGCTGCACAATGTCCTGGTCCCGACGTGGGCAGGGCCAGGGATAGTAATAACAGGAGGAGGAGGGCAGGGCCAAGGGTCGGAGGTAGGCGGATGGGGAGGAACGGCGTTGGGAAAGGTGGCCGCAGGTAGAATCCTTGGAGGCTGGGGGGTGGGGGGAGGTGTTGTTTTAGGGCTTGTTGTTGTTGTTGATATTAATGTTATTAATGTTTGGTTATTTAATTGAAAAATAATTATTTATTATTTATTTGAATTTATTGAAACTTGTTAAATTTCAAATTTCAACATGTATAAAAAAATCATTATTCAACTGAACCATTCCTGTGCAGTGTCTCACTCACTTTTTGAAAATGAGGGGTAACAATCATTGTAAGGGTTACATACATAGCCATACAGGGGTAACTCTCAATGTTCAATCAAAGCATTCATTTATGAACTGCTGACGTATCAGTTTTGCAGTTGCTAAAGCACCACGAGGCTTCCCCTATGGTGTCGGGGGGGGCGGCGGGGGGGGAGGCAGGGGGTGGGCTGGTGGCACGAGTTCATTGCCAGGCTCCTCGATCTCATCCTCCTTGTTGCCCCTGTCTTCCTCCTCCTCCTCTTCCTCCACCTCTCTCTCCTGAGGTGGTCCGGCAGTCCCATCTGGCAATTCCTGTTCCCTCTTGACGGCTAAGTTGTGCAACATGCAACACACCACAACGAACTCAGCAACCTGCTCAGGATGGTATTTCAGGCTGCCTCCAGAGTGGTCTAGACATCAGAAGCATTGCTTCAGCACTCCAATTATCTTTTCGATGATATTGCGTATGGCTATATGGCATTCGTTGTAGCGCTTCTCGGCTTCTGTCTAAGACTTTCGCAGCGGGGTCTTGAGCCAGCTGACAAGGCCATATCCTTTATCCCCCAGCATCCAACAGTGACCTTGTGGCTGACTCTTAAACAGGTCAGAGACAGTGCTCTCACACAAGATGTATACGTCATGGATGCTCCCTGGAAAATTTGCATTTACTGCCATGATTGTCTGCTTGTGGTCGACAATGAGCTGCACATTCAGGGAATAGAATCCCTTTCGGCTTTGGTACACCTCCGCTTCCTCTAAAGGTGTTCGCAGGGCGATGTGCGTACAGTCTATTGCACCCTCGACCTTGGGGAAGTTTGCTATCCTCGAGAAAAACACAAAGCCTTCTCACTCTGTGCCTCCCTGGTCATTGGAACATTAATAAAATCCATCCTGTGTGCGTAAAGCACATCAGTTACCTGGTGAATGCAAGGATGTGTGGCATACTGAGAGATTCTGCATATGTCACCAGCTGATGCCTGAAATGAGTCGGATGCATAGAAACACGTGCTGCAGTCACCTTCACCTCGACAGGCAGTGCGGTCCTGATGTTGCTGGTAGGTTGCACATCTGCCTTAATGCTCTGACATATCTCAGTGCTTACCTCTTTTTGGAAGTGCAGCCTTCTAACACAATGCATATCGGTCAGGTAGCAGGTACGAGCGGTACGCGCTGTAATTTCGTTGAGGGTAAGGCCTCCTCCTCAAGAGTCTGTGTCCTATTTGATTGGGCACATAGTACTCTTTAATGAACCTTCTCCCAGCTCTATTCTGCATCATGCAAGTAGTTAGCAATATTGGTACTGAAAGTACAGGCCCCATTTCTTTTTAAGTACTCAAAAATGTTCAGATGTCCGCAAATTTTGTTTGAATTAAAATCAATGCTCTTATAATCCTAAATATAATCAAAATCTCTTATAAACTACTCCAGAAATCACTCACAAATCAATTTTGGGCTGCTGGCAACTTGACACAGACCTTCCTCAAAGAAAAATCGATTTTCAAAAATGGCGTCATAACGCCGAGATAAGGCTGAAAAATGGGCGGTACATTTCTCCAGTGGTAGCGGGCGGTAACAGGTGGTAAAAATGGGCGTTTAGCTAAATTTCGCACTGGGATGAATTCTGGGCGGTATTTGGGCGGTAGATGTTGGCGGCGGTTTCCTTCAACATTGACTGCCGAAATTACCGCTGGCGATACTCGGGTGGTAACGGATGGTAGTTTGCACATTTGTCATTTCGGGCGTTAAACGTGCGATCTTAATGCAAATTCCAGCCTTACTTACGTATAATTCAGCTGGTTTACTTATCACCACCCTCCCCCTCTGCAACTAATTCCCACGCTTAGAAAATTCCCATTTTAGAAGATTTTACTCTCAGTCTTTTTCCACCTTACTCCTTGCTATGCTTTCTGGATTGCCTGGTAACAGAGTGGCTGTCTATAAGGTGACTTGTTATGTCCTTTTATTTAATTTGGGGTTTCAGAATATTACAGGTAATTGTATGAGTCTGTCGATCACTTTCTGACCTTTTACATTGGATTAGATCAGGAGTCTATCTATGGTAGGCTGGGCTCAAATCTGAACTTACAAATGGTTCAATGGAAATACTTGACAGGCTTAATTATACATTTCCTATTTACTTACACATTGGCTGCAAAATTTGGATCCATAGCGCCATTCTTTGGGCACTATGATTGCCATTAAAGGTCCAAAATGGTGTCCGCGACGGGCACGCGCACTTCTGGTGTGAGTTGTACCGGATGGCATATTGGTGAGGGCGTTAGCTTGCGTGTAGTGAGCATCCACCAGAAGTATGCAGAGTCGATACCAATCAGCATGCAACAATGATTTGACGTCATCGCTGCTATTTTGGAGCGCAACGCGCCAGCTAACGCCCTCTCTTAAACTCACACAGCTCAACACGCGTTCTGCAGCAGGAAGGACTATTTAAAAGGATCATCACTTACTTACAGGTTAGTTGCTGATTGATTTCTATTAGCTGTTACTATGATTCTACAAGTGTTTGGAGCTTTTTATAATTGTATTAAGTTGCTAAAGTCTACAGGGAGTGGTGTGACAGGTGCTGAGGGACTTTTTCCTGATTTCAATCAGATTCAGTCAGATTCAGATTGAAGTTAGTTATGGATAAGGACAAGAATAGGCCTGGAATAAAAGATCCAAATTGGGGAAAAGCTAATTTTGCTAAGTTAACGAGTGATTTGGCCATGGTGGACTGGAAACAGCTACTTGTGGGTAAATCAGTGTTGGAACATTTAAGGAGGAGATCAGGAAGGCTCAGGGCAAACATATGCCCTTAAAGAAAAAGGCTGGGAAAAATAATTCTGGAGCTCCTTGGATGTCTAGCGACTTACAGGGCAGGATTAAGAAAAAAAGGGATGCTTATGTCATATATCAATAGCTAAATACTATAGAATCTTTAGAGGAATATAGAAAGTTAAGAGGCAAAATTAAAAAGTTTATTAGGAATGCTAAGAGCACGAAAAATTCTTGGCCAGTAAAATTAAGGAAAATCCCAAGATGTTCTTTAAATATATTAAGAGTAAGAGTGTAACTAAAGAAAGGGTAGGGCCTATTAGAGACCATGAGGGTAATCTTTGTGTGGAGGCAGAAGATGTTGGGAGGGTTCTTAACGAATACTTTGCATCTGTTTTCACAAAGGAAAGGGGCAATGCAGATACTGCTATCGAGGAAGAGTGTGATATTCTGGATCAAATAAATATAGTGAGAGAGGAAGTTTTAAGGAGTTTAACAGCTTTGAAAGTGGATAAATCCCCAGGCCTGGATGAAATGCATCTCAGGCTGTTGAGCGAAGTAAAAGAGGAAATAGCAGAGGCCTTGACCATCATTCTCCAGTCCTCTTTGGATCTGGGCATGGTGCCGGAGGATTGGAGGACTGCTAATGTAGTACACTTGTTTAAGAAGGGAGAAAGGGATAGGCCGAGAAATTTCAGGCCTGTCAGCCTAACCTCAGTGGTGGGAAAATTATTGGAAAAAATCCTGAAAGACAGGATAAATCTGCATTTGGAAAGGCAAGGATTAATGAGGAACAGTCAGCATGGATTTGTTGAGGGAAGATCATGTCTGACTAATCTGATTGAGTTTTTGAGGAGATAACCAAGAGGGTCGATGAGGGTCGTGCATATGATGTAGTATATATGGACTTTAGCAAAGCTTTTGATAAGGTCCCACATGGTAGACTGGTCATGAAGATTAAAGCCCTTGGAATACAGGGCAAATTGTCAAGTTGGATCCAAAATTGGCTTGGAGGTAGGAAGCAAAGGGTAATGATGGATGTTTTTGTGACTGGAAGGATGTTTTGTGTGGGGTTCCACACTGCTCAGTACTGTGACCCTTGCTTTTTGTGGTATATACCTACGATTTAGATTTTAATATAGGGAGTATGATTAAGAAGTTTGCAGATGACACTAAAATTGGCTGTGTGGTTAATAATCAAGAGGAAAGTCATGGGCTGCAAGAGGATATCAATCTACTGGTCAGGTGAGCAGAGCAGTGGCAAATGGAATTTAATTCAGAGAAGTGTGAGGTGATGCACTTTGGGAGGGCTAATACGGAAAGGTATACACATTAAACGATAGTGTAGATGAACAAAGGGACCATAAAAACATATAAACATAGAAAATAGGTGCCTTCGAGCCTGCACCACCATTCAATAAGATCATGGCTGATCATTCCTTCAGTACCCCTTTCCTGCTTTCTCTCCATACCCCTTCATCCATTTAGCCGTAAGAGCCATATCTAACTCCCTCTTGAATATATCCAATGAACTGGCATCAACAACTCTCTGTGGCAGGGAATTCCACAGGTTAACAACTCTCTGAGTGAAGAAGTTTCTCCTCATCTCAGTCCTAAATGGACTGCCCCTTATCCTAAGACTGTATCCCCTTCCCCTGGTTCTGGACTTCCCCAACGTCGGGAACATTTTTCCCGCATCTAACCTGTCAGTCCCGTCAGAATCTTATATGTTTCTATGAGATCCCCTCTCATCCTTCTAAACTCCAGTGTATAAAGGACAACTTGATCCAGTCTCTCCTCATAGGTCAGTCCAGCCATCCCTGGAATCAGTCTGCTGAACCTTCGCTGCACTCCCACAATAGCAAGAACGTCCTTCCTCAGATTAGGAGACCAAAACTGAACACAATATTCCAGGTGGGACCTCACCAAGGCCCTGTACAACTGCAGTAAGACTTCCCTGCTCCTATACTCAAATCCTCTAGCTATGAAGACCAACATGACATTTGCCTTCTTCACCGCCTGCTGTACCTGCATGCCAACTTTCAATGACTGATGAATCATGACACCCAGGTCTTGCTGCACCTCCCCTTTTCCTAATCTGCCGTCATTCAGATAATCTTCTGTCTTCGTGTTTTTGCCCCCAAAGTGGATAACCTCACATTTATCCACATTATACTGCATCTGCCATGTATTTGCCCACTCGCCTAAACTGTCCAAGTCACCCTGCAGCCTCTTAGCGTCCTCCTCACAGCTCACACCGCCACCCAGTTTAGTGTCATCTGCAAACTTGGAGATATAACACTCAATTCCTTCATCTAAATCATTAATATAAAGAGCTGTGGTCCCAGCACTGAGCCCTGCGGCACTCCACTAGTCACTGCCTGCCATTCTGAAAAGGACCCGTTTATCCCGACTCTCTGCTTCCTGTCTGCCAACCAGTTCTCTATCCATGTCAGTACATTACCCCCAATACCATGTGCTTTGATTTTGCACACCAATCTCTTGTGTGGGACCTTGTCAAAAGCCTTTTGAAAGTCCTAATGCACCACATCCACTGGTTCTCCCTTGTCCACTCTACTAGTTATATCCTCAAAAAATTCCAGAAGATTTGTCAAGCATGATTTCCCTTTCATAAATCCATGCTGACTTGGACCAATCCTATCACTGCTTTCCAAATGTGCTGCTATTTCATCCTTAATGATTGATTCCAACATTTTCCCCACTACTGATGTCAGGCTAACCGGTCTATAATTACCCGTTTTCTCTCTCCCTCCTTTTTTAAAAAGTGGTGTTACATTAGCAACCCACCAGTCCATAGAAACTGATCCAGAGCCGATAGACTGTTGGAAAATTATCACCAATGCATCCACTATTTCTAGGGCTACTTCCTTAAGTACTCTGAGATGTAGACTATCAGGTCCTGGGGATTTATCGGCCTTCAATCCCGTCAATTTCCCTAACACAATTTCCCGCCTAATAAGGATATCCTTCAGTTCCTCTTTCTCACTAGACCCTCGGAACATCTAGTTTGTCATCCACTGTTGCGGAAGGGAGGTCACTATTGCTCTGTATTCAAAGAGAGCTGACTATATTTCATTCTCTCTTGCCAGAAACCAGCAGGCAGAGCGAGCACATGGTTTTGTTAGGATTGCAAGCTTCCCATCAATGGCACCCTGCACCATGGGAAGCTTGCTCTCCATGCTCTCCATGTGCTGCATGCTCTCCATCATGAGGGCACAGCCCTTGTCACCAGTTGTACAGTAACCAACTGTGGAGCAGGAGCATGAGGAGGAGGAGGAATTGAAGAACTCATCCAAGTGCGATATCAATTTACGGGCACCGCATGGCAACTCTGAGATGTACTGCAACCGAAAGGGATTTCGTTCTCTCAACATTCAGCTGGTGTGCGACCATAGGCAGCAAATCATGCAGGTCAATGTCCAATATACTGGCAGCCTGCTATGTCATCTGCATTTGGGCCACCACGTCAAACCAGAGGGTGGTTACTGGGTAACAAGGGCTATCTGCTGACGACATGGCTAATGACTCCACTGCGCAACCCATGCACCCGTGGGCAGCATGCGTAGAATGAAAACCATGTTGTCACACAAAACGTAATTGAGCAGACCATGGGGAGGGGGGAGGGTTGAATCAATGTTTTCACTGCTGGAACTGATCTGGAGGAGTCCTGCAGTACTCGGCAGAGTGGGTGTCATGATTTGTGGTGGTGTGCTGCATGCTCTCCATCGTGAGGGCAGAGCCCTTGTCACCAGCTATACGGTGACCAACTGTGGAGCAGGAGCATGAGGAGGAGGAGGAATTGAAGAACTCATCCAAGACGATATCAATCAAAGCAACCCAAATTTCCTATTCACCAACAGTCCCGCACCTTACCTTGTCTCTGTCACTGACCATCACAGCATCCACTTGGTCACAATGCAAAAATAAAAGTCAACACAAAATAAAAATTCTGAATCAAATTTATAAATTTGATCAGCCATGATCTTATTGAATGGTGGTGCAGGCTCGAAGGGCCGAATGGCCGACTCCTGCACCTATTTTCTATTTTCTATGTTTCTATGTTTCTATGAAATCATGCCATATTGCGTTCAAGTGTTAAACAATCACCCTTGTGCATTCCCTGAGTGCCTGTCTTCCACGTGCCTTTCTCTGTCTCATGCTCCTATGCAGTGCTACTCTAGTGGCTGTAGCATGGCTGGTGGAAGGCTGCTGACTTTCATTGGGGGAGACTGCAGGTGGCCTTGGAGGATGACCTCGAGGAGCTCTGGGCCCACAAGGCCCAGCTGCGGACTGCACCATCTCGACATGCGCGGCAGCAGTCTGTGCTGGCGGATGACAGGCAACACCAAGGGCACTGGTGGAGTGGCAGTGGTGGGAGCACAAATGCTGTCAGCCTGAGAGAGGACAGCAGATTCGTGCTTCATGGAGCCACTGCCACTCCCCCGGGCGATGCCTCAACAATCCTAGTAAGCTGATGGAGGACAGATTACTGAATTGTTGCGACACCCTGAAAGCCTCTTTGAACATTGGTACCCACAGCCATGATGGCAGCCGTCTGCGCTTTCACTGCAGCACTCAGACGTTGGGTCGCTGCTGCTTGTGCTGCAATGGAACCTGAGACATCGGCCATCAGATGCTGCATCATGGTTGGATCCACAAGTGTGCCACTGAAGTTGGCCACAACTTTCATGCTGGAAAGGGTGTGGTCCAAGCTCTGCGTAAAGCCCTGCGTCAAATTGGTGCCGGACTCCTCCATGCTCCTTGACATTACATGCAAACTTTCTGGCAGCCTACCAATACACCAAGCGTCGCATTGTGCATATCTTCTTCTGTAGTGTGCCTCATAAAAATGCTCATCTGAGCCCCCTGTAGCAGAACTAGGGTGTGGCCCCATCCCCCGGCGAGTTGGCACCTGCGTTATCCTAGTCCCCTGCCTTGTGCCCGGTGTCTCACCATGTGCAGATCCTGCCTTTATGCTATCCTCTAAATTACACGCAGTGTCAGTAACTGAACTGGTGTCATTGAGTATGAAATCAAGTGATGGTGTTTCTTCATCATCACTGCCTTCCTGCTCTTCCACCTGTTGATTTTCCATCACTGCCTGGCCAGGTTGCAGTTCTTGGGTATCTGAAAGAAGAAAGGCACAAGGATAAGGTTGTGGTGAGGGGATTGCGGGAAAAGCAAGAAGTGCTTACACCATCTGCAGCTTGTAAATCAGAATAGATTGTTGGATGAGCGGGAAATGGAATGTGAGAAGGAGGATTAGGCCTGAGGATATCGTCATCCTCCCTGGCCATGGCCTCAGCAATGGCCGTTCCAATGAAGGTGAGCACCATCTCCTCCGTAGGTGTAAGAACATAAGAACATAAGAAATAGGAGCAGGAGTAAGCCACTTGACCCCTCGAGCCTGCTCCGCCATTTAGTAAGATCATGGCTGATTGGATCATGGACTCAGTTCCACTTCCCTGCCCGCTCCCCATAACACTTTTTTTCCCTTATTGCTCAAAAATCTTTATCTCCGACTTAAATATATTCAATGATCCAGCCTCCTCAGCTCTCTGGGGCAGAGAATTGCATAGATTTACAACCCTCTGAGAAAAAAAATTCCTCCTCATCTCAGTTTTAAATGGGCGGCCCCTTATTCTGAGACTATGCCCCCTAGTGTTAATTTCCCCTATAAGTGTGTTATGTATGCAATAAAGGTTTAAACTGAGTACTGTTTAACTAAGCAAGGTATAACGTTGCTCTGTTTTATTACGGCCCAAAATGTCTGACTCACAAAATGGCTGGCCTTTTATACCAGAGCAGCACCATGTGCGTGCTGCTCAGTGGCCTCCAACAATGACGCCATCTGGTGGCTACAAAAAGCATGTACATACATGACAATACCCTCCTCTGAGATCTTATCACAGTCTTTCACAGGTTGAGACAGTCCGGTGCTTTACACTCCCGGGTTGACCGTCTCAGTTCGATTCCGGCCTTGGGTGAATGTGCGGAGTCTGTTGTGGCTGGTGGCTGGATGACTGACTTGTTGGGGGTGGCAGTGGCCATGTCAGGAATTGCAAGTCCATTTTTATTGAACAAGTCCATGATAGAAATATCGGGTTCACTGATGACCCTTGAGTCCACTGAAGGCTGCTGGTAGGTTGGTTGGTCATCGACGGTTTTTTAGTCCGACTGCTCTGGCTCACCTGTGTGCCTCAGCTTTGTTTGATCCATGCGTTTCCTGCATGTTTGCCCATTCTTGAGCTTAATAACAAATACTCTGTTGCTTTCCTTGGCCATGACCATACCAATGATTCATTTGGGAACCTGACTATGATTCAACACATATACAGGATCATTAACAGAAATCTCGCGTGACACAGTTGCGCGATCATGGTACTCTTGTTGACTCTGTCTTTTGTGCTCAACATGATTACTTAAATCCCGGTGTACAAGAGATAACTTGGTCTAAAGACCTCTTTTCATCATGAGTTCAGCAGGCGAGACCCCTGTGAATGTGTGAGGTCTTGTCCTGTAACTCAGCAGTATGCAAGACAAGCGGGTCTGCAGTGACCCTTTGGGTTACTCTCCTCATGCTTTACTTGATAATTTGTACTGCATGTTCTGCTTGCCCGTTGGACGCAGGCTTGAATGGTGCTGACCTTACATGTTTTATGCCGTTAAGTTTTACAAACTCCTGAAACTCCTGACTGGTGAAGCATGACCCATTGTCGCTCACCACTATGTCAGGCAGACCATATGTCACGAACATGATATTGAGATTCTCTATGATTGCCGTGGGCGTACTGGATGACATGGTTATGCATTCCATCCACTTCGAATAAGCATCCACCACCACTAAAAACATCTTGCCCAGGAAGGGACCTGCAAAATCTACATGGATCCTGGACCAAGGTTTGGATGGCCATGACCACAGACTTAGCGGCGATTCCACTGGTGCTTTGCTGAGCTGCATGCAGGTTTTGCACTGATGCACACATATTTCCAGCTCAGAATCAATTCCTGGCCATCATACATGGGGCCTGGTGATGGCCTAAATCATCACTATGCCAGGATGTGTGCTGTGTAACTCACGCACAAACTTCTCTCTCTCTTTTTAGGCATTACAACTCGATTGTCCCACAATATGCAATCTGCTTGAATAGACAGTTCGTCCTTGCGACGATTATACGGTTTGGCCTTCTCGCACATTTGCTTAGGTATGACAGACCAATCCCCTTTGAGGAGGCAACCCTTTACCACCGATAATATCAGGTCCTGGCTGGTCCAGGTTTTAACTTGTTGAGCCATGACAGGGCTTCCTTCACTTTCAAAAGCATCTATGATTAACATTAAATCTGCAAGTTATGGCGTTTCCACTTCCGGTGTGGGCAACGGCAACCGGCTCAAAGCATCAGCACAATTCTCTGTGCCAGGTTTGTGGCGAATGACATAATCATAGGCAGAAAATGTAGGCACCCACCTTTGGATGCGGGAGGAAGCGTTGATATCGATACCTTTGCTCTCGGAAAACAATGAAATGAGCGGCTTGTGATCGGTCTCTAATTCGAACGTCAGACCGAACAGGTATTGATGCATCTTTTTAACACCGTACAAACACGCTAAAGCTTCTTTTTCTACCATTCTGTAGGTTCTTTCTGCTTTAGACAAACTTTTGGATGCATATGCGACAGGTTGAAGTTTCCCCGACTCATTGGCTTGTTGTAACACGCTACCAATTTCATATGACGATACGTCACAGGCCAAAACTAAACGTTTACATGGGTCATAATGTACCAGCAGCTTGTTTGAGCAAAGCAGATTGGTGGCTTTCTCGAAAGCTCTGCCTTGCAATGCACCTCACACCCAGTTGTTGCCTTTTCTCAATAGCATGTGCAGTGGTTCAAGTAAGGTGCTCAATTTAGGTAAGAAGTTACCGAAGTAGTTGAGTAGACCCAGGAACGAACGCAGCTCTGTCACGTTCTGCGGCTAGGGTGCATTCTTGATGGCTTTGGTTTTCACATCAGTAGGTCTGATGCCATCAGCGGCGATTTTCCTCCCGAGGAATTCAACCCCCGTTGCCATGAAGAGTGTTTAAGTCTGAGTCCCACTCAGTCCAAATGCAGTAGAACCTCTTCCAGGTTGTTTAGATGTTCCTTGGAGTCACAACCGGTGATCAGAATGTCATCTTGGAACACAACGGTTCTGGGAATGGACTTCAGTAGACTTTCCATATTCCTCTGGAATATTGCTGCAGCCAAGCGAATTCCAAACGGGCACCTGTGGTAAATAAGCAGTCCTTTGTGTGTGTTAATGCACGTCTCTTCGACGTCTCGACCAACACCTGCATCATATAGACCGACATCAAGTCCAGTTTTGTGAACAACGTCCCTCCGGCTAGCGTCGCAAACAAGTCATCAGCCTTCGGTAACGGGTACTGATCTTGTTTCGAAACCCTGTTGCTCGTAGCCTTGTAGTCTCCACAGATTCTGACTGTGCCATCACTTTTCAGCACAGGAACAATGGGGCTGGCCCATTCATTAAATTCGACCGGTGACATGATTCCTGTCTGTCCAGTTCAATTTCGACATTCTCCCTCATCATCAAAGTCCGAGTTTTATGATGGACAGGTCTTGCATCTGAATCCATGTGGATCTGCACCTTGGCTCCCGTGAAGTTGCCGATACCCAGTTCGAACAGCGAGGGGAAGTTGCTTAATATTGGGCACATGTATCTACCTCTGATGACAACGCCTTTATGTCGTTCCAGCCACATCTGATTTTCTCCAACTAGCTCCTGCCGAGTAGCATTGGGCCATTGCCTGGAACAATCCACAGCGGTAACTCATGAACCGCACCATTGTACGACACATTGATTTATGCACTGCCAATCACCTTTATCGGTTCTTTAGTGTAGGTGTGCAGCTTGGCGTTAACAGGGCTCAGCCTGGGCCTCACAGTCTTAGTATCTGACAGCTTATTAAATGCCCTCTCGTTTATGATCGATTGACTAGCCCCGGTGTCCAGTTCCATTGATACCGGTATCCCGTTAAACTTCACATTAATCAAAATTGGTTTATTCTTGGTTGTGAAAAAGTACAGTCCATACACTTCCTCCTCTGGCATCTTGGATTGCATGTCCGGATCCGCGCTAGTCTGACTCTCATCCTCCACGTGGTGTGTCGCAGCTCACTTGCTCATCTGCGGACACTGGCGCTGGAGATGCCCCACTCTCAGACAGCCTTTGCAACTATATTGCTTAAATTGGCACTGCTGGTGCCGATGATTTTCCCCACAATGCCAACATGGAGAAGTCGGATACATTCCCACTGGCGGACTTTGGGCAGCCACAGGTTTCGCAAACGCAGCCGGATAGGCCCTGCCATGTGCCACTCTGCCGAATGCCGAATCATTTGCGAACGCAGCTGGATAGGCCCTGCCATGTGCTGCTCTGCCGTACGCCGAATCAATCGCAATTACAGTACTTGCCAAGGTTCGGTTCTTCACCGATATTTGCTTTAAACTCCTGTCCGTCTTCATACGTGATTGAGCGATCTGGATGGTCCTTTTAAAATCCAACTCCTCCACCGCCAGAAGTTTGCGCAGGATCACCTCGTGGTTGATACTGATAACAAAGAAGTCCCGCAGCATGTCTGCCAACACCGTCCCGAACTTGCACGGTCCCGCTAGACGTCTCAGGTCGGCAACGAATTCCGTCGTGCTCTGGCCCTCCAATCAAATGTGTGTATAAACCGTGTATCTCGACATGATGATGCCGTCATTTGCCTTGAGGTGCTCCCGTACCAATGTACACAACTCCTCGTACGTTTTCTCTGTTGGATCACTAGGCATGAGTAGATTCTTTATCAGACCGTAGATCTTTGAACCGCGCACAGTGAGGAACACGGCCCCGTTTCGATCTGCGTCGTTGACCCCTTTCATTTTGTTGGCCACAAAGTACTGGTTCAAATGGCTCACAAAGACTTCCCAATCTTCTCCCTCCACGAATCGCTCTAAAAATCCAATCGTGCTCATTTTGAAAACAAAGGTTCTTGTATTCTCGTCAACAAATGTTATGTATGCAATAAAGATTCAAACTGAGTACTGTTTAACTAAGCAAGGTACAACCTTGCTCTGCTTTATTACGGCCCAAAGTGTCTGACTCACAAAATGGATGGCCTTTTATACCAGAGCAGCACCATGTGCATGCTGCTCAGTGGCCTCCAAAAATGACACCATCTGGTGGCTACAAACAGCATGTACATACATGACAGAGTGGAAATATCCTCTCTGCAACCACCTTGTCAAGGGAAATGTGTCAGTGAGTGGCATACAATCTGTTTGGGTGATGTGGCTGTCATGGTTGAATAACTGACAGTGTGAACAAGCTGTGAGATGTGGATGTGAGGCTTGCTCACAGATTTGTAGAGCTATTAGATTGTGAGTGGCTTAGCCAGTCATGTGATGCTTACAAGACTCAATAAAACTCCAGTCAGTTGGGTCTAGGTCATCCACGATAAGGTATGCAGTTGTGAACCTAGTGGATGGACTGGTAATATGTAGTGTGATTGTTAAACCTTTGTTAATAAACCAACTAGTTCTTAAGAGTAATGTGTTGCTATGAATTTTTAAGTAAAGAACCTATGAAGCAAATACATTACAATAAACATTGTTGGTAGGTGGGGGTGTGGTGCATGACGCAGCTACTGAGACTAGTAATGCAGTTGGTGGGATATGGCTTTTGAATACGCATTCACTGACCTTGATCACTCATCGGAGGTAATTGCATTTCTTGCAGTACTGCATTCAGGTCCTCGGGACTTGACTCCGAGCATTGACTGCCATGGCTATCTGATCCCACTGCCTTCTGAGCATTTGTCTGGAGGGCCTCCTGGCCCCCTGTGGATACAGAATGTTTCTCCTTTCCACCTCCTCCATCAACGACTCCAGTACAGCGTCATAAGACCGTGGAGCCCACTCTCTCCCATTTTGTGCCATTATTGAGTGTGTTTCTTAGGTCAGAATCACTTCCACCATCTGCTCCAGCTATAGTGCACCTCTCCTTTATGAGGTGCAGGTTAGATTTAAGCAATGCAGGCTAGCTTTAAGTGGTGCTAATCTCTCACGATTTTGGGCCCATGTGAGGCATGCAGCCACTGAACAGTATGGTTAATGCTGGCTGCACGCTACAATCAGGGAAATGAGCAGGTAGCACAAAGTTGGCGTGCTGCCTGCATCACATTGAATGGGCGCTGGTTAATCGCACATTACATCCCTGTGTCCATTTTCAGGGGCTATTGAATTTAGCCCCCAATATATTTATTTCATACAGGCTTCTTAAATTTCCCTTAAACATGCTTCCATTATAGAACTGTGCTCTGCAATATGTTTGAGAAACACTGGGCTGTAATTTGTGGCCCCTACAGTCACGTACGATGTCTGCACACGCTCATAGGGGCCGCCCAAGTTCTGGGTTTAGTTATGCGCCGCTTATGTGCAATAACACAGAACTTGCGATCTGTCAAAAATTCTCTCAAGCATCCCCAGGAAAAGGGCCTCTGCGGGCGAAGAGTTGGACTATTTGCCCAACTACTGCCCAGCGAATTCCCGTGAAATTCTTACACGTGGTAAAAACAGGCATAAGGCCTGCTTCTACCAGTGTAAAAATTTTAAAAAACATAAAAATAAAATGTTTTCAATCATTTATACATATTTTTAGCATGTACATTTACTTTAAAACATGTACATTTATTGTTGAAAAAAATTACATTTTTGTATTAAATACTTAATTAAGTACCATTTTAATTAATTTTAAATCTGTAATTTTTTATTATTTAATTGATGTCTAGATGTATTTTTTATGCGATCCCCGTTCATACTTATGGGAATTCTGTCCATAGGGAATCCCCATAAGCATAAATGGGGATTTCCTTCTTTGATTGGTTAGGCCAACCCACGTGATCCTAGGGGCACTTGCGAACCACATGCACCCTGGGATACGTGGGCCTCTATGCAGGTCTACGCGTAGAGGCCCAGGAGCACAAGGCTTTGTGGATCTCAAAGCAGAAGGTAAGTTTGTAGATTTTTTTCTGGTCAGAGGCATCGGCCCGTAGGAAGCCTCCGACCGCAAATTCAGCCCCACTGTAATGGAACTGCCTTCACTGTAGTACAGAGCAGTTAAGGAGCTCAAACAGGTTCTCACAGCCTGGTGCGACCCCAGCAGGATGTGGTGGTGTTTATACACTGGTTGTTACCAGACTTCATCTTCAGAGGGCACTGGTTGACTGGAATCTACAGTGACAACATCACTGGGAGACTGAATATTCAAAATTAGTAACACATTCTCTCGGCAGGCTTTCCCTGCTACACTTGCAGCAGTAAGCAGCGATGAACAGGATAGCAGGCTCTGAATCAAAGGTAGATGTGGTTGAAACGGAAATATAACGTTAAAATCACTACCAAAATGTGTACCATTGAAATGTCACATCATGTGCAAGTAACCACCGTTCTTCTCTGCAGCAATGTCCTTTATTAGAGTGTATGTTTAAGAACATAAGAAATAGGGGCCGGAGTAGGCCACCTGGCCCCTCGAGCCTGCTCCACCATTTAATAAGATCATGGCTGATCTGACCATGGACTCAGCTCCACTTCCCCGCCCGCTCCCCATAACTCCTTATTCCTTTATTGCTCAAAAATCAGTTTTTTTCCTCATAATATTTTCCTCTTAATCTTTCTCCACCTCACCTGAAGCCAGTGATTGGTGCTGTTTACTCTCTGGCCACTCTAAACTCACTAACTAAGCTCATACATTCTTCACTATGTGAACTTACATAGTGTGTCTCTGGGTAATTCTACCACAGACGGTCCAAGACTTGGGTCAAAGTTTGTGAGCCGGATTTTCGGCTTATGGGGTTTTTCGGCGAAAACGGTAGCGATACGTGAAACTTACTGGTGAGGCGTTGCACAAGCATTTGTGGCGCAAAATGGGAGTTTCAGCAACTTTAGTCTGGGGCCGCGAGCTCTGCGAGAGAGGCCTTGGGAGGGGAAAAAAAACATTCCAAAAACATTTACAAGACTCATAACTATGTAATCGCTGCAAAAAATTAAAAAATAAAAACTTTAACTTGCCTTTTTTGCAGATTTTCATACTTACCGCTGCTAGCAGGGCTGCACTGACCGGTTTGACTTGAGTGTTCTCGACTCCATCCCGCAGCATGCTACCCGCCACCACCTCAGTAAAACCTCAGCACTGCACGAGATAGAAAAGGCCACAAGACAGCTTAAGAACAACAAGACTACGGGAGTGGATGGAATCCCCACTGAAACACTAAAGTATAAGAACATAAGAACATAAGAAATAGGAGCAGGAGTAGGCCATAAGGCCCCTCGAGCCTGCGCCGCCATTTAATAAGATCATGGCTGATCTGATCATGGACTCAGCTCCACTTTCCCGCCCGCTCCCCAAAACCCCTAATCCCCTTATTGTTTAAGAAACAGTCTATTTCTGTCTTAAATTTATTCAATGTCCCAGCTTCCACAGCTCTCTGAGGCAGCGACTTCCACTGATTAACAACCCTCTGAGAGAAGAAATTTCTCCTCATCACTGTTTTAAATAGGTGGTCCCTTATTCTATTTTCATGCCCTCTAGTACTAGTCTCCCCCATCAGTGGAAACATTCTCTCTGCATCCACCTTGTCAAGCCCCCTCATAATCTTATACATTTCAATAAGATAACCTCTCATTCTTCTGAATTCCAATGAGTAGAGGCCCAACCTACTCAACATCCCCTCATCCCCGGAATCAACCTAGTGAACCTTCTCTGAACTGCCTCCAAAGCAAGTATATCCTTTCGTAAAGATGGAAACCAAAACTGCACGCAGTATTCCAGGTGTGGCCTCACCAATACCTTATATAGCTGTCGCAAGACTTCTCTGCTTTTATACTCCATCCCCTTTGCAATAAAGGCCAAGATACCATTGGCCTTCTGATCACTTACTGTATCTGCAAATTATCCTTTTGTGTTTCTGCACAAGTACCCCCAGGTCTCACTGTACTGCGGCACTTTGCAATCTTTCTCCATTTAAATAATAACTTGCTCTTTGATTTTTTTCTGTCAAAGTGCATGACCTCACACTTTCCTACTTTATACTCCATCTGCCAAATTTTTGCCCACTCAGTTAGCCTATCTATGTCCTTTTGCAAATTTTTTGTGTCCTCCTCACACATTGCTTTTTCTCCCATCTTTGTATCATCAGAAAACTTGGCTATGTTATACTCAGTCCCTTCTTCCAAGTCGTTTATATAGATTGTAAATATTTGGAGTCCCACCACTGATCCGTGCAGCACCCCACTAGTTACTGGTTGCCAACCAGAGAATGAACCATTTATCCCGACTCTTTGTTTTCTGTTAGTTAGCCAATCCTCTATCCATGCTAATATATTACCCAAACCCCATGAACTTTTATCTTGTGCAGTAACCTTTTATGTGGCACCTTGTCAAATGCCTTCTCGAAGTCCAAATACACCACATCCACTGGTTCCCCTTTATCCACCCTGTTCGTTACATCCTCAAAGAACTCCAGCAAATTTGTCAAACATGACTTCCCTTTCATAAATCCATGCTGACTCTGCCTGACCGAATTTTGCTTTTCCAAATGTCCTGCTACTGCTTCTTTAATAATGGACTCCATAATTTTCTCAACCACAGATGTTAAGCTAAGTGGTCTATAGTTTCCTGCTTTTTGTCTGCCTCCTTTTTAAATAGGGGCATTACATTTGCAGTTTTCCAATCTTCTGGGACCGCCCCAGAATCCAGGGAATTTTGGTAAACAACAACCAATGTATCCACAATCCTTGCCGCTACTTCTCTTAAGACCCTAGGATGCAAGCTATCATCTCCAGCAGTGAGGCACTGTTGCCACGAATACATTACCTCATCTCTCTCATCTGGAGGGAGGAGAGCATGCTGGGAGATCTTAGAGATGCAGTGATCATGACCATCTTTAAAAAAAGTGACAAGTCCGACTGCGATAATCACAGAGGAAGCTCCCTGTTGTCAGCCACTGGGAAAGTCGTTGCTAGAGTCCTCCTCAACCGTCTTCTCCCTGTGGCTGAGGAGCTCCTCCTGGAGTCACAGTGTGGATTTCGTCCCCTACGGGACACAATGGACATAGTTTTTACAGCGTGACAGCTGCAGGAAAAATGCAGGGAACAGCACCAGCCCTTATACATGGCCTTCTTCGAACTTACAAAGGCCTTTGACACTGTCAACCCCGAGGGTCTATGGAGCGTCCTCCTCCATTTTGGATGCCCCCAAAAGTTCATCATCATCCTCATCCTCCGTCTGCTCCATGACAACATGCAGGCAGTGATCCTTACCAATGGATCCATTACAGACCCAATCCACGTCCGGACCGGGGTCAAACAGGGCTGCGTCATCACCCCAAACCTCTTCTCAAACTTCCTCGCTGCCATCCTCCACCTCACAGTCAACAAGCTCCCCGCTAGAGTGGAACTAAACTACAGAACCAGTGGGAACCTATTCAACATTTGTCGTCCAATATGTCGAGGAACCAACTAGAGAGCAGGCCATCCTAGACTGGGTCATGTGTAACGAGAAAGGATTAATTAGCAACCTTGGGGAAGAGTGACTATAACATGGTAGAATTTTTCATTAAGATGGAGAGTGACACAGTTAATTCAGAGACGAGGGTCCTGAACTTAAAGAAAGGAAACTTCGATGGTATGAGACATGAATTGGCTAGGATAGACTGGAGACTGATACTTAAAGGGTTGACGGTGGATAGGCAATGGCAAACATTTAAATATCACATGGATGAACTACAACGATTGTATATCCCTGTGTGCCGTAAGAATAAAAAAGGGAAGGTGGCTCAACCGTGGCTAACAAGGGAAATTAGGGAAAGTGTTAAATGCAAGGAAGAGGCATATAAATTGGCCAGAAAAAGCAGCAAACCTGGGGACTGGGAGAAATTTAGAATTCAGCAGAAGAGGACTAAGGGTTTAATTAGGAGGGGGAAAATAGAGTATGAGAGTAAGCTTGTAGGGAACATAAAAACTGACTGCAAAAGCTTCCATAGATATGTGAAGAGAAAAAGATTAGTGAAGACTAATGTAGGTCCCTTGCAGTCAGAATCAGGTGAATTCATAATGGGGAACAAGGAAATGGCAGACCAATTGAACAAATACTTTGGTTCTGTTTTCACTAAGGAAGACATGAATAACCTCCCGAAAATACTAGGGGACCGAGGGTCTAGCGAGAAGGGGGAACTGAGGGAAAGCCTTATTAGTCAGGAAATGGTGTTCGGGAAATTGAAGGGACTGAAGGCGGATAAATCTCCAGGGCTTGATAGTCTGCATCCCAAAGTCCTTAAGGAAGTGGCCCCAGAAATAGTGGATGCATTGGTGGTCATTTTCCAACATTCCATGGACTCTGATTCAGTTCCTATGGATTGGAGGGTAGCTAATGTAACCCTACTTTTTAAAAAAGGAGAGAGAGAGAAAACGGGGAATTATAGACCGGTTAGCATGTCACCGGTGGTGGGGAAAATGCTGGAATCAATTATTAAAGATGAAATAGCAGTGCATTTGGAAAGCAGTGACAGGATCGGTCTAAGTCAGCATGGATTTATGAAAGGGAAATCATGCTTGACAAATCTTCTAAAGTTTTTTGAGGATGTAACTAGTCGAGTGGATAAGGGACAACCAGTGGATGTGGTGTATTTGACTTTCAAAAGGCTTTTGACAAGGTCCCACACAAGAGATTGATGTGCAAAATTAAGGCACATGGTATTAAGGGTAATGTATTGACATGAATAGAGAACTGGTTGGCAGCCAGGAAGCAAAGAGTTTGAATAAACGGGTCCTTTTCAGAATTGCAGACAGTGATTAGTGGGGTGTCGCAGGGTTCAGTGCTGGGACCCCAGCTCTTTATAATATACATCAATGATTTAGACGAAGGAATCGAATGTAATATCTCCAAGTTTGCAGATGACACTAAGCTGGGTGGCAGTGCGAGCTGCGAGGAGGATGCTAGGAGACTGCAAGGGGACTTTGACAGATTAGGTGAATGGGCAAATGCATGGCAGATGCTGTATAATGTGGATGTGTGAGGTTATCCACTTTGGTGACAAAAACAGGAAGGCAGATTATTATCTGAATGGTGACAGATTAGTAAAAGGGGAGGTGCAACGAGACCTGGGTGTCATGGTACATCAGTCATTGAAGGTAGGCATGCAGGTACAGCAGGCAGTAAAAAAGGCAAATGGCATGCTGGCCTTCATAGCTAGGGGATTTGAGTATAGGAGCAGGGAGATCTTACTGTAGTTGTACAGAACCTTGGTGAGACTACACCTTGAGTATTGTGTGCAGTTTTGGTCTCCTAATCTGAGGAAGGACATTCTTGCTATTGAGGGAGTGCAGCGAAGGTTCACCAGACTGATTTCCGGGATGGCAGGACTGACATATGAAGAAAGACTGGATTGACTAGGCTTATATTCACTGGAATTTAGAAGAATGAGAGGGGATCTCATTGAAACATATAAAATTCTGACGGGATTAGACAGGTTAGATGCAGGAAGAATGTGTTCCTGATGTTGAGGAAGTCCAGAACCAGAGGTCACAGTCTAAGGACAAGGGTTAAGCCATTTAGTAACGAGTTGAGGAGAAACGTCTTCACTCAGAGGATTGTGAACCTGTGGAATTCTTTACCACAGAAAGTTGTTGAGGCCAGTTTGTTGGATATATTCAAAAGGGAGTTAGATGTGGCCCTTACGGCTAAAGGGATCAAGGGATATGGAGAGAAAGTAGGAATGGGGTACTGAAGTTGCATGATCAGCCATGATCATATTGACTGGTGGTGTAGGCTCGAAGGGCCGAATGGCCTACTCCTGCATCTATTTTGTATGTTTCTATGTTTCTATGTCTCCAGGCCAGGTACAAGACCACCCCAACCTGTGTCGTCGAGCTACAGTACACGGACAATGCCTGCGTCTGCGCACATACAGAGGCCGAACTCCAAGTCATAGTCAACGTATTTACTGAGGTGTACGAAAGCATGAGCCTTACGCTAAACATCCATAAGACAAAGGTCCTCCACCAACATGTTCCCGCTGCACAGCACTGCCCCACAGTCATCAAGATCCACAGCGCAACCGTGGACAATATGGACCATTTCCCATACCTCGGGAGCCTCTTACCAACAAGAACAGACATTAACAACGAGATTCAACACCGCCTCCAGTGTGCCAGTGCAGCTTTTGGCCGCCTGAGGAAAAGAGTGTTTGAAGACCAGCCCCTCAAATCTGCCACCAAGCTTATGGTCTCAGAGCCATGGACCATGTACAGTAGACACCTCAAGTCGCTGGAGAAATACCACCAACTATGTCTCCACAAGATCCTGCAAATCCCCTTGGAGGACAGATGCTCCAATGTTAGCGTCCTCGACCAGGCCAACATCCCCAGCATTGAAGCACTGACCACACTTGATCAGCTCCGCTGGGCAGATCACATTGTTTGCATGCCAGACACGAGACTCCCAAACCAAGCACTTTACTCGGAACTCCTTCACGGTAAACGAGCCAAAGGTGGGCAGCAGAAACGTTACAAGGACCCCTCAAAGCCTTCCTGATAAAGTGCAACATCCTCACTAACACCTGGGAGATCCTAGCCAAAGACCGCCCTAAGTGGAGAAAGTGCATCCGGGAGGGCGCTGAGCACCTCGAGTCTCATCGCCGAGAGCATGCAGAAATAAAGCGCAAGCAGCGGAAAGAGCGTGTGGCAAACCAGTCCCACCCACCCCTTCCCTCAACGACTATCTGCCCCACCTGTGACAGAGACTGTGGTTCTCGTATTGGACTGTTCAGTCACTTAAGGACTCATTTTTAGAATGGAAGCAAGTCTTCCTCGATTCTGAGGGACTACCTACAATGATGAACGACAGGTTTGACCAGTCGCTATTCTGGGCGCAGCGTACGGCTCTGGAGAGGGCCAAAAGTTGGTTGCAAACGCAATCTGCATCGTTGCATGTCAGCGCACCTCTCCCCAGCGGTACAGGAAAGCACCGCCGCAAACAGGTACCCGAGGATCCCGCGCGGGTTTTGCGACCGGATTTTCGCCGCGGAGGGTCAAATCACAGCAAAAACCTGGTCGCATAGCTCTCGAAAATCCGGTCCACATGTGTCTCTACACGTAGATTTCCACTAGGGGGGTCACTGAGAGCCTGAAATATGGGATGAGACCGAGTCACATGATGCAGATTGCAACGAGCAAACATTGTGGAGGACAGAGTGCTATCATACTGCTCTGCAGGCATAGTGATTGTGCACAGTATTTATGATGATGTTGGAAAAAGGGGATGAGTATCCTGAATGGGAAGGATGCTGTTCGAAATCGAACCACCCGTTGACCTATGTTTTAACAGAACAACTGCCTTCTGTTTGGGAGATGTGATGTGGCAGATCTCCGGAATGCTGCCCCCTGACAGCATACTTAGAATTTGGAATGTCTCTTCTGAATTTTCACATTTATGGAAGGAATAAATATTGAAGTATTGAATTTCACCTTCTCCCACCCATATTTTGGTTCCTTTCTGATCAGCTGCTCCAGTGGAAATTGGGTTTGCGCGGGGTGAGTTCTGCCCTTCAGTTTTGTTTCTTATGTAAGATTACAGCAAAGTCACAATACAGTAGTTTGTGATGCAGGAAGTAGAACATCTGCTGCAATTTGAGCCAACCATTGGCTCAGATAGAGAGACTTCAATAGAATGTGTGGAGCGAGCTCTTGCAGGAGTCTAACTGCTCCCCGTGACATTGCCACTGGCCCTTTAATGGGTTTAGATTCTTTCGAGAGAGGCGCTATTTCAGTAAAAGACTGGAATGGAATTGACACCAGTTGTCGTTCATTTGAATTTGTGTTTCACTGCAATTTATTTTATCCTTTCCATCACTCCGTAATTTCAAGTGCATCCTGCCCAGCAGGGTGGGTGGGGAGCTGCAGCCTGTGGGGATCTCAACAGATACCTCCGTCAGGGGCACTTCATGGTTGACCCCTCACGAGGTGTGTCTGAGGGGTGTGGATCGCTGGTTTTAAACAGCCAATTCCAGTTTTCCTTTTATCTCTTTGCAGGAATATTATAGATTATGACTATTCCCAGTGCCATCCTCGCTGCTTCCTGCTTCTGGATTGTATTGCTGCTTAACACGCATCTTTAAAATTACTCTAAAGCAGGAAAGTGCTGGGCTGTCAGACAGTTTGGCTTGTGTCTTGCTTCCTCCCAAGTTAATCACAAAGGATCACTTGTTGAGGATGCAGATAATGAACACTAAAGACACAGCATTGATATCAATGGATTTAATTCTGTATTTTGTGCACTGAACCTTCTGGGAGTGTTTTTGCTCAGTAGTTGCAAAGAGTAATTGTGTTCTATTAATTGCACAACATTAAGCTTTGCGGCAAGGAATGGTGCCGATGGAACTAAGAAGGTAAATGCTACCGTTTCATTGTGACTCGCCTTTCATTATGTGAATTGACAGTACTGAAGTGTTTGAAATATTTTGAGTAATTCAAAGCGGGGCTTGGCAGGTGTTGGTACAATCTCCTGATTGCTCTTTTCATGGGTGTAAGCGGTCTGTCATGATGACTTGTGAAGCTTGTGTCCATTGCACCTTTTCATGGTTGCTATCCTCACCGCTATCAGTGAAGATTTTGTTTCCCCTCTGTTGCTGTTTGCATTAGGTAACCCTGGGGAGAGGAAATTCACTGTTCACTATTTGTAGCAAAGCTGTAAATGCCAGTGTAAAGAACATATTTCAAATTTCACTGCAAATAATGCACAGGAGGTTCAACCACACCAATCAAGAGGGTGATGGCATCTCAATGGGGCATAATTAGTGTCCCCTACAGGCGTGTACAAGGTGCACACGCACCATTAGGGACCGCCCAAGTTCCGGGTTTAGGCATGCGCTGCACATGTGCTAAAACCCAGAACTTGCAATCTGTCAGGAATCTTTTTAACAGATCGTACGCATCCCCGGGAAAAGGGTCTCCACGGGTGGAGAGTTGGGCTATTTGCCCAACTTCTGCCCAGCAAATTCCCCTGAAATTCTTACTCCTGGTAAGCCTGCTTTTACCAGCGTAAGAGTTTAAAAAGACATAAAAACAAAATGTTATCAATCATTTATACATTAAAAACCTTAGCTCCATTAAAACATGTCAATTTATTTTCCCAAAAAATTAATTTTTGTTTTAAATATTGAATTAAATGCCATTTTAATTAATTTTAAATGTATAATTTTTTTAAAATTAATTTGATGTCTAGATGTGTTTTTTGAGGTATTCCCATTCATGCTTATGGGAATTCCGTACATATGGAATCCCCATAAGCATGAATGAGGATCCCCCTCCTTCATTGGTTGGGACAGCCCACGTGATCCCAGGGGCGCGTGTGAATCGCATGCACCCTTGGGTTATGTGGACCTCTATGCAGGCCCAGGAACTTGAGTCTCCATGGATCCCAAGGCAGAATTTAAGTGCATAGATGTTTTGCTGGTCGAAGGCATCCGCCCGCGGGAAGCCTCGAATCAAAAATTCAGCCCCATTGTGTGGCCTCTTCCTCTTGAAACAATGAACTAGGAAGTATATTATAGTGGTTTCAGTTGGCAGTCGCTCTGAAATATCAGTCTGGCCTAGATCTGAATGCAGATCTGCAGTGAAAGGACAGTGTGCTAATTCCCCGCTGCAACATTCAATCTCTTGAGTGAGTTTCCATTTAATATTTTCATGATTTTCTCGTATTTATCCTGTGGAATGCTTACTAGGCAATTTAAAATGTTTTCTGGAGGTGATGCTCAGAACGGATGCCCGATATCGACAGTAATTGCCTGAAATCAGGGTCGTGGCCTCATGTACTCCTCGTTAGTGTAAGATCTCTGCGCACTGCCTCAGCTCGGCTGCTCTGAGTCCTGTCATGGAATTTATTGGCCCTGAAATCCCGGCCTTCCTGGGTCCGTACGAAGTGTGTACGGACCCGGGAAGGCATCGCAAAAGCCAGTTTTCGGCACGCAATGCGCACGCGCCGAAAAACGGCTTTTCTGATCTGTCAAGTTCTTGCTTGATAGATCACATGCATCTTGGCAGCAAGGACATTCGCATGGGCAAGATTGCGCTATTTGCCCATCTCTTGCCCAATGAATGTCTTTAAATCTCTTGCACCTGGTAAAAGCAGGTGCATAGCCTACTTTTACCAAGGTAAGAGTTTTAAAACATATAAAAAACATATAAAAATAACATTTAAAAACACATTTTTATGTTAAAAACACTGCCCACTAAGGTAAATTTATTTTAAACCCTAATTACAAAACTTTAAAAAAAATCAGAAAAATATATTTTTTTTCTAAGACATTTATTAACTTTAATTTCAATTAATTTTAATTATGTGAGGTATGTTTTTTATTTTTTATGTGTTTGTTTTTTTATCCTCATTAATAGCAATGAGAACTTGTAGGTACTGTACCTGACTACCTGACTGGTTGTGCAGTCCCATATGACTGCACCTTCTGCGTCCGAACCTCGAGGACGGGAGCATGCTCCGCAGCGCGGGAAGAGATTGCGTCCCCACCGGAATCGCAGGCGCCTCCGGGACCACCAGGTAAATTCGTAAACATTCTCGGGTCAGAAGCGTTCATGCGAAAGAAGCCTCCGACTGGAATGTCAGGGCCAATATAAAGCAAGAACAGAAAATGCTGGAGAACACTTAGTAGGTCAGGCAGTATCTGTGGAGAGAGAAACAGTTAACATTTCAGGAATTTCTAACATTGGCACATACTCCACATTCCATTCCCTGTGTTGTATGCAAAATGCTCACCTTATTGTCAGTTTGGATTGTAATTTTTATGCAATGTTTTAAATTTGTTTTAATTTTAGTATATTTTATGTCCCATCTAATTTATATCAATATTAGCCCCCTGTTTTTACACAGTTTTGAAGAATTTACCCAAAACAAAATGCCTCAGAATATCAGTAACTAGCTCTGAAGGACACAGTTTCTTTTGGAGTATCTGAAATTGACCTGGTCCCAGTTTTGGAAGCTTCCTTTTCAAAAATCCTCTGTGATGGGAATTCAGCACTAAGAGGTTTAACCTCTTGGAAATATAATTACCAGTGCTGTTGTGCTTGGAGGTTTCAGTACAGTATATTAAACAGCAACAGAAACCAGTGACTCCAGTGAATCTCCAGACCTCAGCCTCTCCAAGGCACATGTTTGTCATTCCAGGAATACCACAGGCCTGTGTGGAATCAGAGTGATAATTGGATGCTGCCTGCTTTTAGATCCTGGTTTTGTTCATTGCTCTCCTCGGGCAGTATGACCTAAAGCATACCTGCTTATCAATAGCTATACAGACATCCGGAGATTCAACTAGACTTTGTTTAGTAAACTTAATGGGCCCAAATTTGGCCCTCCGGTTTTTTCGGCACACCTCCGAGCCCCCCGCCAACATTTTACATCAGAAGCAGCGCCAAAAAGAATCCGTGCGATCATGGCCGATTCTCGGGCTGTCTGTGGAGCTGGCGTGGCCCAGAAGAAAGAGAGGGGGCGGAGCTAGCTCCCGGCGCTGAAAACAGCGCTGGGACCTCTGCACATGTGCGCTAGAGTCTGCGCCATGTGTAGTAGCTCCAGGCAGGCCGTTTCGGCAAACGCGCACTGCAGGCTGTGTGTGAAGGGTCGAAGCACGCTGTCCCTAGCTCTGGCCGAATGGGCTCCCTCATCAGTGGCCCGCTGCGTTCCCTAAGGTAGGAGTTCTATTTTTTTTTTGTTATTTACTGATTGATTTTTGTGCTTTAGGTGCAGGGTTCCTTCTATTTTATTTGTTAATTAATTGTTTATTACTTTTCGTGCTTTGTTTGGTGCTTGGTGGTGCTTTAAATGTAGTTACTTGCGCTGATTCCTTAACTGTAAGTAAGATCTTTCTGTGCGGGCAAAAGTGGACACATACGCTGCCCTAAGTTAGTTTAGTACAATTTTTTTCTGGCCAAATAGGCATAAATGGTGTAAGTGGCTGGAAACGTCCACTTTTGAAAAAAAAAACTGACCTAACAAAAAACCTAACTAACTCACTTACACTGGCGCAAATTAAATGGCCATATTTGCAACTAAAAAGATACACCAGAAAAATCATGTTGCACCAAAAAAAACGGTGCAACTCATGGGGAAATTTGGGCCCAATGAGTGGTCTGAGCAATATCTCTAATGACCTTACATCATGATGAGACAATAAACCTTGGCCCTGTCTATCCTCTCAGGTGGATGTAAAAGATCCCATAATAGCACTATTTTGAAGAAGAATTGGGGAGTTCTCCGGGTGTCCTGTGCAATATTTATCACTCGACCAAGATCTTTAAAACCGATTATCTGATCATTATCATCTGGCTGTTTGTTGGATCTTTGAGCGCAAATTGGCTGCCGCGTTTCCAAAGTTACAATGATGACTACACTTAAAAAAAACTTAATTGGCTATAAAATGCTTTGGGACAGCCTGGTGCCATGAAAGGCGCTACATAAATGCAAGTCTGTCTTCTTGCAATTTTCTTTCTCTTTTTGTGGGGTAACACTTATGTTGCACTCAGTTCCCTCCTCACACACAGCTTGGAGATTTTATGGGCACAAACCATTCTAGCACTAAGACATTAGGAGGTGCCATTCTTCAGACACGAATGTCACCCAAGCTGGTGAAGTTATTCTTGCTTTCCCAGTGTTAGAAAGTAGCTCACTCCTGATTGATTGGTCCGTAACCCAGCTCCAGGGAAAAAGCCCGTGGCTCAGACAGCCCAATTTTCTCAAGATGGAGGGGATTGGAAACTGAAAGCAATACTTAGAAGTTTTAAAAAGTACAACTTTTTGTTCAAAAATGTCTTTATAATATAGATCCCCGAATAATTGTGAGCTGATAAAGCTCTAGTTAGACCCTATCTGGAATTTCAAAGTGATACATTTTGGTAGAAAGAATGAGGAGAGGAAATATAAACTAAAGGGTACAATCCTAAAGTGGGTACATGAACAGAGCGACCTTAGGGTATATGTGCACAATTGGTTGAAGGTGGTACGGCAGGTTGAGAAAGCAATTAAAAAAGCTTACGAGATCCCAGGCTTCATGAATAGAGGTATAGAGTACAAAAGCAAAGAAGTGATGATGAACCTGTATAAAACACTGGTTTGGCCTCAACAGGAGTATTGTGTCCAATTCTGGGCACCGCACTTTAGAAAGGATGTGAAGGCCTCAGAGAGGGTGCAGTAAAGATCTACGAGAATAATTTCAGGGTGGAGGGTCTTAAGTTACGTGGATAGACTGGAGACGCTGAGGTTGTTCTCCTTAGAGCAGAGAAGATCGAGAGGAGATTTGATAGAGATGTTCAAACTCATCAGGGGTCTGGACAGAGTAGATAGAAATAAACTGTTCCCATTGGCAGAAGGGTCGAGAACCAGAGGGCGCAGATTTAAGGCGATTGGCAAAAGAACCAAAGGCGACATAAGGAAAACCTTTTTTACACAGCGAGTGGTTAAGATCTGGAATGCACTGTCTGATAGGGTGGTGGAGGCAGACTCAATCACGGCTTTAAAAATGGAGTTGGATAAGTACCTGAAAGAAAAACATTTGTAGGGCTACAGGGAAAGGATGGTGAAGTGGGACGAGCTGAGGTGCTCTTGCAGAGAGCTGGCATGGGCTCGACGGGCCGAATGGCCTTCTTCCGTCCTGTAACCATTCTATGATTCTATGATTCTTCTGCAGTTCTGGACACCGCAACTCTGGAAGGGTATATTGGCCTTGGGGTGAGTGTAGTTTTATACCAGAATTATACCAAGGTTAAAAGAGTTAAATTATGAGGATAGGTTGCATAGACTAGACTTGTATTCCCTTGGGTATAGAAGATTAAGGGTGATCTAATTGAGGTGCTTAGATGATTAAAGGAGTTGATAGGGTAGATAGAGAGAAACTATTTCCTTTGGTGAGAGAGTCCAGAACAAGAGTGTATAACCGTAAAATTAGAGCTAGGCCATCCAGGGGTGATATCAGAAAGCACTTCTTCACACAAATAGTAGTGGGAATCTGGAAAACTCTCCGTCAAAAAACTCTTGAGGCTAGGCAGTAGTGCTAACTCTTGCGATTTAATCGTGAGACATGTGATTTTTAATGAAAATTCCCGTAACTCGCAATCTCGCAATTTAACTCAGGAGCCTTGCGAGTTGAACGGTTGATTAATTTGAAACTAATGTTTCTGTACAGAAATAAAAAGTGAACTCTACCTGTGTACCCTGTGCACCTCTATATTTATAATGTTCCAATTCCGAAAGGGGACGGGCTCCCATTACCTGGACACTGATTGATTGACAGGTCGGTTTCGATGGAATCTTCGCAGAGCATAAAGAAGGCGTTCATGTGGGTTAAGTATGTGGCATATAAGATGGGTGTCAAAAGAATTTGTTATGGTTCAAAACTATGTAGTGCGCAACAGAAGGCTTTCTTTAATCCATGTGTTAAATCCAGAAGCTAAGCTCTGAGGGGAGTCACCTGTTAGCTCCCGGTACATGACAAATGTGCCTGTGCACATTCTAAGGAAACGGCCGGCAGAGCCATGTTACATGGTGCCCAGTCAGTAGACGCCGGTGTGGCTCATTGCCTACAGACAGCTTCTTTCACCCCGCCTCCTCCATCCCTGCCCCAATCGCCCCTTTCACCCCTGCCCCTCCATCCCTGCCCCAATTGCCCCTTTCATCCCACCCCCTTCATCCCTGCCCCAATCGCCCCTTTCACCCCTGCCCTCTTCATCCCTGCCCCAATCGCCCCTTTCACCCCTGCCCCCTCCATCCCTGCCCCAATCGCCCCTTTCACCCCTGCCCTCTTCATCCCTGCCCCAATCGCCCCTTTCACCCCTGCCCCCTCCATCCCTGCCCCAATCACCCCTTTCACCCCTGCCCCCTTCATCCCTGCCCCAATCGCCCCTTTCACCCCTGCCCCCTTCATCCCTGCCCCAATCGCCCCTTTCACCCCTGCCCCCTTCATCCCTGCCCCAATACGCCCCTTTTACCCATGCCCCCTTCATCCCTGCCCCAATCGCCCCTTTCACCCCTGCCCCCTTCAACCCGCCCCATTCGCCCCTTTCACCCCAACCCCTTCGCCCTTTTACTCCTGCCCCTATCATCCTCTCCCCAATCTCCCCTTTTACCCCCGCCCCCTTCACCCTTTCACCCCACACCCCATCACCCCTCTCATCCCCTGCCCTTTTGCCCCATTTACTCCCGCTGCTTCACCCCGTCCCCTCTGCGCAGGGTCATCCTTGATTCTAAATCGCGGGAGAATGTCTGCGCATGCGCAGAGAAGAGAGAGAGGCTTGTTGTTAGGGGCGTACTTGTCTTTATACAGGCAAGCAGATCGCTGATGCCGGGGGAGCAATGCTACTGCCCGTTCCAGCCCACTACCGTCACTGCCAATGTCGGACTAGCAAAAATCGGGGGAACAGACCTTAGCCGTATTCCGGCGGTTCTAAAGATGCAACCGTCGGAATACCGCTGAGATTCGGACAGTGGCGCTGAAAATGGAAGTTCTAGCCCAATGCCTCGTAGTGCCCAGCTGAAAGCCCCTGGAGAAGCGAAGCATGCTCTGTTTGTAGTTGAAGTGACTCCAAGATGACGTGCCTGGCGATGGAAGTTCAGAAGCAAGTCAGCTCTCTGTGCCAGACTCAGTAATTCAATACCTGGGCAGGGCACTGTAGATGAATGTCCAGCCAGCCCTGCTCAGTAATGGAACCTGGAGGTCTTTGTCTGTCACTGGTTCTTGGATTCTTCCCACTCTACTTCAAATAACCTTACAAGCGCTAAGAGCTCATGTGGACAGCTTACCAGTCTTCTGTGCAGTTTTAGCTAGTTAAACTCCAGCAATACCACTGTGCACATTAGGGGGAGCCCTAAGCCTTTGACCTACTACAGCTCTCTGGACTTGGTGAAGTGTCGTGTGTTCCTATGGAAACATAGAAACATAGAAAATAGGTGCAGGAGTAGGCCATTCGGCCCTTCGAGCCTGCACCACCATTCAATAAGATCATGGCTGATCATTCCCTCAGTACCCCTTTCCTGAACGTATCTTCCATTGCTTGGCCTGGAGCAGGAGGAGGGAGTTCGGCTACAGTGGGTACACTTGTCCTCACAGCCAACCAAGTCCAGATGAATGGTAACACCCTCACTGCGTATTAACTAGGGGCCTTAACAAATTCAGGAAAACCCATTGCATCTTCACAGATCGCTTGTAACTGACCAGATCTTGATTAACCCGATGGCGACAATGCATACAAGGCCGGAAGCACTGCCAAGCATCAGCCAGTAACGGGGAATCCCCTGACTTGGAGGACCCGCTGAAACCGTGCGCAGGGAGGCTGGAGAAATTAAAACCCCTGAAGAGGCTGCCACACAAAGACCCGGGGGTGGGGGGTATCACTTTTACCAAACTCGCCGGGCAGGAATCACCATGGGATGGGATGGGATGGGATGGGATGCCAGTATTACCCCACTCCCGATGCTGACTCCGGGCTGTAAAGTCAGCGTTGGCCCCCCATCCATCCATCCCAGCAGTTCCCCGCGGGGTAGGGCGGCTCAGGATAAAATTGCCCCCTCCCACCGTTCAAAGACTTGTCAGGCTATGTCATCAATTGCTTTGATAAACAATATGAGAACAATTCATGGGAAAATACTCCAGCAGATCAAAGGGGCTGTATTAACTTTGGGGCAGTTTGTGGGATCGGCTCCTCGAAACAGTCTGTTGCCAAAACTGTTGGCGTCACAGTCGACATCTCTCCAGTTCCATCAAAGGTTAGTAGTAAAGACAAATATGTCAGTATGGCACTGACTGGGTCATCAAGGACCCTTAGGTCGACACAGTGACAAACCTTAAATCTCTTACCTGGCATTGCTCAATTGGGCACATTCAAAGCATTACTTCCAACTGGCAGAGGGTGGGGGGCGGGGTGGGAGAGAGACAAACAGTTCTTTAGCTCAGAGTAAGTGCTACGCAAGCATTAACATTTGACACAGATCACACATGGCACAATTGTGTTCAGGAACTATGGTTACAAGCTGCCCTGGCTGTAAGTACCTCGGTAACGCTAATGACCCCTCTCCTCAAACATTCACATTCTGTCCTGGCCAGGTTTAGAACTGTTTCAAAAAAATTCATTCACGGGATGTGGGCTTCGCTGGCAAGGCTGGCATTTATTGCCCCTCCCCAGTTGCCCGTGAGAAGGTGGTGGTGAGCTGTTTTCTTCAATGCTGCAGTACTTGTGGTGACAACTGAGTGTCTCACTGGGCCATTTCGGAGGGCAGTGAAGGGTCCATCACATTGCTGTGGGTCTGGAGTCACACATAGGCCAGACCGGGTAAGGTTGGCAGGTTTCCTTCCCTAAAGGGCATTAGTGAACCAGATTAGGTTTTATGACAATTCGGTAGTTTCATGGTGATCATTATTGATTTAACGTTTTAATTCCAGATTTATTTGTTTAACTGAATTTAAATTCCCCAGCTGCTGTGGTGGGATTTGTACTCATGTCTCTGGATCATTAATCCAGGCCTCGGGATTACTGGTCCAGTAATATAACCACTGTGTTACTATTGCCAATGTTCAGCGATCTAATTTGGCAAACCGACTGGATTAAAGCAAGTGTTGAGAGAAGAAAAGGACAAACCCGCTGATACATGAACCGATCTTTTCTCTTTCAGATACTGACTGGCTGCTGCATGTTTACGGCACTAACCAATGCACTCTGGATACATTCACGAGCTGCACTCAACACCATTTGGCCACCTCCAATGATCAACAATTGTTCAGTGTTTGACAAGATGCCCAGTGAGAGCGGAGAGGACAATCCACATCGTTACTGCAAGCCTATATAGTGCCTTTATACTATGACGCGAGAACTCTTGGTCTGCCTGCACTGGAATGACCAAGAGTTATATGTACCTATACATCTAGATCATCAGATTGTATTTATACCGTTGCCTTTCCCCATTCTTGGAATTCCGTCCAACCTTCACATTCGCACGAACAGGCACTCATCCAAATGGATGGGGATGGGGGGGTCTATTGGAAGATATGCACTCCATATTGCGCAAACAGAAATATTACCTGTGTGTATATCTCAGCAGCTTCACTGAGGTGATGTGCTTGCATGTATCAGACACTCGGCTGATCAAAAATTAAAGTTTATCGAGGCACCGAATACACCCTCTCAATCAGAGATAGTGCATGACGTAGGGAGAAATATTTAAGGTGATGGAGAGAATGCAGTTTTAAGAACCGGAAAGCTTCCCTTCAAATTAAATGACAATATTGTAATGAGATTATTTTACGGTGCACAGTATGTTGAGGAATAAAACATATTGCTGCAGTGGGCTTAAAGTAGCTGTCCGAATTTGCATGTTGGGAGTCAAATGTTTGTCCTGAATTTCCATATATTGAAAAATGCCTCTGGATTGCGATGTTTCCTGGATCACGAGTGTGTGTGAGTGAAGCTGGAGCTGCCAGTCACGATACCATTTGTTTGCTGTTGGATAAGCTGGTTTTGCTGGAGACTCCAAATCCCCCCTTGATTCATACCTGTATACCCCGAGAGATGGAATGGGATATCATAAAATCATACTACACAGAAGGAGGCCATTTGCCCACCATGCCTATGCCAGCTCTTTGAAAGAGCTATCCAATTAATCCCACCTTCCTGATCATTCCCCATAGCCCTGCACATTTTTCCATTTCAAGTATTTTGCCAATTGCCTTTTGAAAGTTACTATTGAATTTGCTTCCACCACCCTTTCAGGCAGTGCTTTCCAAATCCTAACAACTTGCTGTGTAAAAACATTCTCTTCATCTCCCTTCTGTGACATGTACTGTAAAAGTAAAGGTTTATCAGCTCCCAATTTATAGAAACCAAGAGTATTGTACAGCCCATTGTAAACCAAATCAATTGTGTAATACTTAATGCTTGGAGCAGTAGCTCCAATGAATATTCAACCTCTGCAGCTGACAGTTTGCGTTTTGTTTTACAAAATGAAAAGCTTTAATGTAATTTATGTATTTTTTTCCATTCTCCACATTTAAAGCTGAGATAGCCCTGGCTACCCTACATTTAATAGGATGGAACTGAAGCAGTTGATCTGTTCAAAAATGTTTCTTCTTAGAACTGCCAGTTATGAGAGATTCACATATGCCTGTTTTCTGATTAATTTGTTTCTAATGTAATGTTACTTTTTCTGGTAAAATAATAAGGTTAATTATGAATACTTCGGAGTGGGGGGGCGGGTGGGAGTCGAAGGAAAGGCTCCTGTTGCCAGTGGTAGAATACAGTAGGTGTCATATACATCTAAGGGACGATTTTTCCTGGATACTTTCGGCCCCGAGGTGGCCAAAGTGGGGTCTTGAGCTGCAACACTAGTTTAGCCCATGTTTAGCACAATACGGCATTTTGGTAAAGGAGTTGAAGCACACGCAAGGAACGGCCGCCCTGAGAATCATCAAGAGTCTGATTGACTATTGAATTGGAAACTATTGAATTGGATACTGGCGCTCATTAAAAAGGCTGCGCAGCATTTTGGTGGCTAGTGCTTCAATTAACAATCTCTCCTCACAGCAACTAGCTGAACAGGAGTAAACAAGTCGTTGCTGAGTATTTCAAGTGCTACTTAAAGCTATGCTCAGCTTTCACTTTGCAATCACTATTGGAGATTTGAAGAGGACTTTTGAGACACATCAGGACACTTTGTCAAGACTTCACCAACACCCGATCAGCATTTATTCCAGAAATTCTCTGATGACTTCATCTAAAGAGCTGTGCTGCTCTATCTTATTGGAGATTTTATAGGAATCACCAGGAGAAAGGGAGTGCTTGGTCATGGGCATCATGTTACGGGTCCCCCTTGGTCTGGAGGAGGACATGAGGCCAGACAGAGCAGCACCAGCTGCTGCAGGAGGGAGGGCTGGCATCCTTCCCTCCCACATGGGTACAGAACATCCCTCCTCCTCTGGACCTCATCCACCAGGAGCTCCAGTGCCACGTCAGAGAACCTGCGCGCCCGCTCCCTCAGTCCTTGAGCCATTCAGAAATAGTCCGTTGTGTGTCAGCCAGAGCACTCCACACCTTCAGTTGAAGTGAGTGCGTGTAGGCTGCATATACAGCTCCATGACAATTGCTTCTAACCAGCACTTGAGTGCTAAACCTGGGTCCTGTTTTAGTGCTTCCGGACACATTTAAATAATGGTAAGCATCAATTAGCCCCAAAATTGTAAAACCAGGCTTTCAAACAGGCATGTCTTATTGACACAGCACCCATTTAGCACCTGTTTTTACCCTTTCATCAAAATATCCTCCTAAACATTTCCAAGCTGGTTCCATTGGCCCCGATGGGGCGGGTTTCGTAGTTGGGGAGGCAGAGTTTCGGACGGGAAACCCTGGATGCTGTGGAGCATTAGCATGCGACTTTTTGTTTTAAAAGGTTACCTGCTCGAACCTCAGCCAGATTGACAGTCTTGGCGTCCAGTAGTGTGGGGAACACTGCAGGCCGCAGGAGCAGGTAGAGAGCCTACAGCTGCTACTGGGAGCATGATGAGGTGAAGGGGCGAAGGGAGGGAAGTCCGATCCCCGACCTGAGTCGGGGGGGAGGCAGGTCCGATCCTCAACCCAGGTGGAGATCCGACCCTTGGGGGCTGGGGGTCCGACCCCAGGTGGCGGGGGAGGAGGTTTTTGTATAGGGGGGGTAATCCAAGGCAAGAGGAATTAGCGAAGACAAAAATAGGTTCCTTGCAGTCGGATTCAGGTGAATTTATAATGCGGAACAAAGAAATGGCAGACCAATTGAACAAATACTTTGGTTCTGTCTTCACGAACGAAGACACAAATAACCTTCCGGAAGTACTAGGAGATCGAGGGTCCAGTGAAAAGGAGGAACTGAAGGATATCCTTATTAGGCGAGAAATTGTGTTCGATAAATTGATGGGATTGAAGGCCGATAAATCCCTGGGGCCTGATAGTCTGCATCCCAGAGTACTTAAGGAAGTGGCCCTAGAAATAGTGGATGGATTGGTGATCATTTTCCAACAGTCTATTGACTCGGGATCAGTTCCCATGGACTGGAGGGTAGCTAATGTAACACCACTTTTTAAAAAGGGAAGGAGAGAGAAAGTGAGTAATTATAGGCCGGTTAGCCTGACATCAGTAGTGGGAAAATGTTGGAATCAATTACTAAGGATGAAATAGCAGCGCATTTGGAAAGCAGTGACAAGATCGGTCCAAGTCAGCATGGATTCATGAAGGGGAAATCATGCTTGACAAATCTTCTGGAATTTTTTGAGGATGTAACTAGCAGAGTGGACAAGGGAGAACCAGTAGATGTGATGTATTTGGACTTTCAAAAGGCTTTTGACAAGGTCCCACACAAGAGATTGGTGTGCAAAATTAAAGCACATGGTATTGGGGGTAATATACTGACGCAGATAGAGAGCTGGTTGGCAGACAGGAAGCAGAGAGTCGGGATAAACGGGTCCTTTTCAGAATGGCAGGCAGTGACTAGTGGAGTGCCGCAGTGCTCAGTGCTGGGACCCCAGCTCTTTACAATATACATCAATGATTTGGATGAAGGAATTGAGTGTAATATCTCCAAGTTTGCAGATGACACTAAACTGGGTGGCGGTGTGAGCTGTGAGGGGGACGCTAAGAGGCTGCAGGATGACTTAGACAGGTTAGGCGAGTGGGCAAATGCATGGCAGATGCAGTATAATGTGGATAAATGTGAGGTTATCCACTTTAGGGGCAAAAACGCGAAGACAGAATATTATCTGAATGGTGGCAGATTAGGAAAAGGGGAGGTGCAACGAGACCTGGGTGTCATAGTTCATCAGTCATTGAAAGTTGGCATACAGGTACAGCAGGCGGTAAAGAAGGCAAATGGTATGTTGGCCTTCATAGCTAGGGGATTTGAGTATAGGAGCAGGGAGGTCTTACTGCAGTTGTACAGGGCCTTGGTGAGGCCTCACCTGGAATATTGTGTTCAGTTTTGGTTTCCTAATCTGAGGAAGGACGTTCTTGCTATTGAGGGAGTGCAGCGAAGATTCATCAGACTGATTCCAGGGATGGCTGGACTGACATATGAGGAGAGACTGGATCAACTGGGCCTTGATACATTGGAGTTTAGAAGGATGAGAGGGGATCTCATAGAAACATACAAGATTCTGATGGGCCGGGACAGGTTAGATGCGGGTAGATTGTTCCTGATGTTGGGGAAGTCCAGAACCAGGGGACACAGTCTTAGGATAAGAGGTAAGCCATTTAGGACTGAGATGAGGAGAAACTTCTTCACTCAAAGAGTTGTTAACCTGTGGAATTCCCTGCCACAGAGAGTTGTTGATGCCAGTTCATTGGATATATTCAAGAGGGAGATAGATATGGCCCTTACGGCTAAGGGGATCAGCGGGTATGGAGAGAAAGCAGGAAAGGGGTACTGAGAGAATGAAATGCCATGATCTTATCGAATGGTGGTGCAGGCTCGAAGGGCCGAATGGCCTACTCCTGCATCTATTTTCTATGTCTATGTCTCTATGCTTGGGGGATGTGGGGACGCACTCCGGCTCCTCCTGCCCACAAGCTGTGCTGTAAACACACTTACCTTCTCCCTGAAGCTAGCCTGGGCAATCCGACCAGCCAGGGTTAAACCTGCAAAACAAGTTAAATCTGAGGCTGCCAGCCTCATTAATATATTAAAATGGCCAACCTGCCTCCTGGGAGCATGTTGGCTGCCCGTCCCTTGTCCTACACCTTGTCCCGCCTCAGAAATGGGTGGGTTGGGGTCGGGTTTGAGATTTTAAAACATTTTATCGTCTCATCTGACCCCACCCTACCTGTTTTGGGGGCTTAAAACTCACCCCATTGTGCCAGCTCCCTTACAGTAGGACCTGTGTCATGTCATTCCATTAAATGCCCCACCCAAGTTTACTGCCAGGGAGTTGCACTGTATTGGAGTGATTCACGTTAACACCATTTATTGCCGCAGTCTGCTGTTAACTTTTCCAGCAAATTGGAAGACAAGGATATTGAGTTAAATTTGATGTATGTTAACAAAAATAGCTTTTATTGGCAATTTAATTTAAGCTGGCTGGAACATTTGATTCTTCTGTACCGATAACCTAATGAAAAATTCCAACTGAAAATAGCAGAGACGCAGGACACATGATTAACTAATGGTAAGCTAGTCATTTTCAGGTTCATTCAAATTTTTTATGGCAGATACGGGCACCAAACAGGCGCACTGCTGTAGTTCGCGGGTCGCGCAAAATCAGCCAGATTCTGCACCGAGTTTGGGAGGGGAGCAGATCCCAGGGGAAAGGGGTGGCGAGAATGGGCTGGCAGCAGGCAGAAAGATATTGAATGAATGCTCCTCCTGGACCTTCAAATATCTTAGGATAAATGTAACTTTTCTAAATGGCCTCCAGCGGTCACTTTAAGGACCATTAGTTCGGCCTCTGAATGCCTGGAAAAATTGGGACGTGCATTCACTTTGCATTCTCCATGAAAATGCCAATCGGGTCCTTTTTTTTTCCAATGATTTGAGATACATTTTGTTGAAATACATAATTGTATTACGTGCCCTTAACATTGAAAATTATGCACATCTCTTTTGGCTCAAATTAAGATTGCCAAATACTTTTATCAAAGTCTATGGGGCAGATATTTAGTACCTACAGATTGCGAAATACCAGTACTTGTGAATGAAATGCTTTCAACATTTGTTGTCCATAATCTGAGATGAGCAGTAGCACTCCTAAATCAGGTATAGCACCTACCAGATACAGAATACAGATCCTCGAAACTATCTCAACAACCTCCATCCCCAAATCAGAAAAGCAACCTTCCTGTACCTGTGTAGCATTCCCATTCTTCACAGCAGAAGTCCCTGTGGCTTTTTTGATTGCGATTCCAACTTTTGCCAAATTGCTGTCACTTTATTCTGTGAATCCTTACCCACCAGGGTTGATAGTGCCTAAGTACCTAGAAGCTTGAACAGCAAAGGAAGCATTTATCTTGTCAGCTGAAGCTGAATTCAAGCTCAAGTACCATAACTTAAATTTAAAAGACCACGTGCTCCCAACTCTACCACTCAATTCTTCCTATATGATTTGAATGAGAGTTACTCATGTCAAACCTTTGGAGCTCCTTAGTAAGCCAGTAAACTTTTTTCAAGCATCCAGGTGCCTCGTGAATACAAGTTCTAAGATGTCATTAGAGCCCTGATGCAATATTAACACAAAAGAGTGGAAGTCCTGCCCAGCACCGCAACCGCTGAGGAAAAGCTAGCAGGATTGGTTTCTGAGGGCCACTGGAAGCACTATTTAAAGGGGCCCTCACATGCAGGCACTCAGAACACAGTGGTCTGTTTACTGTTGTGCTTTTTGCAGTTCCTAGTGATATTTGAGCTTGGAGATTGATTGATTCTGATTTTTTTTTGCTCCACTCACTGTGAATAAGCACTCCAATGGCACTCTTATGATGAGTGCCATTCTTGCTGCTTTGATTTGGATGGATCATCATAGGCAGTCCCTCGGGATCGAAGAAGACTTGCTTCCACTCTTAACATGAGTTCTTAGGTGACTGAACAGTCCAATACGAGAACCACAGTCTCTGTCACAGTTGGGACAGATAGTCGTTAAGGGAAGGTTGGGTGGGATTGGTTTGCCGCACGCTCTTTCCGCTGCCTGCGCTTGATTTCTGCATGCTCTTGGCGACGAGACTCAAGATGCTCAGCGCCCTCCCGGATGCATTTCCTCGACTTAGGGCGATCTTTGGCCAGAGACTCCCAGGTGTCAGTGGGGATGTTGCACTTTATCAGGGAGGCTTTGAGAGGAGCAGCAACAACAACAGCAGGTTGAATAACTTGGAGGAACAGCAGTTAGGCCTGTTAGAAGACAGCAGGTGAGAACGGCTGCCTGTAAAGGGCCTTATCCAGGCCATAGGATCTGCAGGCTGAGTGAATTACCTGGATCTATCTGTGGAGCAATTCATGAGGAGGCTGTGCTTCTCCAAGTTAGGCTGTCGCTGATTTTTTAATTAATTTTCATAATATGGTCATTGCTGCCAAGGATGGACTTTATTGCCTATCCCTAGAGGCCCTGAGAAGGTGGTGGGCCACCTTCTTGAACTGTCCATGGTTTGATAAAACAGAGTGGTTTGCTAAGCCACTTCAATTGCTGTGGGATTGCAGTCACATACAGGCCAGACCAGGTAAGGACAGATTTCCTTCCCTAAAGGATATTAGTGAACCAGTTGGATTTTTACAACAATCCGATAGCTTTCATGGGCACTTTTACTGATACCGGCTTTTATCGCCAGAATTTTTTTAATGGATTTACGTTCTCTGGAGTATTAGTCCAAGCCTCTTTATTACTAGTCCAGTAACATAACCACTACACTAATGTAGCAATTGTAAGAGCCCCTTAGAACAAGACCTGCTGCTTGCTGGAGCAGGTAGCCTTGCTTTGACTATAAAAGGCTCATTCCAAGTTCCCCCCCTAATCTCTCCCTATCTGACTTGGCGTCATTTTTCCTTTTGCTTATCTGTGAAGCACCTTTAACATTAAAAGTGCTTTACAAATGCAAATTATTATTATTGTGGCTATATATCCCATTGTTCTATTGTTTTTCCATTGCTGTACACATTGTCCAGATATTGTAAGCGGTGAACCCACTATGACACACGGATTCATCTATATATCTCCCTTTGCCAATTCAGTTCCACTCATTGCAAACTTATAATGCTCGTTTTTATGACCAATGTGCAAAACTTTACATTTATGAGCATTACATTTTATTTGGTGTTTGTCTACTCAATTGTTAATATAAATTATCCTACAAATCTTTTGCTGCATCTCCTGTCTCTGCTGCTTTCACTATTTTAGTATCATTAGCAAATTTGACAACTTACATTTGGTTTTGAGATCCAGGTCAGTAATGGAGATTAGAAATAACTGGTGCCTAAGCACTGAATAAAAGCTGGAGTGCTCGCACCAATTCCCGAAGGGCACCATTTGTCACTGCATAACAAATCCAAGAATGCCCCTTTCATCCCAAATATCTGCTTGCTATCTTCCAAACAGTTTCCTGTTCATGCTACAAGATTTCAATTTCCAGGAGCCTCAATTTTAGCCAGTAATCTATTGGCCGGAGCCTTATCAGCTAACTTCTTAAAATCTCTATATACGTCTTCCATTCATCCAAGACGAGTATTCTGTTTGCTATTAATTGACCAACTTATCCATTTCATATTCTGTCCTGGATTCCTATAGCTGTTAGTTTTATTATTAGTATTTAAACATCAGCCTCTCCCTGACAATGGAGGCAGCGCAATCCTGGAGCAGCTGAAGAGAGATTTAAACATCAGCGTCTCCTTAACAATGGAGGCAGCTCAAGCCTGGAGCAGCTAGAGGGAGATTTAAACATCAGCGTCTCCCTGACAACGGAGGCAGCTCAAGCCTGGAGCAGCTGGAGAGAGATTTAAACATCAGCTTCTCCCTGACAATGGAGGCAGCTCGAGCCTGGAGCTATTACAGGTTCTATCAAGAGGACAAAATGAGAAATAAATATAATAACATTATGACATCAAAAAGATGGAGGACGATGATTGGTTCTTTCATATTAATTGAATCACTGGACAGGGAATGAATCTTAAAGAAAGCTAATAACTGATTTAATTTGATTCAATTGCTGATTTTCTAATTTTAACTTAATTTATAATTATGGTATATATGATTTAATTTTGTTTAATTATAATTAATCATTATTAAACTAATTTTACTATTGTATGCTCCTTATTGTATTATTTACAATGTAATTTGAATATCTTTTTTTGTTTTTTCGCCTGTGTCTATCTGCGTACGCATTCCAAGCCTTTAACATCTTTTTACACGTCCTTCTCACGCTTTTTCTCTCTTTCCCGCAATGGTCAATATCTAACATGTTGTAAAATTGTGAAGAGCCTTGGGATGGTTTACTACATTAAAGGCACTATATAAATAAAAGTTATTATTATTAGTAGTAGTAGTATTTCTTGTGGATTTTTTTCTCGAAAGTTCACAAAAAATGTATTGTTAGAGCTTTTATCGGTACATCCTAAAGAAGCCAAGGAGATTTGTCAGGCAGGATTACCTCTTTTTTAAATCCATGCTGGTTATTACTACTAAATATACAAATGTAGAAAGTTTAACACAGTGAAGAGTGAGCCAAAGTCTGAGTCAAGTCCTTTAACTGAACAGAAAAACATCTTGTGACTGGAATTATCAACTCCAGCTGTCAGTATCTCATACATGGTGGGAATGCCTCATTTAACTGGAGCAAAAATCTTTATATTTTTCAAATTCCTCTTCACACATGGGGTGTTCACATGACATGTCGATCCTGGATGGCAAATGACCAAAAATTGTCTGACTGTTCCCCGGCATCTGTGTCTCTGTAATGTCCCCTCTCCCTCCTCATTGTTTGTCTGTAGCTCCGTCTCTGTGAACTTTTTTAAAAACTCTGTGCTTCTCTCCATCTTGACCCTGTGTGTATCTATGGTTTTCTGTCTCTGTGTCTATTATGTATCAGAATTATCTCTCTTTCTGTCCCTCTGTGTGCCTGCAGTGCTCTCTCTCTCTTTCTTTTTGTATGTCTGTGGGTCTCTTTTTCTGTCTCAGTGTGTATCTTGTTTTCTCTTTCACTGTCTTTATGTTTGTCTGTATTGGTCAATATGACCCTGAATGTATCTGTTACATTTTCTCTCTCTATCTCTATGTCTGTGGTTTTCTTTCTGAAGCAACTCATGCAAGCCTTTGTCACAATACTTGTTCAAAGGAACCGCCTATGATGATGATGATGATTTCCAAGTTTCTTATTGTCAAAATTGTGCTGCAGCACTTAATAATCCATTAGGATATGGTAATTGTTATATCTTGAATAAAGAGTCAGAGTAGATACTGCAAGCTCAAAGTAAGGTGTGACCATAGTCCTTTATTACAGATCTCAGAGTACCTCTCCAGCCTGTGAGACCTCCTTATATACAGGTGCTCACAAGGGATTGTGGGATCCCTTAGGAGTCCAGGGGACAAGCCCTCTGGTGGTTAGATGTGGTATTTACAGGTTTACATACATAACAACACTCTTCCCCCAAAGTCAATAGTGTAACTATTTACAATGTGAGTCAATCTGGGGCTTCCTTTCCCTGGTTGATCGTCTCAGTGCAAATGCTGGTTTTGGTAAGTTGTTTGTGTAAAGTCCTGTCCCCTCAGTACAGATTCACACGAGGCATGTAGTGAAGTCAAGGTCACTCTGGACCTGCACCTTTATTTCACAGCTCTGGAATGCTACACTTGCCTGAGACCTGTCCTTATATACCTGTCTCTTGCAAGTGCACCCCTGGTGGTAAGGTATGCTGGTGGTTACAGGTCATATCTTATTACAGTCATGTATAGCATGTTAGGATATATAATAATGTAAGATACATGACACTACCCTCCCCCAAGGTCTAATTGTCTTTATAGGTTCAGTCTCTCAGGTGGTCTATGCTCTCGCATGGAGCGTCTGAGTTGTGGTTCAGTTGTTTGCCTTGATGTCTGTTTTTCTTTGGGTGTGGTTGCTGGTATCTCGCCTGGGCTGTCTGTTGGGATTGTCTTTTCCTCAGGTTGTTCCCTCTGTCTGTCCACCAGATGTGGTGCGAGTTCCACAATGTAGTCTGCCTCTGGTTCCGCAGTGTTGTTGGCAAATCTGCTTTTGACTTGGTCTACATGCCTCCGGCAGGTTTTGCCATTGTCCATTTGTACTACCAGTAGCCTGTTTCCTTCCTTGCCCGTTACTGTCCCTGCAAGCTATTTGGAACCCCTGCCATAGTTTAGTACAAACACTTTGTCCCCTATCTCATTCCATCTCCCCCTCAAATTTCTGTCATGGTACTCAGTCAGCTTACGCCGCTTTGCCTCAACGATTTCGTGCATGTCTGGGAGGATTAATGAGAGCCTTGTTTTTAAAGTCCTTTTCATCAACAGTTGCGCGGGGGGGATCCCAGTCAGTGAGTGCGGACGAGATTTGTATGCCAGCAGCAGTCGCGACAGGCGACCCTGCAGCGTGGGACCTTGGATTTTAAGCATGCCTTGTTTAATGATTTGCACTGCTCTCTCCGCCTGGTCGTTGGAGGCCGGCTTGAACGGTGCCGTCTTGACGTGATTTATGCCGTGGTCAATTATAAAGTCTTGGAATTCTGCGCTGGTGAAGCACGGACCATTGTCACTGACCAATATGTCAGGGATTCCGTGCGTTGCAAACATGGTTGCGAGGCTCTCCACAGTGGTGGAGGCTGTGCTCGAGTTTAAAATGGTGCATTCAATCCACTTTAAAAATGCATCTACAATTACGAGGAACATTTTGCCTATGAATGGGCCCGCATAGTCTATGTGCACCCGCGACCACGGTTTGGTAGGCCAGGGTCAGGGGCTCAGTGGAGCCTCCCTGGGGGCATTGCTGAGTTGGGCACAAATGGTGCACCTTCGGACGCAGAGCTCCAAGTTCGCGTCAATACGAGGCCACCAGACTTGGGATCTGGCTATGGTCTTCATGAGAATCTGGGAGCTCGCGGTGGAGCTCCCAGACAAATGCCTCTCTGCCTTGCAGAGGCATGACTACTCGGCTGCCCCACATCAGGCAGTCTGCTTGTAGTGATAGCTCATGCATGCGCCTGTGGAAGGGTTTTAATTCCTCGGGGCAGGCATCGCGAGCCTCTGCCCAGTCACCGGTTAGGACACATCTTTTTACTAAGGATAACGTGGGGTCGCTGGCCGTCCAGGCTCTGATTTGGCCAGCCGTCATGGGCGAGCCTGTGGACTCAAAGGCATTGATTGCCGTGACTATCTCACAGTCCTGTTCGTCAGACCCTTCCGTGGTCACCAGGGGTAGCCTGCTGAGCGCGTCGGCACAGTTGTCTGTGCCTGGTCTGTGCCTTATGGTATAGTCGTAGGACGCCAGCATGAGTGCCCACCGTTGAATGCGCGCCGAGGCGTTGGCGTTTATTGCCTTGTTCTCGGATAGGAGGGACATGAGGGGCTTGTGGTCAGTTTCTAATGCGAACTTGTCCCCGAAAAGGCAATGGTGCATCTTTTTGACACCGTACACACACGGAGCGCCTCCTTCTCTACCATTACCCGCGCTCCGCCCGCGAAAGTGACCTGGAGGCATAAGCTATGGGTTGTAATTTGCCTGCACTATTGACATGTTGCAAAATGCACCCGACCCCATATGCTGACGCATCGCATGTGAGAACTAGCTTTTTACCTGCGTCAAAGAAAGTCAAAACACTGTTGGAACACAGAAGGTTGCGTGCCTTATTGAAGGCGCATTCCTGGGCGTCCCCCCAAAACCAATCGCACCCCTTCCTGAGGAGCACGTGGAGAGGTTCCAGCAGCGTGCTTAAGTTCTGCATAAAGTTCCCAAAGTAATTGAGTAGCCCGAGAAAGGCGCGCAGTTCTGAGACATTCCGGGGCCTGGGTGCCAGGCGAATTGCTTCTGTTTTGGACTCTGTTGGGCGGATTCCATCAGCGGCAATCCTTCTGCCCAAAAATTCAACCTCGGGTGCGAGAAACAGAGACTTGGATTTCTTAACTCTTAGGCCTACCCGATCCAACCGCTTTAGTACTTCCTCCAAATTACGGAGATGGGAGTCGGTGTCCCTGCCCGTGATAAGTATGTCGTCTTGAAATACAACCGTCCCGGGGATGGACTTGAGCAGACTCTCCATGTTGCGCTGGAATATGGCAGCTGCCGACCTGATGCCGAATGGGCATCAATTGTACATGAAAAGGCCTCGATGTGTGTTGATGGTGGTGAGTAGCTTGGATTCCTCGGTCAATTCTTGCGTCATATACGCAGATGTGAAGTCTAATTTTGAGAAAAGTTTACCTCCAGCCAATGTGGCAACTAAGTCCTCCGCTCTGGGCAGCGGGTACTGGTCGTGTAGGGAGACTCTGTTTATGGTAGATTTGTGGTCCCCACAGATTCGTACGGATCCATCAGGCTTCATGACTGGGACGATGGGACTTGCCCAGTCGCTAAATTCCACATGTGATATAATGCCTTCCCACAGAAGCCTGTCTAGTTCGTGTTCAATCTTTTCCCTCATCACATAGAGTATAGCTCTGGCCTTGTGATGGACCAGTCTAGCATCCTGTGTGATGTAGATTTTGACTTTGGCCCCTTTGAAAGTGCCCACAACTGGCTGAAAGAGATGTTCAAATCGCTTTATAACTGTTGAGCAGGAGGTCCGTTCCTCTAATGACATGGCATGGACATCATCCCATTTCCAGTTTAGTTTTGCCAGCCAGCTTCTCCCCAGCAGTGCTGGGGGGTCTCCGGGGACAATCCACAGGGGAAGTCGGTTTACTGTCCCTTTGTGCGTGACAGAGACCATGGCGCTGCCGAGGACTGGTACGATTTCTTTAGTATAGGTCCTTAGTTTGGTGTCGACCCTTGTGAGTTTTGGTCTGTCTCTTTTATGTGGCCACAGTTGTTCAAATTGTTGAGCACCCATGAGAGATTAACTCGCTCCAGTATCCAGCTCCATGTTGACAGATATCCCGTTGAGTAGGACCCTCATCATTATAGGAGGCGTCCTGTTGTAGGAGCAGCGGCCATTGATCGCGTTGACCCGCTGTACATCGGTGTCCCGGGTACTGTCTCCACCATCTTCTGGTCCGCTTTCCAACCCATCTGATTCGTATACCAGCCGAGCTGCCGTTTTTTTGCACATGCGGGCCAAGTACCCTGTATATTCCCAATTTCTGCAAACAACCTGCTGAAATCGACATCCCCTTGACGAGTGCCCACTCCCACACCTCCAGCACAGACCTGTTCCATTGTTCAAAGTGTTCCCAAAGAATGAGCTGTGTCTGGCTGATCTCTCTTGAGCTTCTCTCAGTTTGTAGTTCATTGCTCGCATTGTGGGTTGATGAGGTGTGAACAGCCGTTCCTGTGGCCCTTGATGGCTTCTGCCTGCTGTCGAGAGCCTGTTCTCCCGGTTTTGTCTGTGTGTGGGGGTAGCAGCTTGTTTAGTGCTGTGAACTTCTTCTTCCAATATTTCGTTAGTTGTCGTACCAGCATTGTAAATCAACCTCGTTTCTTCTTCCCCTACTAAGAATGTCTGTGCAACCAGTGCTGCTGCCTCTAAGGTCAGGTTCTTAGTCTCTATGAGCTTTCGGAATATGCCTGCATGGCCTATTCCTTCAATGAAAAAGTCTCTCAGCATTTCTCTCCTCAGTTCATTGCAGAACTCACATAAACTAGCCAACCTCCGAAGTTCCGCCACGAAGTCAGGTATGCTCTGGCCCACACAGCGTCTGTAGTTGTAGAACCTGTGTCTGGCTATGTGTAGGCTGCTCGCTGGCTTCAGGTGGTCCCTTACCAGTGTGCTCAATTCTTCAAACAACTTGCTTGCTGGTTTCTCGGGTGCCAACAGATCCTTCATTAAAGCGTATGTTTTCGAGCCTTAGTGGCACCTCCCTGGGTGCATTGCTTAACTGTGAACATGTATTACATTTGTGCACGCAGGACTCTAAGTCTGCATCGATACCAGGCCACCACACGTGGGATCTGGCTATCGCTTTCATCATTACGATGCCTGGATGGGTACTGTGGAGATCACTAATGAAAGTGCCCCTGCCCTTTTTTGGCACCACTACCCGATTACTCCATAGGAAGCAGTCTGCCTGTATAGACATTTCATCTCTGCGCCGCTGGTACGGGCTTTATTTCTTCCTGCATCTCTAATGGGACACTAGACCAACTCCCGTGGAGCACACAGTTTTTTTACTAAGGACAGTAAGGGATCCTGGCTCGTCCAGGTTCTAATCTATCGGGCGGTAACAGGTGATTGCTCACTCTCGAATACTTCCATTGCCATAACTAAATCTGCGGGCTATGCCATCTTCACCACTGTGGTGGGCAATGGTAGCCTACTGAGAGCATCGGCACAGTTTTCTGTGCCTGGCGTGTGGCGGATGGCGTAGTTGTATGCGGACAACGTGAGTGCCCATCTCTGGATGCGGGCCGATGCATTCGTTTTTATCCCCTTACTTTCAGAAAAGAGGGATATAATCGGCTTATGGTCAGTTTCCAATACAAATTTGAGTCCGAACAGATATTGATGCATTTTCTTTACCCGGTAAACACACGCTAACGCTTCTTTTTCGATCACACTGTAGGCCCTCTCAGCCTTAGATAGACTTCTGGATGCAGAAGCAACCGGTTGCAATTTCCCAAATTCATTAGCTTGTTGCAATACACACCCGACCCCGTACAGCGACACATCACATGCTAGTACCAAACGTTTACATGGATCGTACAACACAAGCAATTTGTTTGACCATAACAGCTTTCTAGCTTTCTCAAAGGCATTTTCTTGGCTTTTACCCCATACCCATTCATCTCCTTTACGCAGTAAAGAGTGCAGGGGTTCTAACAATGTGCTAAGACCCGGTAAGAAGATACCAAAATAGTTCAGGAGTCCTAGAAATGACCGCAGCTCCGTCACGTTCTGTGGTCTCGGTGAGTTCTTGATTGCCTGCATCTTCGAATCGGTGAGTCTGGTGCTGTCCGCCGCGATTCTTCTCCCCAGGAACTCCACTTCAGGCGCTAGGAAAATGCACTTCGAGCATTTTAGTCTGAGCCCCACATGATTGAGCCGACTGAGAACCTCCTCCAGATTCTGCAGGTGCTTGATGGTGTCCCGACCTGTAACCAAGATGTCATCCTGGAAGACCACGGTGCGTGGGACCGACTTCAGCAAGCTTTCCATGTTCCTCTGGAATATCGCCGTGGCTGATCGAATCCCAAACGGGCATCTGTTGTAAATGAAGAGACCTTTGTGCGTGTTGATGCAGGTGAGGCCTTTCGATGATTCCTCCAGCTCCTGCATCATCTAAGTCAAGGTCAAGTCCAGCTTCGTGAAAGTTTTCCCTCCCGCCAGCGTCGTAAATAGGTCGTCTTCCTTTGGTAGTGGGTATTGATCCTGCAGTGAGGAACGATTGATAGTTACTTTGTAATCACCACAGATTCTGACGGTGCCGTCTCCCTTGACGATTGGAACAATCGGACTGGCCCACTCATTGAATTCGATCGGCGAAATGATGCCCTCTCGTCGCAGCCTGTCCAGCTCAATCTCCACCCTCTCTCTCATCATGTAAGGTACCGTTCTCACCTTGTGATGGATGGGTCACGCCCCCGGAATCAAATGGATCTGCACTTTTGCTCCTTGGAACTTCCCGATGCCTGGTTCGAACAGCGAGGGGAACTTGTTTAGGACCTGGGCACGAGGTGTCGTCGATGGATGAAAGCGCTCGGACGTCATCCCAGTTCCAGCGTGTCATTCCCAGTCAGCTCCTGCCGAACAGCGTGGGGCCAACGCCCGGTACCACCCAGAGTGGTAACTCGTGCACCGCTCCATCGTAGGAGACATTTATGGTAGCACCGCCAATTACGGGAATCAGTTCCTTTGTGTACATTCTCAGTTTAGTACAAATGGGAGTCAGGACTGGCTTTGCTGCACCACAATTTATCGAAAGGCTTTTTGCTCATTATGGACTGGCTTGTGCCCGTGTCCAGCTCCATGGACACTGGGAGTCCATTTAATTCAACGTTCAGCATTTTCGGGGTCACTTTGTGGATAATGTGTGCACCCCATATACCTCTGCCTCCTCGGTCTGAGGATCTGGTTCTTCGTCCTCCTTTGCAACATGGTGGCTTGCAGGATTAGCAGGGTTTACAGCTCACCTGCACATACGTTGGATGTCTCCCATTGTTCCACAGCCCTTGCAAACGTATCCTTTGAAGCAGCATGAATGGAAACGATGATCACTCCCGCAGCGCCAGCAAGGCCTTGTATTCACCACCCTTGATGGTGGACTCTGAGTCATCTGCGGACGTGCAGCTGCAGGCGTGTAAGTCCTGCCCTGTACATTTTGATTCGAAAACAACGTTACTTTGTTCACAGTACTTGCAGCAAAACTCATGTGCTGAGAAATTTGTTTGTTATTGTCACTGGTGGCAATAAACGCCTGGGCTATTGCTATGGCTTTCCTCAAGGTTGGGGTCTCTACAGTCAAAAGTTTGTGAAGTATTACTTCATGGCCAATGCCAAGCACAAAGAAGTCCCTGAGCATGTGCTGCAAGTGTCCTTAGCTTGGCGACGTAGCTCGCCACTTCCTGGCCTTCAGACCTCTTGTACGTGTAGAACCGATAACCCGCTATCAGAACGCTTTCCTTTGCCTTTAGATGCTCCCAGACCAGTGTGCACAACTCATCGTATGACTTGTCTGTGGGTTTCGCTGGAGCATGCAGATTTTTCATGAGGTCATACATTGGTGCCCTGCAAACGGAGAGGAGGATCGGCCTTCATTTGGCAGCATTCGCCTCTCCTTCCAGCTTGTTGGCCACGAAGTATTGGTTGAGTTGCTCCACGAAGGTTTCCCAATCATCTCCCTCCAAAAATTTCTTCAGGATGCCCACGGTTCTCTGTATTGTTGCGGTGGGGTTCGTCATCTGTATCTCGTCACCAGTTGTTATGTCTTGAATAAAGAGTCAGACTAGATACTACAAGCTCAAAGTAATGTGTGACCGCAGTCCTTTATTAGAGATCTCAGCATGCCTCTCCAGCCTGTGAGGCCTCCTTATATACAGGTGCTCCCAAGGGATTGTGGGATCCCTTGGGACTCCAGGGGACAAGCCCTCTGGTGGTTAGACATGGTATTTACAGGTTTACATACATAACAGTAATGTAATGGTAATGGTACTAGGCTAGCAACACAGACATCTCGGCCTGATATTTACAGGGAGGTGGGGAACTAACGGGGGCAACCGGCAGCCGCTGAGAAACTCAGAAATATGAGAAAGACAGAGGTCCTGCCGAATTCAATGGCAGGAGCTCATTTGAGTTTTTGTACAAAGTTTCCTGCACGGCCACCAGCCAGATTGAGAGGTTGGCAGGCTGTTGGGCGGGAAAGTCTGCTGTACAAGGCCGCAGCCGGGCACCAGAGAAGAGGGAGAAGTCGTGGGTTGTGAGAGGGGGGTGGGGTTGCGCAGGGGTTTGGGGAGACATAGGATTGTGGGGGGAGACATCAGATTATGAGGTATTGGATTGTGGTCAGGGGGTTGTTGAGAAAGCGGGGTGGTTGGCCGATCGCGGGGAGGGATGCAGATCATGGCAGGTTAATTTTGGTGGTCGGGAAGAAGCCTTGCTGCTTCTCGTGGCCCACAAGCAGTGTTGGAAGAGCACTTACCTGCTGGATCTGGCAGTTCTCGCCTCCCTTTAGCAGCCAGGTTTCCTGAGCCCTGGGAAACCCGGCCCACAGCAGTTAAATCCAAATGATTGCTAAAACCTGAGGCACGCAGGCTCATTAACATATTCAAATGACTAACCTGCCACTCAAAAGCAGGTTACTCACTCGAACCCAACTCACCCTGGTTAAACCGGAAGTAGGTGGGTTCACATGGGGCGGGGTGAGGGGTGGGGGGTGGTCCCCCCGCTCCTGCCCATTTTGGGGGGTTAAAGTTCCCCCTTTTTAAATCAAATCCCACCATGCCAAGTTGTGAAATTGAATTCAAAATATCTGGTAATTTGTGGGATGGCCCCAGAAACTGTGACCACAAGAGCTGACAAATTATCATAACAATCTAGCTGGTTTGCTAATAAACCTACTACTCATACCAGGTCTGGCCTACATGTGACTCTATGGCTTGACTCTTGAAGTCCTCTGAAGCAGCCACTCAATTGTAAGAACAATTGCCAGTATTTTCCATGTTCCAGGAGTAAATAAAAATAAATTATGGAATATTTCAGTCAGATTGTCAATTTTGATAGTTATCACTCAGTACTATGCCAGAATGACAAAATATAAGGGGTCAAAATTCCATTTCTAAGGCCACCCGTTACCATCGGAGAGGTACTTATCGTCGGCTGGCGACCGGGTTCCTTGGCTCACAGTAAATTTAATTGGGTGGTGGGAGTAGTGCCAAGTCGCACTGCTGGTGACGTCATCAAGTGTACAATGCCCCCTTGCCGCCGTGGATGCCGACTGAGGTAAGTACGGTGGCATTATGGCAGACGTTCGTACAACCCGAGGAAACTGTTGGGACATCAGGGATCCTGGGGCGGCAGTGTCCAGCGATCAAGGTAAGTGGTTATTGTTGTGTTCCCACCACAGATGAGACTGCACACGGGGAGGTTAAAGTAACAGTGACCTCAGTCTTTATTAAGACACTCCAGAGTGAGTAACAGGCCTTAGGGGCTGGCTTATATACAGTGCTCCCAAGAGATGCTGGGATCCCTTGGGACTTCAGGGGATGCGCTCCCTGGTGGCGGAACATTGGAGTGCGTGCTTTACAGATACACAACATCACTCCCCCCGCAAAGTCAAAGTGAAAACTATTTACAAGGTGAGGTGGTCGGGAGCCTTTCTTTCCCTGGTGGACCACTTCGGTACAAATGTCTGTTCTGGTGTGTTGGCTGTGCCCTCGCTGGGTTGCGTGTTGTTGGCCCTGCAGGGCTGCAGGGTGAGCCTGGCCTTGCTGGGTTCGATTTCCTGGTACGGCGTGGTGTCGTTGATCCTTTGGGTGTGTGTTGTGGGCTCGAAAAAGCTGGTGTCTGCTGTGGGTTGTTCAGAGCAGTCTGTGAACCGCAGCCTCGTTTGGTCCAGGTGCTTTCTGCAAATTTGACAATTGTCTAGTTTGACTACAAACACCCTACTCCCTTCTTTAGCTATCACTGTGCCCGCGATCCACTTGGGACCATGTCCATAGTTTAGCACATACACAGGGTCATTCAGATCAATTTCCCGTGACACAGTGGCGCGACCATCGTTTACATTTTGTTGCTGCCGCCTGCTCTCTACCTGATCATGCAGGTTGGGGTGAACCAGCGAGAGTCTGGTTTTAAGTGTCCTTTTCATGAGTAGCTCAGCCGGGGGCACATCTGTGAGTGAGTGGGGTCTCGTGCGGTAGCTGAGCAATACTCAGGACAGGCAGGTTTGGAGTGAGCCTTCTGTGACTCGTTTAAGGCTCTGTTTGATTGTTTGTACTGCCCGCTCTGCCTGCCCATTGGAGGCTGGTTTAAACGGGGCCGAGGTGACATGTTTGATCCCATTGCGGGTCATGAATTCTTTAAATTCGGCACTGGTGAAACATGGCCCGTTGTCACTGACCAGTATGTCAGGCAAGCCGTGGGTGGTAAACATGGCCCTCAGGCTTTCAATGGTGGCGGTGGCAGTGCTTCCCAACATTATTTCACATTCAATCCATTTTGAAAAAGCATCCACCACCACCAGGAACATTTTACCAAGGAACAGGCCTGCATAGTCGACATGGATCCTCGACCATGGTCTGGAGGGCCAGGACCACAAACTTAGTGGTGCCTTTCTGGGCGCGTTGCTCAACTGAACACACACGCTGCAGTGCCGTATACAGGACTCTAAGTCAGAGTCGATACCGGGCCACCACACATGGGATCTGGCTATCGCTTTCATCATTATTATACGGGTGTGTGCTGTGGAGATCCGAGATGAACGTCTCCCTGCTCTTTTGAGGTAGTACTATGCGGTCACCCCACAATAGGTAGTCTGCCTGAATGGACAGCTCGTCCTTTCGCCGCTGGAACGGCTTGATTAGCTCTTGCATTTCAACGGGGATGCTGGCCCAACTCCCATGCAGTACACAGTTTTTTACAAGGGACAGCAGAGGATCTTGGCTGGTCCAAGTCCTAATCTGGCGGGCCGTGACAGGTGATTTATCATTTTCAAACGCTTCCATGACCATCAAAAAGTCTGCGGGTTGCGCCACCATCAACAAGTTTACAGGCTGCGCCATTCCACCCCCGTGGTGGGCAATGTAGCCGACTGAGAGCATCCGCACAGTTCTCGGTGCCTGGCCTGTGGCGGCTGGTTTGGTTATAAGCTGATAGCGCGAATGCCCACCTTTGTATGTGGGCTGAGGCATTAGTATTTATCCCCTTGTTTTCAGCGAACAGGGACATGAGGGGCTTGTGATCAGTTTCCAGCTCAAATTTGAGGCCAAACAGGTACTGATGCATTTTCTTCACCCCGAACACACACGCTAATGCGTCTTTCTCAATCATGCTGTTGGCCCTCTCGGCCTTAGACAAGCTCCTGGAAGCATAGGCGACAGGTTGCAACTTCCCCGCAACATTAGCTTGTTGTAATACACACCCGACTCCGTACGACGACGTATCACATGCTAGCACGAGTCTTTTACACGGGTTATACAATACAAGCAGCTTGTTGGAGCATAAAATTTTTCTGGCTTTCTCAAAAGCAATTACTTGTTTTTTTTCCCCATATCCAGTTCTCACCTTTACGCAATAGCACATGTAGGGGTTCTAAGAGGGTGCTTAACCCCAATCGGAAGTTACCAAAATAGTTGAGGAGTCCCAGGAACGACCGCAGTTCCGTGACATTCTGTGGCCTGGGCACGTTCCTGATAGCCTCTGTCTTGGTGTCTGTGGGCCGAATACTGTCCACCGCGATCTTTCTCCCCAAAAACTCCACTTCTGTTGCCATGAAGACGCATTTCGACCTCTTCAGCCGCAGCCCTACGCGATCCAGTCGCTGGAGGACCTCCTCCAGGTTTTGTCGGTGCTCGACGGTGTCCTGACCCGTGACCAATATGTCGTCCTGAAAAACCATCGTGCGTGGTACCGACTTGAGTAGGCTCTCCATGTTTCTCTGGAAGATCGCTGTAGCCGACCGAATTCCAAACGGGCATCTGTTGTAGATGAACAGTCCCTTGTGCATGTTGATGCAGGTGAGGCCCTTCGAAGACTCCTCCAGCTCTTGCGTCATGTAGGCCGAAGTCAGGTTGAGCTTGGTGAATGTCTTGCCTGCTGCCAGCGTCGCGAATAGGTTGTCTGCCTGAGGTAGCGGGTATTGCTCCTGTAGCGAGAAACGATTAATAGTTACTTTATAATCGCCGCAAATCCTGACCGTGCCATCACTTTTGAGTACTGGAACAATCGGGCTGGCCCACTCGCTGAATTCCATTGGGGAGATGATGCCCTCATGTTGCAGCCTGTCCAGCTCGATTTCCACTCTCTCCCTCATCATGTGAGGTACCGCTCGCGCCTTGAGGTGAATGGGTCGTGCCTCTGGGACCAAGTGGATCCGCACCTTCGCCCCGGAAATGTTTCCAATGCCTAGCTCAAAAAGGGAAGGAAATTTGTTTAGAACCTGGGTACATGAGGCCTCATCGACATGTGATAGCGCTCGGATGTCATCCCAGTTCCAACGGATTTTGTCCAGCCAGCTCCTTCCAAGCAGTGTGGGGCCATCACCCGGGACAATCCAGAGTGGCAGTTCATGCACCGTGCCCTCGTAGGTGACCTTGACCATGGCACTGCCCAGGACAATGATAAGCTCTTTGGTGTATGTTCTCAGTTTCATGTGGATGGGGCTCAGGGCTGATCACCACAGTCTCTCAAACATCTTTTTGCTCATGATGGATTGGCTAGCGCCAGTGTCCAGTTCCATGGCTATGGGTAAGCCATTCAATTTTACATTTAGCATTCTAGGTGAACATTTCGTCGACAATGTGTGCACCCCGTATACTTCAGCATCTGCCGCCTCTCTCTGAGGCTCAAAATTGCTTTTGTCCATCATGGACCGATCTTCCTCTGCCACGTGATGGGCAGCAGGTTTTGCCGAGCTTGCAGCTCGTCTGCAAGTTCATTGGAGGTGCCCCATTGTTCCACAGCTCTTGCAAACATACCCTTTGAAGCAGCATGAATAGGCTGAAAGGAAGCCTCCACAATGCCAACAAGGTGTGAATTGCCTTGAATTCATTCTTTGTTGCGGACTTTGAATCATCTGGGTCACCTGAGGCCTGCTGGCAGTTGCAGACTCGTGGTTTCTGCCCTGTACATTTCTGCTCGCAAACACAGTTCCAGTTAATTTATGAACATTGCTAGCACTTGTGTGCTGAGAGATTTGTTTGGTGTTATCACTGGTGGACATAAACGCCTGTGCTATCGCAATGGCCTTACTGAGAGTCGGTGTCTCTGCAGTCAAAGATTTTCGTAGGCTGGTCTCGTGGCCAATGCCCAATGCAAAAAAGTCTCTGAGCATTTGCTCCAGGTAGCCATCAAACTCACATTGTCCTGCAAGTCGCCTTAGCTCGGCGACGTAGCTCGCCACTTCCTGACCTTCAGATCGCTGGTATGTATAGAACTGATACCTCGCCATCAGCAAGCTCTCCCTCATGTTAAGATGCTCCTGAACCAGTGTACACAGCTCCTCATACGACTTATATTGTGGGTTTCACCAGAGCCAGAAGATTCTTCATGAGGCTGTAGGTCAGTGCCCCGCAGACCGTGAGGAGGACCGCCCTCCTTTTTGCAGCGCTTCCTTCTCCGTCCAGCTCATTGGCTACAAAGTACTGGTCTAACCGTTCGACATAGGCTTCCCAGTCCTCACCCTCCGAGAACTTCTCCAGGATGCCCACAGTTTGCTGCATCTTTGCGTTGGATTCATGTACTCGTCGCCAGTTGTTGTGTTCCTCACACAGATGGGACTGTACACAGGGAGGTTAAAGTAACACTGATCTCAGCCTTTATTAAGACACTCCAGAATGAGTAACAGGCCTTAGGGGCCGGCTTATGTACAGTGCTCCCAAGAGATGCTGGGAATTCTTGCAACTTCAGGGGATGCGCTCCCTGGTGGCGGAACATGGGAGTGCATGCTTTACAGATACATAACAGTTATGTTTATTTTTTTTAGCATTTAGGTATTAATAGGACCAGTGGGGAAGTGTGCGTGTGTGTGAGGGAAATTGTTGGAAATTTGTTTTCCATTTTTTTCATCACGCATGCCAGCAGCCTACCTTCGGGAAATTCGGTCGGCCTACTGAGATACCGCTCCGTTGGCGCCTGAGGATGAGTGTGCAATGCCACTTTCAGTGCTGCTCTCTCATCTTTGGGTGGAAAAACTGAATTTTGCAGTTTGAGGCGGCACCTACCGCCTGCCGTTAAAATCAGCATTCAGCCGGTGACACTGCCTCAAAAATGATGGGAATAAATTTCGACCCTATCTCATCTGAAAGATGTCAACTCCAAGATTGCAATGATCCCTTAGTACAGCACTGAAGTGTCATCCTAGATTATGTGTTGAAGTCCTGGAGTGAGACTTGTACCTACAATCTTATGACTCTCATAGACTGTAAAAATGAAACTTAGAACTAAGATATGCAGCCGAAATTGTCTCCCGCCGAAAACGCGGCGCACCTACCGTATTTCGACTGTTTTTGCAACAGCGGTAGACGTGGTGGCCTCTTGCACGAAATTCTGCTCATTGGCTTTTTTTTTCGAGCGGCCCAGAATCAGTCATAATAGGGGCAGAAGTGTGGCAGTGAGTGGAAGTTCAGTAAGTAGAGGGGCGGAAGTGGGGGGCAGGCGAAGTATCTGCCGCTGTCACTCATCAGTGTAGCGCTAGCGCATCACCACGTCTCTCCCCTTCACTCGAGCTCTGCGATTCTTTAACTTAGGTCCACTGGACCATCAGGGAGGGTTTCGGCTTGGCCAGCAGCCTGGCATCCAAGACGGGTTGCCAGGCTGCCTGTTGGCAGCCTGGCCGAACCCGGGCGCAGATTTGTTGGCCCGATATGGCAGTCGGCTGACAAAATAAATAAAGATGGCGGCCACAGCAGCAGATCCTCCCCTTTGATGGCAGCTGCACCACCATTTTACAAGCACTGCAAACACAGTGCACCGGCAGAAAAAGCTGTCGGTGGCACCGAGCGGCAGGAGCAAGATTTTCAGCGCGGAATTTTGTGTTTGGGGCGGGGGGCGCACACCAGCATTGCGCGCTCAGATGTGTACTAAAGATGGATTGGCAGCAGCTGAGCACCGTCGGCATACCGCAGGAGGGCAATTTTCAACATGGCGGCCATTCCACGAAAAATCAGTGGCCATTCCAGTCCGCTGCATAGCCGCCATTTTCCGGTGGTAACAGGCCTTAAGGGAAGGGACAATTTCAGCCACTTAAGAGACATATGTTTATAGCATGTGGGGGATGGGAGACCAGGTAGGAGAGCGCTGGAATAGTTGAGTCTGGAGGTGGCAAAGCAAAGCATGAGTGTTTCAGCAGCAAGATGGGCTGAGGCAGGGGTGATGTTACAGAGCTTGGAAGCTCAGATGGGGTTGAATAGGATGCCAAGGTTGCGAACAGTCTGGCTCAACCTGAGACAGTGGCCAGTGGTAAGGGTACAGAGTTTGTGGCAGGGGACGAAGACAATGGCTTCAGTCTTCCTAATGTTTAACCGGAGGAAATTGCAGCTCATCCAACACTGGATGTCGGACCAGAAAGAAAGAACTTACACTTATATGGGATGTCCCAAAGCGCTTTACAGCCAATGAAGTACTTTTGAAGTGTAGTCACTGTTGTAATGTAGGAAACAATTTGCACACAGCAAGGTCCCACAAATAGCAATGAAATAAATCACCAGCTCCTCTGTTTGAGGTGTTCATTGAGATATAACTGTTGACCAGTGTATCAGAAAAACTCCCCTGCTGTTCTTCAAATAGTGAATCTTTGATGTCCACCTGAGAGGGCAGACAAGGCCTCAGTTTGACGTGAAAGAAGGCACCTGTGACAGTACAGCACTCCCTCAGTACTGCACAGACATGTCATCCTAGATTATGTGCCCTCAAGTCTCTGGAGTGGGGCTTGAACCCATGACCTTCTGACTCAGAGGCAAGAGTGCTACCACTGAACCAAAGCTGGCACATATCAGACAAGCGGTCTGACAGCACAGAGGCAGTAGAGGGATCGAGAGAGGTGGTGGTGATGTAGAGCTGGCTGTTGTCAGTGCCCATGTAGATGCTGCTCCTATATCTTCAGATGATGTTGCCAAGGGCCAACGTGTAGATGAAGAGTAGAAGGGGGCCAAGGATAGATTGAAAAGGTCAACATCCTTTCTTTTTTGAGCACAAATTTGCAAGAACTTCAAATTTGCACAAGGATGTTCACTTATGACACATATGAATAACATAACTTGTATACTCTCTGCTCACTGGGGGTTAGGGGTGGAGGGGGGGTTCAGTTTATTCCATAGATTCCTTTTGTGGATACAAGTTACTTATTTTCTAACCATTTTTGCCATAGCAGTAGAGCAAGAAAAGTGAGGGTTCCATAGCAATGCCCAGGACATGGCATGCAATAAAAATGTGGTTTCAGAGGAAATGGACTTGGCTTTAACATATTGTGTAGATGTGGAAATATTAATGGAAATCCCTGATCAACATGGAAGACTTGTGTCTGTTCCCTGTGTACCAAGTGTCCACCTGGCTGTTAGTACAAGCTTACTGTCATGTATATACTTTTGGGATCACTTGCCACTAGATGGTGTCACTGTTGTAGGCCATTGGGCTGCAGTCACGTGTGTGCAGCCCAAGTATAAAAGGCCAGCCATTTTGTATATTAGTCACTTTTTGGGCCTAACTAAAGCAGAGCCAAGGTCATATTTCTTGAAGTTAAACAGTACTCAGTCTAACAGTTATTGCATACACAACATTTGGCGACGAGGCAACAAGAAGTTTTGCATGCAAAAATGAGCACAATTAGATTGTTGGAGCGATTTGTGGAAGGAGAATATTGGGCTGACTTTGTGAGCTGTTTGAGCCAGTCTTTGTGGCCAACAAAATGGAGGAGGTCGGTGATGCAGATTGGCGCTGGGCGGTGTTCCTCATGGTTTGCGGTCCAAAAATTTATGGTCTGATAAAGAATCTACTCCTGCCTGTGAGTCCAACAGAGAAGACGTATGAAGAATTGTATACACTGGTACAGGACCACCTTAAGCCAGACGAAGGTATCATCATCTCGCGATACAGATTTTACACACACGTTCGCTGAGAGGGCCAGAATGCATCAGAATTCGTTGCTGACCTGAGATGTCTAGCAGGACCGTGTAACTTTGGGGCTGTGTTGGCAGACATGCTGCGGGACATCTTTGTAATCGGCATCAACCACAAGGTGATCCTGCGTAAACTACTGGCGGTGGAGACGTTGAACTTGAACAGGGCCATCACAATCGCTCAGTCATGCATGATGACGGATAGAAGTCTAAAGCAGATATCAGTGAAAAATTGAAACTCGGCAAGTACTATAAATATGATTGATTCGCCGTTCGGCAGAGCAGCACATGGCAGGGCCTACCCGACTGCGTACGCGAAACGCCCAAAGTCCGCCAGTGGGAATGCATCCGATTTCACCGAGTTGGCATTGTGGGGGAAATCACCGGCACCAACAGTGCCGATTTAAGCAATATAGTTGCAAAGGCTGTCTGAGAGTGGGGCATCTCCAGCACAAATGCCCGTAAAATGAGTAAGCATGCTGCGACACATCATGTGGAGGATGATGCTCAGACTAGCGTGGATCCAGATACGCAATCCAAGATACCAGCGGAGGAAGTGTATGGACTGTACTCGTTCCTAACCTAAGAGCAAACTGATAATGATCAAAGTGAAATTTAATTGGGTGCCGGTATCGATGGAACTGGACACGGGGGCGAGTCAATCGATAATGAGCCAGAGGGCATTCGACAAGCTGTGGGATACTAAAGCTGTGAGGCCCAGGCTGAGTCGAGTCAATGCTAAGTTGCGCACGTACACCAAAGAACTCATAACGGTGATTGACGGTGCGGTTCACGAGTTACCGCTCGTGTCCCAGGCAAAGGTCCAATGCTATTCGGCAGGAACTGGCTTGAAAAAATCAGATGCGATTGGAACGACATCAAGGCATTGTCGTCAGAGAAAGATACACGTGCCCAAGTACTGAGCAAGTTCCCCTCGCTGTTCGCACCAGGCATCGGCAATTTCACGGGAGCCAAGGTGCAGATCCACGTGGACTCAGATGCAAGACCCGTCCATCATAAAGCTCGGGCAGTTCCGTATATGTTGAGGGAGAAGGTCGAAATTGAACTGGACAGACTCTAGCGTGAAGGGATCACATCACCGGTTGAATTTAATGAATGGGCCAGCCCCATTGTTCCTGTGTTGAAAAGTGATGGCAGAGTCAGAATCTGCGGAGATTGCAAAGCTACGATCAATAGGGTTTTGAAACAGGATCGGTACCCGTTACCGAAGGCGGATGACTTGTTTGCAACGCTAGCCGGGGGAAGTCATTGACCAAACTGGACTTGATGTCGGCCTACATGACACAGGAGCTGGTCGAGATGTCGAAGAGACATACGTGCATTAACACGCATAAAGGACTGCTTATTTATCACAGTTGCCCTTTTGGAATTCGCTCGGCTGCAGCAATATTTCAGAGAAACATGGAGAGTCTACTGAAGTCCGTTCCCAGAACCGTCGTGTTCCAAGATGACATCCTGATAACAGGTCGTGACTCCGAGGAACATCTGAACAACCTGGAAGAGGTTCTACATCATCTGGACAAAGTGTGACTCAGACTGAAACGCTCGAAGTGCGTCTTCATGGCACCAGAGGTCGAATTCTTGGGGAGGAAAATTGCTGCTGACGGCATCAGGCCCACGGATGCGAAAACTAAGGCCATCAAGAATGCACCCAAGCCGCAGAATGTGACGGAGCTGCGTTCGTTCCTGGATCTACTCAACTACTTTGGTAACTTCCTACCTAAATTGAGCACCTTATTAGAACCACTGCACATGCTGCTAAGAAAAGGCGACAACTGGGTGTGGGGTGCATCTCAAGACAGAATTTTTGAAAAAGCCACTAATCTATTTTGCTCTAACAAGCTGCAGGTACATTATGACCCATGTAAACATTTAGTATTGGCCTGTGATGCTTCGTCATATGGAATTGGTTGCATACTCCAACAAGCTAATGAGTTGGGTAAACTTCAACCAGTCGCGTATGCTTCAAAAAATTTGTCCAAAGCGGAAAGAGCCTACAGCATGGTAGAGAAAGAAGCACTAGCCTTTGTGCATGGGGTTAAAAGGATGCATCAGTACCTGTTTGGTCTTCAATTTGGAATGGAGACAGATTACAAGCCGCTCATTTCACTGTTCTCTGAAAACAAAGGTATCAGTACCAATGCTTCATCCCGCATCCAGAGGTGGGCGTTGACATTATTCATTCGCCATAGACCTGGCACCAAGAATTGTGCCGATGCTTTGAGCCATCTGCCATTGCCCACACCGGAGGTGGAAACGTCACAACGGTGGACCTATTGATAGTTATGGATGCTTTTAAGAGTGAAGGAGCCCCCGTCACGGCTCAACAAGTTAAGACCTGGACCAGCCAGGACCCGATTTTATTGGTGGTGAAGAGTTGCATCCTCAAAGGTGATTGGTCTGTCATACCCAAGCAAATGTGCGAGGAGACCAAATCTTACATTCGTCGCAAAGATAAACTGTCTATTCAGTCGGATTGTATACTGTGGGGCAATCGTGTTGTTATGCCCAGAAAAGGGAGAGAGAAATTTGTACGTGAACTACGTAGCACACATCCCGGCATTGTAATGATGAAATCCATCACCAGGTCTCATGTATGGTGGCTGGGAATTGACTCTGAGCTGGAATCATGTGTGCACCAGTGCAATACTTGCATGCAGCTCAGCAAAGCACCAGCGGAATCGCCGCTGAGTCTGTGGTCGTGGCCGTCCAAACCATGGTCCAGGATCTACACAGACTTTGCAGGTACCTTCCTGGGGAAGATGTTTTTAGTTGTAGTGGATGCATATTCAAAGTGGATAGAACATATAATCATATCATCCAGCACATCCACAGCTACCATTGAGAATCTCAGTGTCATGTTCGCGACACATGGTCTGCCTGACATCGTTGTTAGCGACAACGGATCGTGCTTCACCAGTCAGGAGTTTCAAGAGTTCATGAAACTCAATGGTATCAAACATGTAAGGTCAGCACCATTCAAATCTGCATCCAATGGGCAAGCAGAACATGCCGTCCAAATCATAAAGCAGATTATGAAGCGAGTAACCCAAGGGTCACTGCAGACCCGCCTGTCATGCATACTGCTTAGTTACAGGACAAGACCACACACGCTTACTGGGGTCTCACCTGCTGAACTAATGATGAAGAGAGGTCTTAAGACCAAGCTATCTCTTGTACACCCTGACTTGAATAATCATGTTGAATATAGAAGACAAAGTCAGCAAGGGTATCACGATCACACAGCCGTGTCACGCGATATTTCTGTAAATGATCCTGTATATATTCTGAATTATGATCAGGGTCCCAAATGGATCACTGGTACTGTCATGGCCAAGGAGAGCAACAGAGTATTTAATGTCAAGCTCAAAAATGGGCAAACATGCAGGAAATATATGGATCAGACAAAGCTGCGGCACACAGACGAACTGGAACAGTCGGAGGAAGAGACAATCGACGACCAACCAACCTACCCCCAGTCATCAGAGGACTCAGTGGTCATTAGCGAATCGGGACTTTCAATCACTGACATGTTCAATGAAAATGGACTTTCAATCCCTGACATGGTCTTTGCCACTCCCACCAGGTCATCCACCCAGCCACCAGTCACAACAGACTCTGAACACTCACCCAAAGGCTGGAGTTGAACTGAGACAGTCAACCCGGGAGCGTAAAACACCGGATCATCTCAATTTGTAAAAGACTGTGTTAATATCTCAGAGGGGGGTATTATCATGTATGTACTTTTGGTATCACTAGCCACTAGATGGCGTCACTGTTGGAGGCCATTGGACTGCACGCACGTGTGTGCAGCCCAAGTATAAAAAGCCAGCCATTTTGTATATTAGTCATTTTTTGGGCCTTAATAAAGCAGAGCCAAGGTAATATCTCTTGGAGTTAAACAGTACTCAGTCTAACAGTTATTACATACACAACACTTATACATTCACCACAAAGACAGCGAAGGTTTCAATAACAGACCGTTTTCTGAAGAATTTGCAGTAAACTCTGGTTACTTATCTCATTGTGTCTGACGTTGTCCCTAGTACAATGCAACTAACTGTAAAAATGAACATTTATTTTAAAATATTTATACATGGCAAGAGCAAATTAGTTTGTATAGCATGATTGAAATTGGGAATCAGTATAAAGAAACTTGGGCATCCCAGCATTCTGTAGCACATCCAGATGGAGTATACCTGGGATTGGTTCTCAAGTAAAACACTGTTTACTATTGTGGTTTTCAACAATAAATGAGTGGGTTAACAGTGCTCTGTACCAGCTCTGTCCAGCACTTACGGGAAACAGTAACACATGTTCTGGCAGGAAACAAATGTTTATCAAAACATCATGTCTCTCAATGTTTATCACTTTGTCGAAGCATTTCTAAGGGACAATCGGAATGGGTAGTTACATAATTATGACGGTGTCACAGTAATTAAAGGTTTGTGAACTGTGCCACATTGTTTCTGGGCATGACTGGTCTAACTGTCATTCAACAGAGGAAAAGCCACAGGAAGATAAACAGCACATGTTATACTTTAAAGTTTTCAATTTTCTAATCCTTCCAGTCAAGTGTTTTCTTAATGTATGATAAATTGAAGCTCATTTGGTCCATACTAGTAGCCATTTGCAGTCGTGCACTTAGCACCGACCGACCATATAGTTATATTTTATTGAGCTGACTGATTTACAGAAATTAGTGTTATTGAGACTTGAGGGTTTACTGATTGCTTCAGTTTTCTTGTTCTTTGAAAATCTTTAGTCTGTTTTATGAGCAAAGGGTGGCTGATGCCTCAACTTTACTACACATTCGGCATTGGTGACAATTTTTGCATTACAGTGATGCTAAATTTACAGTATTATAGTCCTTTTGCAGAAATCAGCAATTTGGTGCTGTTCGTAAGTCCACCAGAGGAAATTAGCTTCTCATAAGCTGCAGAATAAATGTAGCAGGTGCTTATTTGATTTTTTTAAATAGGCTCATTGCATCACCTTTTAATTATTAATGATTGAAAAGAGCTGTAGTCAGGTTTTCTTTTCATTTGGGATCTCGCCAGTGCTCTCTACCATTCACAGACTGGCCTTACCCATCTCACAAATGAAGATGCTCTATTTTATCAAAAAAGTATAAATCTTTATTTTTGGCAGTGGAAGAAACGAGAAGAGGGCCATTATTTTTTATCATAGTGATCTTATGCAAGCAATATGATGATGTTTTGGCATCTTTTATCCTATTTTGGCACATGCTTGTAATCAAATGTAGAAAGATTTATCGAACATATTTTGTGAGGATGCTGCCCCTTTAAGAGTTGCTAGCTGAGCTCTGTAGCATCTTCAACCTGGACGAAAATGTTATAATTAAAACTGTAAGGACCGCATTCAAAGAATGGGTTACTTTTGGTTGGGATACAGCCTGAGGCCAGATACAGTCAGGATTCAGCAATGAATGAAATAACTGTAGTTAACTATCATTATATAATTATAGTCAGCTTGTGACCTCAATGTATTACTTTGTATTCATGTTATGTGACTTTTATAACTATAAGAAACAGAAGAAACATAAGAAATAGGAACAGGAGTAGGCCATTTGGCCCCTCGAGCCTGCCATGCCATTCAATAAGATCTGGGATAGAGAATTCCAAAGATTCATGACCCTCTGAGAGAAGAAATTCCTCCTCGTTTCAGTTTTAAATGGGCAATCTCTTATTCTGAAACTATGCCCCCTAGTTCTAGATTCCCCCATGAGGGGAAACGTCCTCTCTGCATCTACCCTGTCAAGCCACTTCAGAATCTTATATGTTTCAATAAGATCACCTCTCATTCTTCTAAACTCCAATGAGTACAGTGTCATGTATTCAACCAGCATTGTAACCCATGTATAATCTGACCTAAGTTGTACACTGTGAGAACACTGACCACTAGGTGGTGAACTTGTGGGAGACACTCCTAACCTAGACCTTCAGATATAAAAGGGGAAGCTCCAACCACTTCCATCACTTGAGTGCTATGAAATAAAGGACAGGTCACAGACTGACCTTCTCTCAAGCATGGGCCTCATGTGCATTTATACTGTATAGTAAGGACGTATCAATGGCGACAAGAAACTGGGATTTAAACCACGCGAGCATGGCCACCAGCAGAACAGACGAGAGGTACTGTGTTAAGGAATGGTTGGGACAGAGATTCAACATTGTTAAAGCAGCACACAGTTCTCCAGGCAGACAAGGGCAGTCGGGCATGCTCCAACATGTAGTCGAACCCAGAGGGGGAGTTCGACAGAGACAATGGCAAGCTGAATGGCGATTCACGCCATTGCAAGGGACAATGCGGCCAGTAATGGGGCCATCAACACCTGTTAATGGCGAACTCAAGGACAGTCACAGGGGCAGTCAGGGACAATCGACTGGCAAGGGACCTTTTGTTTCAAACAGCAGCTCATGCTGGAGGTGTGGAGGCACACACTCAGCCGGAGTTTGCAGAAGTGAGCAAAATACCTGCAGAAATTGCAGAAATGAACGCTGGGGGAAATCGCTGGAAGCTGAAGTTCAGCGAGTTCATGTGGAGCACGTATACTGTTCATACACCACGATGCAACCGATAATGATGAAAGTGCTCCTCAATGGCATCCCAGTATCAATGGAGCTAGACATGGGGGCCAGCCTGTCCCTGATGGGTATCAAACAGTTCGAAAAGTTGTGGGCGTCCAAGGCCAGGAGGCCAAAATTATCGCCGATTGACGCACAGCTACGGACAAAGCAGATCATTCCGGTGCTAGGCAGCGCCACTGTAGTCGTGATCCACAAAGATTCGGAGAACAGACTGCCACTCTGGATTGTCCCAGGGGATGGTCCCGCACTACTGGGGAGGAGTTGGCTTGCTGTCATGAACTGGAAATGGGGCGATGTCAATGCAATTTCCTCTGTAAGCGAGTATCATGCTTACAGATCCTGGACAAATTTGACTCATTATTTCAACCCGGCATTGGCACTTTTATGGGGGCCAAGGTAGTGATTCACATAAACCTGGACGCCAGGCCAGTACACCACAAGGCCAGAGCGGTGCCGTACGTGATGTGGGAAAAGATAAAAGGCGAATTGGACCGCCTGCTGAGGGAAGGCATCATCTCGCCAGTCGAATTCAGTGACTGGGCGAGCCCGATTGTGCTGGTGCTCAAGGCGGATGGGTCGGTCAGGATATGTGGCGATTACAAGGCCACCATCAATCGGGTGTCACTCCAAGACCAGTACCCGTTACCTCTTTGCGACGCTATCCGGTGGCAAACTTTTTCAAAATTGGACCTGACCTCAGCTTACATGACCCAGGAGCTGGTGAGTGAGTCGAAGAGGTTGACCACCATCACGACACACAAGGGGTTGTTTGAGTACAACAGATGTCCGTTCAGGATTCGCTCGGCTGCCGCGATCTTCCAACGAAATATGGAAAGCCTCCTCAAGTCGATTCCAGGGACAGTGGTATTTCAGGACGACATCCTCATTACGGGTTACGATACTGAAGAACACCTCCACAACCTGGAGGAGGTGCAACGCAGACTGGACCGGGTAGGGCTGCGACTGAAAAAGGCGAAGTGCATCTTCCTAGCTCCAGAGATAGAATTCCTGAGGATGAGGGTAGCAGCAGACGGGATCAGCCCTACTGCATCCAAGATGGAAGCGATCCAGAGAGCACCCAGACCCGTAACACGACGGAGCTGCGTTCATTCCTGGGGCTCCTGAACTATTTTGGTAACTTTCTTCCCAAATTAAGCATGCTGCTAGAGCCGCTACACGTGCTCCTACGCAAAGGTCATGAATGGGTCTGGGGGGACAGCCAGGAAAGGGCTTTTAATAGAGCACGCAATTTGTTATGTTCCAACAATCTGTTAACGATATATGACCCATGTAAGAAACTTGTGTTAACGTGCGATGCATCATCCTCTGGTGTCGGGTGTGTATTGCAGCATGTCAATGCCAAGGGTCAGTTACAGCCGGTAGATTATGCCTCCAGAAGTCTGTCCCAGGCAGAAAGGGGCTACGGGATGGTAGAAAAGGAGGCGCTCGCATGTGTATATGTGGTAAAGAAAATGCACCAGTATCTGTTTAGCAGGAAATTTGAGCTGGAGACAGATCACAAACCCCTAACGTCCATTTTGGCCGACAACAAGCCCATAAATGCAAACGCATCGGCTCGCATACAGAGGCGGGCACTCACGTTAGCTGCCAATGACTACACAATTTGGCACAGACCGAGCACCGAAAACTGCGCCGATGTACTCAGCAGTCTCCCACTAGCCACCACTGAGGGGGCTACCGAGCATGCTGCTGAGATGGTCATGGCTGTTGAAGCTTTCGGAAGCGAAGGCTCACCCGTGACAGCCCGTCAGATTAAAGTCTGGACAAATAGAGACCCGTTATTGTCTCCAGTCAAGAAATGTGTCCTGAATGGGGACTGGGCAGCCACGTACAGGGCATGCCCTGTGAAATTTAAACCATTTCACAGGCGCAAGGATGAACTCTCGATTCAGGCCGATTGTCTACTGTGGGGAAACCGCGTAGTCATGCCCCAGATGGGCAGAGAGGTGTTCATCAGAGAACTCCACAATGTGTACCCGGGCATTGTCACAATGAAGGCAATTGCCAGGTCACACGTTTGGTGGCCAGGGATAGACGCAGATCTGGAACTGTGTGTTTGCAGGTGCAACACGTGTGCCCAGCTGGGCAATGCGCCCAGGGAAGCCCCCCTTAGCCCCTGACTTGGCCCGCCAAGCCTTGGTCACGCATCCATGTGGACTACGCAGGTCCTTTCATGGGAAAATGTTTTTGGTTGTAGTAGATGCCTACTCCAAATGGATCGAGTGTGACATTCTCAATTCAAGCACATCCTCTGTCACGGTAGAAAGTCTACGGGCAATGTTCGCCGCCCATGGTCTACCGGACATCTTGGTCAGCGACAATGGCCCGTGCTTCACAAGCACTGAATTCCAGGACTTCATGGCAGGCAATGGAATTAACCATGTCAGAACGGCACCGTTCAAGCCAGCCTCAAATGGCCAGGCAGAACAAGCAGTGCAGATAATCAAACAGGGGATGCTCAGAATCCAAGGGGGTTCCCTACAATGCTGCTTATCACGCCTCCTGTTGGCCTACAGATCCCGACCACACTCGCTCACAGGGGTTCCACCCGCAGAGCTGCTAATGAAAAGGATGCTCAAAACCCGGTTATCCCTTATACACCCCACCATGAAAGAAATTGTCGAGAGCAGGTGCGAGTCACAATATGACTATCATGACAGGAATGCGAGGGCGCAATGTATTGATGTAAGTGACCCTGTTTTTGTCCTCAACTACGCTGCAGGTCCCAAATGGCTCGCAGGCACTGTGGTTGCCAAAGTGGGAAATAGGATTCTGATAGTTAAATTTACCAATGGACAAATCTGCCGCAAACATGTGGATCAAACAAAAAGGAGGTTCAGCAACCCCATAGAAGAAGCAGAGGAAGAACACGATGTAGAGTTCACTCCACCACAGGTGACCGAACACAGGAACCAAAGGGAGGAGAGCCCAGTTACTGTGGACAGTCCGGACAGGCCTGAGGCACCGCAAGCAACAGACACTCAGGCCAGCGCCCAACAACCGGAGCCCCAACTCAGGCGCTCTACAAGGGAGCGTAAACCACCAGAGAGACTCAACCTGTGATCCCAATAAGACTTTTGGGGGGAGGTGATGTCATGTATTCAACCAGCATTGTAACCCATGTATAATCTGACCTTAGTTGTACACTGTGAGAACACTGACCACTAGGTGGTGAACTTGTGGGAGACACTCCTAACCTGGACCTTCAGGTATAAAAGGGGAAGCTCCACCCACTTCCATCACTTGAGTGCTATGAAATAAAGGACAGGTAACAGACTGACCTTCTCTCAAGCATGGGCCTCATGTGCATTTATACTGTATAGTAAGGATGTATCATACAGGCCACTCAACCATTCTTCATAAGACAACCCCTTCATCTCAGGAATCAACCAAGTGAACCTTCTCTGAACTGCCTCCAATGCAAGTATATCCCTCCTTAAATAAGGAGACCAAAACTGTACGCAGAACTCTAGGGACTAGAAATTGCACTTCTATCGCTACCGCCCATATCTGGGCGGTATTTCCAGTGGTAGTCGATGTTCCACTTTTAAGAACCGCCGGAATACCGTCCATTTCCAAAACCGTTCGTTTTGGCTTTTTTTTGGGTGGTGGCAGTAGCAGTAGCGAGTGGACAGTATCGATAGCGAGTGGACGGTAGTGGACTTTTTTGTCATGCAAGGCCGGCGTCCTAACAATGACCGTTCTGCACATGTGGATTTTTTTTTTCTTTCAGTTCACTTTTCCCACAATTCAGGGGGTCAGGGGTCACCTGCGCATGCGCAGAAGAAGGAAAGAGGGGGAGAGAAAGAGAGACAGACAGAGAGCGAGAGGAGACAGACGTTTGATAGTTTATTTACAATTTGAATTCTATTCCCAATGGATATTGAGGAGGAAGGAATGCAGGACATGACTGAGGTAGCTGAGGTAGCTGAGGTGGGAGGGAGGAAGAAGGCCAAATGTTTTTCAGATGAGGCCCAAGCTGCCTTGGTCCACGAGATAGAGACACAGTGACCCGGGGTGGGCGTGGGAAATCACCTCCATGGGTGTACCAACGCATATGGGCGGAGATTGCAGAGTTCGTGTCGTTGGCCGCCCATGACTTTCGAGAGCCGAGCCAATGCCACAAGCACTGGAATGACCTTGTTGCATCTGCGCGAGTAAGTATTAATTTTAATAACTTTAATAACTTTAATCATGCGCTTACTCATTACTTAAAATATAAATCTGCCAGATTGTAATTAAGCTTGGTAAGCTGGGTTAGCTTGGTGTCACGCATTATTTCCTATCCATGATCTTATTACATTGCTTTTCTGAACTTAGATGTATGTGTTTATCATGCAACAATTGCATCCTAACGGTATTAACATATAACATATAACATTAATGGGACAGTGATGAAAAACATAGAGGACGGCTAATTGTGGATGTCTATCTGTGTGTTCTGTACTAGTACCTGGGAAATTAGATTATACCATGCTCGTGTCATCTTTGCAGAAAGAGATATCTTCCAATCGCGCCAAATGTTGGCGTACGGGAGGAGGGCCGGCAGAGCTAGTTGAATGGACTGATCTGGAGGAGCGGGCCTCAGCCCTCGTAGGGGCACATAATCACTCAGCCACCCGTGATAAAGTTGTGGAGACAGGTAAGTCATGTATAACCCCGGGCCGTACAGCAGTCGGTCATGTAATTTAATGCTATTTGAGTATAATATATGAATGATGTAACGTAATGTAATGCTGGGAACGTGAAATTTATTATAATGCCATGCAGTTTCTGTACATTCTATTCATACTAATCAAATGAAATGTTTCTCGGTGATATCTAATGCAGTAGTGTTGCCCCTCCTACATATGCCTGAGCAGCGTAAGCATTCTCACGGCACCCTGGCCCTCCCCTCCTCTTCAACTAACCTCTCATATTATGTTTTCTAGTTGCCCAGGAACATCAGAGACCTGAGGAGCCCCCTGGAGCATCGCCTTCACTGCTGCATGTGGTACTCACCAGTGGAGGGCAGACCACAGAGGAGGAGGATCGTGTGGACGAACCTCGGGTCATCTGGAAGAGGAGGAGTTGGGGACTCAAGGGTTCCATCTACCTGCGGCCACCTCTTGCTCAACCGAATCAAACTTTCCTGGATTCAGTTCCGAGGAAGTAGTGGGACCAAGCGACGTGTAGCAGGGCACACCAAGTGGTCCAGCACCAACGCAGAATCCGTGGAGGTTGATTCGGCGAGGCAGGCATGCTCGAAATATAGGCAGATGTCGACCTGGACATGATAGGACTGTCTAGGGCGAGCGTCGATGTTGGTCGAGTGCTCCTCCAGGCTATTGGTGGATTAACCGGTAACATCGCCACGCTATCAGCATGTCAGTCGGAGGACATGGCGTAGCTGATTGCAGTAATGTGTCGAACCGCCGATTCCATCGATGCCATGCAGCAAATGATAGAATCGGTATATGGCACTGCACCCCAAGGTGCCATACCACCTATGCCGGCAGCACCTGAGAGTCAGGAGGAAGCAATTGCCTCTGACTCTGAAGACGGGTCTTCAGAAACAGATTCTTCTCTGGAATCCCCAGAAATGACGCTGCCACTGTCACCTCACCCCCCCACCCCACCAGCGCTTGAGGTATAAATGCAAGTAGAGCCAGAGGCAGGGGCAACGGGAGGGGGAAAGGGTGTGTAAAGGTCAGGGGGGAACAGTGGCCGCAGGTAGAATTTTTGCCAGGTTGCAGGGGGTGGGGGATTGTTGTGGGTGTTATTGTTATTTTAATTGTTATTCTAAAATTGTTGACTGTTGGTGGGGTGGGATGGGAGAGGGGGGGGTTGTTTCTAGTTTTTAACGTTTAATGTTTTAATGTTTTCAACGTTTGTCTCTGTTAATTGTTTTTTTTAATTATGTTGCTTTTTTTCCTTTAACAATTATTTAATTATTTATTTCAAAAAAGGTTTTGCAATTTTCTTAAATTATAATTTTTTTTATTACACTTAACAATTCTTGTGCAGTGTCTCACTCATTTTTACAAACTGAAGGTTAGCAATCAATACAAGGGTTGCAACAATGGCAGGTAAGGACAAAACATAACTGTTACCGCTCTACGCAAAGCGTTCATTTATGAGCTGCTGACGCAACACTTTTGCAGTTGTGTAACTACCATGGGGCTTCTCCAGTGGTGTGTGTGGGGGGGCAGTAGGTTGGCGAGTGTTCTCGACTCCATCCTGCAGCATGCTACTCGCCACCACCTCAGTAAAACCCCAACACTGCACGAGGTAGAAAAGGCAGCTTAAGAACAACAAGGCTTCGGGAGCGGATGGAATCCCTGCTGAGGCACTGAAGTAAGGCGGAGAGGCACAGCTGGCGCGAATACATGACCTCATCTCTCTCATCTGGAGGGAGGAGAGCATGCTGGGAGATCTTAGAGATGCAGTAATCGTGACCATCTTTAAAAAAGGGGACAAGTCCGACTGCAGCAACTATAGGGGAATCTCCCTGTTATCAGCCACTGGGATAGTTGTCACTAGAGTCCTCCTCAACCGTCTTCTCCCTGTGACTGAGGAGCTCCTCCCGGAGTCACAGTGCGGATTTCGTCCCCTACGAGGCAAAACAAACATGATTTTTGCAGCGCCACAGCTACAGGAAAAATGCAGGGAACAGCACCAGTCCTTATACATGGCCTTCTTCAACCTTACAAAGGCCTTTGACACTATCAACCGTGAGGGTCTATGGAGCATCCTCCTCCGTTTCAGATGCTCCAAAAAGTTTGTCACCATCCTCTGCCTGCTCCATGACGACATGCAGGCCGTGATCCTTACCAACGGATCCATTACAGACCCGATCCACGTCCGGACCAGGGTCAAACAGGGCTGTGTTATCGTCCCAAACCTCTTCTGAATCTTCCTTGCTGCCATGCTCCACCTCACAGTCGACAAGATCCCCGCTGGAGTGGAACTGAACTACAGAATCAGTGGGAAGCTGTTCAAATACGCCGTCTCAAGGCCAGGTCCAAGACCACCCAACCTCTGTCGTCGACCTACAGTACACGGATGACACCTGCGTCTGCGCACATACAGAGGCTGAACTCCAGGACATAGTCGGCGTATTTACTGAGGCATACGAAAGCATGGCCCTTACGCTAAACATCAGCAAGACAAAGATCCTCCACCAGCCTGTCCTTACCGCACAGCACTGTCCCCCAGTCATCAAGATCCACAGCGCGGCCCTGGACAACGTGGACCATTTCTCATATCTCGGGAGCCTCCTATCAACAAGAGCAGGCATTGTCGACGAGATCTAACACCGCCTCCAGTGCGCCGATGCAGCCTTCGGTCGCCTGAGGAAAAGAGTGTTTGAAGACCAGATCCTCAAAACTGCCACCAAGCTCATGGTCTAGAGGGGTGTAGTAATACTCGCCCTCCTGTATGGCTTACAAACATGGACCATGTACAGTAGACATCTCAAATCACTAGAGAAATACCACCAATGATGTCTCCGCAAGATCCTACAAATTCCCTGGGAGAACAGACGCACCAACATTAGTGTCCTTGAGCAGGATAACATCCCCAGCATCGAAGCACTGACCACACTTGATCAGCTCTGCTGGGCAGGCCACATAGTTCGCATGCCAGACACGAGACTCCCAAAGCAAGTGCTCTACTTGGAACTCTTTCATGCCAAATGAGCCAAAGGTGGGCAGCAGAAACATTACAAGGACACCCTCCCTGAAAAAGTGCAACATCCCCACTGATACATAGGAGACCCTGGCCAAAGACCGCCCTAACATAGAAACATAGAAAACATAGAAACATAGAAACATAGAAAATAAGTGCAGGAGTAGGCCATTCGGCCCTTCAAGCCTGCACCACCATTAAATAAGATCATGGCTAACCATTCACCTTAGTACCCCTTTCCTGCTTTCTCTCCATATCCCTTGATCCCTTTAGCCAGAAGGACCATATCTAACTCCCTCTTGAATATATCTAATGAACTGGCATCAACAACTCTCTGTGGTAGAGAATTTCAGAGGTTAACAACTCTCTGAGTGAAGCAGTTTCTCCTCGTCTCAGTCCTAAATGGCTTACCCCTTATCCTTAGACTGTGGCCCTGGTCCTGGACTTTGCCAACATCGGGAACATAGAAACATAGAAACATAGAAAATAGGTGAAGGAGTAGGCCATTCGGCCCTTCGAGCCTGCACCGCCATTCAATAAGATCATGGCTGATCATTCCCTCAGTATCCCTTTCCTGCTTTCCCTCCATACCACTTGATCCCCTTAGCCGTAAGGGCCATATCTAACACTCCCTCTTGAATATATCCAATGATCCGGCATCAACAACTCTCTGCGGCAGGGAATTCCACAGGTTAACAACTCTCTGAGTGAAAAAGTTTGGCCTCATCTCAGTCCTAAATGGCCTACCCCTAATCCTAAGACTGTGTCCCCTGCTTCTAGACTTCTCCAACATCGGGAACATTCTTCCCGCATCTAACCTGTCCAGTTTTTTAAATGTTTCTATGAGAACACCTTTCATTCTTCTAAACCCCAATGAATACAGGCCCAGTCGATTCAGTCTCTCCTTATATGTCAGTCCTGCCATCCCGGGAATCAGTCTGGTGGACCTTCGCTGCACTCCCTCAATAGCAAGAACGTCCTTCCTCAGATTAAGAGACCAAAACTGAAGACAATTTTCCAGGTGAGGCCTCACCAAGGCCCTGTATAACTACAGTAAGACCTGCCTGCTCCTATACTCAAATCCCCTAGCTATGAAGGCCAACATACCATTTGCCTTCTTCACTGCCTGCTGTACCTGCATGCCAACTTTCAATGACTGATGTACCATGACACCCAGGTCTCGTTGTACTTCCCTTTTCCTAATCTGCCACCATTCAGATAATATTCTGCCTTCATGTTTTTGCCCCCAAAGGGGATAACCTCACATTTATTCACATTATACTGCATCTGCCATGCATTTGCCCATTCACCTAACCTGTCCAAGTCACCCTGCAGCCTCTTAGCATTCTCCTCACAGCTCACACTGCCACCCAGCTTAGTGTCATCTGCAAACGTGGAGATATTACACTCAATTCCTTCATCTAAATCATTGATGTATATTGTAAACAGCTGGGACCTCAACATTGAGCCCTGTGGCACCCCACTAGTCACTGCCTGCCATTCTGAAAAGGATCCGTTTATCCCGACTCTCCGCTTCCTGTCTGCCAACCAGTTCTCTATCCACGTCAATACATTACCCCCAATACCATGTGCTTTAATTTTGCACACCAATCTCTTGTGTGGGACCTTGTCAAAAGCCTTCTGAAAGTCTAAATACACCACATCCACTGGTTCTCCCTTGTCCACTCTACTAGTTACATCCTCACAAATTCTAGAAGATTTGTCAAGCATGATTTCCCTTTCATAAATCCATGCTGACTTGTACCGATCCTGTCACTGCTTTCCAAATGTGCTGCTATTTCATCTTTAATAATTGATTCCAACATTTTCCCCACCACTGATGTCAGGTTAACGGGTCTAGATTTCCCCGTTTTCTCTCTCCCTCCTTTTTTAAAAAGTGTCATTACATTAGCTACCCTCCAGTCCATAGAAACTGATCCAGAGTCGATAGACTGCTGGAAAATGATCACCAATGCACCCACTATTTCTAGGGTCACTTCCTTAAGTACTCTGGGATGCAGACTATCAGGCCCTGGGGATTTATCGGCCTTCAATCCCATCAATTTCCCTAACACTATTTCCTGACTAATAAGGATTTCCTTCAGTTCCTCCTTCTCAAAGTGGAGGAAGCACATCTGGGAGGGCGCTGAGCACTTCGAGTCTCGTCGCCGAGGGTGTGCAGAAATCAAGCGCAGGCAGCAGAAAGAGCGTGCGGCAAACCAATCCCACCCACCCCCTTCCCTCAACGACTATCTGCCCCACCTGTGACAGAGACTGTGGTTCTCATATTGGACTGTTCAGCCACCTAAGAATTCATAGTAAGAATGGAAGCAAGTCTTCCTCAACTCCAAGTGACTGCCTATGATGATGATGACTATTACTGCCTTAATAATGGACTTCAGCATTTTCCCAATGACAGATGTAGATGGTACAAATGATTGTAAGCCACTCCCTTCAACACTTTTTTTTTCTTGCTCATTTATTTTGGCTTTTTCGCTCCATCCTAGCTTACTATTTGTGTGTGCCCTGGAGTAATTGGTATAGAAATTCAAAGTGTTAGCAGCATAATATATCTAATATATGATTCTATGATATTGCGGAACATTCTGAACTCAAACCAAAAGCTGTGGTTAGTTTTGTTATGTATGTATGTAAACCTTACCAAAATGCAAGATTTGCCACCAGGGAGACCTAAGGGTCACCTGTGCACCCTGGGGCAAACAGATATAAAAGGTGATTCACCATGCTGCATCCCCACTCTGAAGTCTGAATAAAGAGACCAAGGTCACAACAGTTTGAGCTTGCGATACAGTCCTGTGGATTTATTCTGAACTGAATGAGTTTCTTATTGAAAACAAACTGCATTGGGAAGGTGGCACATGGGGCTAGACATTCCACTTTTGTGCAGATCGCCCAAAAATGGGCGTTATTTCCAGTGTTAGTGGTAAATATGGGTTTTGAGATCGCCGGATTATTGCTCATTTTCAAAACCCCAACTTCCCATTTTATAAAATGGGTGTTACCACGAGCAATCTGAAATAGGCGTTAGCGTAAAATTTTTTTGATCTTCTGTCGGCATCCATAGCAACAGCATGGCAACAGTCATTTCCCACGTTTCAGGAGGTCAGGGCTGATCAATACATGTGCAGAACAGGAGAGAGAGAGAGAGGGAGCAGAGAGGAACTGAAAGCGTGTGTGGGTGTGTTTTGTGCTTGTTTGGCTGTGTTGGGAGGCAGGAGGGAGATTTACCAGCAGCAAAAGGCCTGCTGAGCACAAAGAACGTAGTTGGCACTGATTTTCTGTCGAAAAAATAATATCTAAAATGGAAGGGATGGAGGAGGCGACCCAGCATGCTGTGGAGACTGATGCTGGTAAAAGCTGTGAGGTGGGAGAGGAACAATTAGGAGGACGCAAACGAGCGAGGAGATTCTCTGATGAGGCAAATGCCTCCCTCCTGCAGGAGGTCAAGTCACGCTGGGGTCAATTGATCCAGGGTGGGTGTGGGAAGCCTACCCCAAAGGTCTACAAGAGGACATGGGCCAACATAGCCGAGGTGGTCTCGTCGGCGACCAACGATGTACGTGAGGGCAACCAATGCCACAAGCGCTGGAACGACCTTGTCGGTTCCGCCAGAGTAAGTATTACATTTATTTAAATGTACGTTTTTATTTATATAATTTGAATTGTAAGTGTAATGATTGATTAAAATCAGATGTGATGTTTTGCATTTATACCGGGAATGTTTTACTCAAAGCCTGTGTTACATCTTTAGGTAAAGAATGATAATTATCATAATAATCATGATTACATCTGTCGGTTATGTGTTGAATCAGTCTCTGTGACAGTACCTAGCAATGATCTCACACAATTATCTCATGCCATGTCGTACTGGTGTTACCTTTTACAGAAGAAACTTTCGAGGAATAGGGTCGAGCAGAGGTGAACGGGTGGGGGGTCACCAGTTATCAGCGACCTCGCCGATACTGAGGAGTGGGTGCTGGCACTAGTGGGGAGCCACCCCCGGTTGGTCACACATGCAGCTGCAGAACCTGATGTGATGCCACATGAGTAAAGTATACACCACTGCGTGATGTAAAGTCAATAGATGCCACACCTACTCATATTCGACCAATAATATATGATACATGATTGTTAAAAGTGTTCTCTAAATAATGGTGGGCTCATGAGAATCATTGCAATGCAGAATTTGGTGATGGTCATGAAATGTGATGTGTGTGATGATTTTGATAGCGGTGGTGCTTTTGTCGTGCATATGCTGTGTGGAGCGTTGGAATCACCTTGTGATCCTAGCACCCCCTTCTCCTCTAATAACCTCATCTATGTTTTGTAGCTCAGCCAGCAGCGTGGCGCCATGCAATACCAGAAGCTGGGTGCGCGGGTCCGGAGTCGCCGGATGATCCTACATCTGGTGCTGAGGAGCCCCGATTCTCACCTGTGGAGCTGCTGGATGCCTTCTCCACGAATGAGCGTGTGGACTTCAAGGAGCCTGCATCGCCAAGCTCCATAATGCAGTCGACACCCATGATATCTAGTGTTCCTGCGGCCATTCCCCCCTCCACCGTGGAGGTTCCGGGCCCAAGCACCTTGCCGCAGGGCACCCGAGGTGTCTCCAGGACGGCGGCGACCACACAGAGGTTGATTCGACACAGCAGGCCTGCTCCACGAATGGCAGTTCTGAGCAGCGACATAGTAGACTTGTCCAGGAGGAGTATTGACATAGGTCAACAGATCCTACAGACAATGGGGAGCATATCCCACCAGCTGGCCAGCATGTCCACCACCATGAGCGAGTACATGCCGCGGATGGTGGAGGCCCTGGAGGTGATAGCCAGGAACACTGGTGGCAGAGGTCTCCCAGTGTTCCCGGAGCCGGCACTCCACCCCAAGTTGCCGCACCCCCATTGCCAATGACACATGAGAGCCAGGAGGAAGATCTTGTTTCTGGTTCAGAGCACATTCCCACCTTAGGACCGTCCTCTCTCGTATCCTTCCAACCAACAGTTCTGCAGTCATCCCCACCAGTGAAGCAACACCTGAGGAGCTCCTCGGCCAGGCGGCTTGGAGTCAGGAGGGGAAGGGGTAGAGGTGATGAGCAGAAGCGGGGCTGGGGGGGGGGTGAAAGGAAAGTGAGGTGCATGGCCACAGGTGTTGCCTTGGTCACAGTATTTTAATGTTGTTGCTGCTATTTTGTTGGGAGGTTTGGGGGAGGGGGGCACCTTGTTTTTTGCATTTGTGTTCTATGTTTATGAAGTGTTGTTGGAAATTTTCAACATTGAATGAATTATATAAAAGTTATACATTTGTTGTGGGGTGGGTTGGGGGTGGAGTTATAATTATGATTTCATACAAATGTTCTCATTAAATATTTTTTATTTAACATAACGTTGTTGCGCATTGTCTCAGATAGCTGCACCATTACACACTGGTGATTCCTTAACATGAAAGGGGATAATTAAACTTAACTTGAATCAACTGAAACTTTAACTGTCACCAAGGTAATGCACCGCATCCATGTATGAGCTGCAGACACAGCAGTGTTGCAGCTTTGTAAAAACGACCAACGTTATTTCAAGCAAAGCGCTCATTTATGAGCTGCTGATGTAGGAGCCACCACAGGCCCTTTCCTGTGGTCTAGAGGGGGACGGGGGCATGGTTTCATTATCAGCCTGATTGTCTGGCACGAGGTCAGTGTCCACCTCCTCATCCTCCTCCTCTTCCTCTCTCTCCTGAGGTGGACCGACAGTCCCTTCTGGTAATTCTTGTCCTTCCCTGATAGCCAAGTTTTGCAGCATGCAGCACACCACCAAGAATTGAGCTACTTGCTCAGGGTGGTATTGTAGCTCGCCTCTTGAGTGGTCCAGGCATCTAAAACGCTGCTTAAGCACTCCAATGGTATTCTCGGTAAACAAGTCAGATACAGCGCACTCACACAGGATGTGAGCATCATGGATGCTGCCCGGAATTTTTGGATTCACTGCCATTATAATTTGTTTGTGGTCGACAACGAGTTGCGCAATCAGGGAGTGGAATCCATTTTGGTTCCGAAAAATCTCTGCATCCTGAAAAGGTGCCCACATGGCGATGTGCGTACAGTCTACTGCTCCCTGCACCTTAGGGAAGTTTGCAATTCTGGAGAATCCTAAAGCCCTCTCAGTCTGTGCCTCCCTGGTCATGGGGAAGCTGATAAAGTCCATCCTGCATGTGTAAAAGGCTTGAGTGACCTGTCTAATGTAGCAATGTGTGGCATGCTGAGACATAGCGCAAATGTCGCCAGCTGAGGCCTGAAACATAGAAACATAAAAACACAGAAAATAGGTGCAGGAGTAGGCCATTCGGCCCTTCGAGCCTGCACCACCATTCAATAAGATCATGGCTGATTATTCACCTCAGTACCCCATTCCTGCTTTCTCTGCATATTCCTTGATCCCTTTAGCCATCAGGGCCATATTTAACTCCTTCTTCAATATATCTAACGAACTGGCATCAACAACTCTCTATGGTAGAGAATTACAGAGGTTAACAACTCTCTGAGTGAAGAAGTTTCTCCTCATCTCGGTCCTAAATGGCTTACCCCTTATCCTTAGACTGTGACCCCTGGTTCCGGACTTCCCCAACATCGGGAACATTCTTCCTGCATCTAACCTGTCCAGTCCTGTCAGAATTTCATATGTTTCTATGAGATCCCCTCGCATTCTTCTAAATTCCAGTGAATACAGGCTCAGTCGATCCAGTCTCTCCCCATATGTCAGTCCTGCCATCCCGGGAATCAGTCTGCTGAACCTTCGGTGCACTCCCTCAATAGCAAGAATGTCCTTCCTCAGATTAGGAGACCAAAGCTGAACACAATATTCCAGGTGAGGTCTCACCAAGGCCCTATACAACTGCAGTAAGACCTCTCTGCTCTGCAGTAAGACCTCCCTGCTCCTATACTCAAATCCCCTAGCTATGAAGGCCAACATGCCATTTGCCTTCTTCACCGCCTGCTGTACCTGCATTCCAACTTTCAATGACTGATGTACCATGACACCCAGGTCTCGTTGCACCTCCCCTTTTCCTAATCTGCCGTCATTCAGATAATATTCTGCCTTCATGATTTTGCCACCAAAGTGGATAACCTCACATTTATCCACATTATACTGCATCTGCCATGCATTTGCCCACTCACCTAACCTATCCAATCACCCTGCAGTATCTTAGTATCCTCCTCACAGCTCACACCGCCACCCAGCTTAGTGTCGTCTGCAAACTTGGAGATATTACACTCAATTCCTTCATCTAAATCATTGATGTATATTGTAAATAGCTGGGGTGCCAGCTCTGAGCCCTGCGGCACCCCATTCTGAAAAGGACCCGTCTCTGCTTCCTGTCTGCCAATCAGTTCTCTATCCACATCAATACATTACCTCCAATACCATGTGCTTTAATTTTGCACACTAATCTCTTGTGTGGGACCTTGTCAAAAGCCTTTTAAAAGTCCAAATACACCACATCCACTGGTTCTCCCTTGTCCACTCTACTTGTTACATCCCGATACGTAGAAGGTAAGTGCCTCGACGGACCGTGCGGTCATGATGGTGCTGGCAAGATGCACATCTCCCCTGATGAGCTGCCATATCTCACTGATAACCTCTTTGCGGAAGTGCAGTTTCCTAAGGCACGTGGTATCGGACAAACATAGAAACATAGAAAAATAGGTGCAGGAGTAGGCCATTCGGCCCTTCGAGCCTGCACCGCCATTCAATAAGATCATGGCTGATCATTCCTTCAGTATCCATTTCCTGCTTTCTCTCCATACCCCTTGATCCCCTTAGCCGTAAGAGCCATATCTAACTCCCTCTTGAATACATCCAGTGAACTGGCATCAACAACTCTATGTAGCAGGAAATTCCACAGGTTAACAACTCTCTGAGTGAAGAAATTTCTCCTCATCTCAGTCCTAAATAGCCTATCCCTTATCCTAAGACTATGTCCCCTGGTTCTGGACTTCCCCAACATCGGGAACATTCTTCCCGCATCTAACCTGTCAAGTCCCGTCAGAATCTTATATGTTTCCATGAGATCCCCTCTCATCCTTCTAAACTTCAGTGCATAAAGGCCCAGTTGATCCAGTCTCTCCTCATATGTCAGCCCAGCCATCCCTGGAATCAGTCTGGTGAACCTTCGCTGCACTCCCTCAATAGCAAGAACGTCCTTCCTCAGACTAGGAGACCAAAACTGAACACAATATTCCAGGTGAGGCCTCACTAAGGCCCTGTACAACTGCAGTAAGACCTCCCTGCTTCTATATTTAAATCCCCTAGCTATGAAGGCCAACATACCATTTTCCTTCTTCACCGCCTGCTGTACCTGCATGCCCACTTTCATTGACTGATGAACCATGACACCCAGGTCTCGTTGCACCTCTTCTTTTCCTAGTCTGCTGCCATTCAGATAATATTCTGCCTTCGTGTTTTTGCCCCCAAAATGGATAACCTCACATTTATCCACATTATACTGCATCTGCCATGCATTTGCCCACTCACCTAACCTGTCCAAGTCACCCTGCAGCCTCTTAGCGTCCTCCTCACAGCTCACACCACCACCCAGTTTAGTATCATCTGCAAACTTGGAGATATTACACTCTATTCCTTCATCCAAATCGTTAATATATATTGTAAAGAGCTGGGGTCCCAGCACTGAGCCCTGCAGCACTCCACTAGTCACTGCCTGCCATTCTGAAAAGGCAAGTTCAGGTAAGACTGCTTCTCCCTGTAAGAGCATGGGGTGTAAGGTCTCGTCCTCCTCAGAGGTCTGGCATGTCTTTGATTGGGCACATAATGTTGTTGAATATACCTTCTGCCATCTCTCGTCTGCAGCATGTACGTGGTCATCAAGACACGCTGTGAAATTACAGGCCCCATTCCAAAACTCTCAGTATTATACCAATTGTTCACAAACAATAAATTTACCTGCTAAGACACCTAAAGTAACTTCAATCGTCCGCACTATGATAAGATGTTTGTCCAGATGTTCAAATCACCTTAAAAAACCTCCAGAGTACATCAAAACTCCCCAGAAGTTGAAGCAGCCTTTTATATGAACCGACCTCCGAATTACATACTGCTGGGTTTAATTCAGGTCAGAGCAACTTTTTCTCAGCGGATTTTTCGGCGAGCGATATTTTCGGTGATATGTGGCTTTTTGAGGTGCCTAAAATAACGCTCGGCGATATAATGGCCATTAGTTTCGGCCATTCTGATCTCTACGACAAAAAAAAGTGGCTGGGCGGTATTATTATTTCTTGACATTATTTACATCCTGGAGGTAATGCTCAGCGATATAATGGCCGTTGGTTTTGCCCATTCTGATCCTTATGCCAAAAAACATCGGGCGGGCGGTATTATTATTTCTAGGCATTAATTACATGCCGAAAGTAACGTTGGGCGATAAGTGAGCGATAAGTGGGCGTTTGTTTCCATTTTGTGCCTAAATGGGTGACATCTGCACGTTATACTTCATCCCAGTGTTAAAATGGACATTAAGTGGGTGGTATCAATCCAAAAAAGTGGAAGGTCTAGCTCATGGTTTTGCAGTTCTGAGATGTGTTCTTTGGGTTTTGCAGTCCACGAGTATGGGAGCACTTGGAGGAGATCTCATATTTAGGAGCACTGCAGAGAAGGGTGCTGCATACACTGGGGCAGGTTGTGGGATCACAGAGATAAGAATCCTGGATTCTGGAAGCATTGTGAATGAAGATTTGGGGATCTGGAAGCCGAGCTAACAGTATTGTCATCTCAGAGTACTGGGAGTGCAGTGTAGGGGTTTGTGAGTACTAAGAGGGGGTTCCGAGATCTGAGAGTGAAGAGAAGTCCAAAGGAGGAAATGTCCAGGAGCCCAGGAGGACTGAGGAGGAGGTTCTAGGAGAGCAAGAAACCGGCAGTATTCAGAGATTGCTGGGATCTGGCAGTTTTGAGGGGGGAGGGGTCTCAATCTAGGAACCCTGTGGGGGAGGTGGACACAGGAGGATGGAATCCAAACCTCTTTTCAGGCATTGCATCACTGCATTGCCACCTCTCCACTGACCCTTTTGTGCAATTAGGTAGCAATTAAGTAACCCCCTCTATTCTACTCTTCCCATTGTCACTGGGTGAATTTACGCTGAAAAATGTAATTTTTTTATTTTATTTTAAATATTGATTTGAACTTTAGAAACTTCAGTTACTGGGTTTAAAAAAAGTGGTTTGTGTGATGTTGGTTCATTGCTTCTTTTCCCCTTGTTAGGTTCCCCTGACTGGTAATTAATGCATTGGTTGTTTTCCTAAGTTCTTAGCACTTTCTAATTGCCATTTTTCTCATCACTAACCTTGCTTTTGATTCAGTGCTGTTTTATTTTGAGCCAGTCAACACTGTGTATCATTATCATTGCTCCCAGTGAGTTTTGCATTAATTGCCTGCTGCGTTTCCTATATTGCAACAGTGACTACACGTCAAATGGTTGTAAAGCGCTTTGGGATGGCCGAATAGGGAAAGGAGGAGTGTGGGTAAATGGGTGCAGTATTGGGTTGAGCCAGTGTTTGTGAAGTCGGGGGTGGGGTCACAATGCGGATGCAAAGGTGGTATGCTCGACTAATGAGGATATAAAACTGGAGTGCGGGATAAATGTAGGAAATTACCCCAAAGCTGATCTAGCCGCAGGAAATGGATCAAGCAAGTAGGCTTGAGTGCTAGAGTCGAGGCAAGCCCAATGCTAATGAGGAAAGAAAATGAGGGTGGTGGAGAGCAGGTAAGCTCTGTCCAAAGATTCAGAATCAGACAGCTGCAAACGGGTCAGATGAGTAGGTATGGTATTCTGGCTGCCCTGAAAATCATGTGAAAACCCCCAAATTGGTCAAAACACTTGAAAAATGGGCTAAAAAAAACACCTGAAAATCAGGTACAATACACAAAATGATGGCTAGATCTGGGTCACCCGTGCAACAATGCAACCTAGTTGAGGGAGGCTTGCAATTACAGCACAACTGGAAAACGTTGACATGGACTTTTCTCATTATAAAATATTGTCAAATTGTTTCCCATTATAAAATGTTAAATTAACATAAGGTTTTCCCATTATAAATGTAGACATAAAAAGCGTGACTCCAAAAACAGTTGCACAGGAAGTACGGTTAATGTAGAGTGGAATTATATGACATCTACGAAATATTATAGATATATATTCAGAAACCTTTCTATAGCATGAGGAAATCATGCTGGTGCATTTTGCAAAAGTTTTCATGGTACATATGCTCAAACTGTGGCATCCTGGAGATTATAGGTGCAAATGTAGTTAGGATTTCCCTTCAGCTGACTAAAGTGATACTGCAGGGAAAAGTATCAACTGCATACTTCGACCTCCAACTGGAACCATTAATGAAGGTAATCAAAGACACAAAGGGAAATTTTATAAATAAGTCTAGTCACAATATAGTGAAATATATCATTATAAAAATGTTTTTATTATGTTAGTCGACAAGCTGATGGAGAAAAATGGCACCAAAAATAATTTCAAAAAGTATTTTGAGCGATTTGACGGGTTTGTTTTTTTGTTTCTGTGTGGTATAATTTCCTGTATATTCATACTTGTATGTTTTTTTTAAGGTAAGCCAATCAAACAGTGTGCCAAAGCCAGAGAAACACAGCTGCTTCCAATGTGGACAAGCCACTGGCACAGATTAAGGCAGACCCTGATATTGTGTTCACCGGCACTGAGGTGGAGAGACAGATGCTGAGACACTGGCTGAGAAGAACGATGGATACAAAGAGCTCTAGTATTGAGTGTGTGTGAGAGAGAGAGAGAGAGAGACAGAGAAACTCTGTCACTGAGTGAGGAAGACCCTTGCACTGACATTTTGTGGAAGAGGCATAGGCCTTGTGTGTAAGACTCCAACACTGGCACTTTGAGAGAGAACACATCGATTTTACAATTCTCATCCTTGTTTTCAAATCTCCCCATGGCCTCGGCCCTCCCTATCTCTGTAACCTCCTCCAGCTCTACAATCCTCCGAGATCTTTGCACTCCTAAAACTCTGGCCTCTTGAGGATCCCTGATTTTAATTGTTCTGCAATTGGCGGCTGTGCCTTAAGCTGCCTAGGCCCTAAGCTCTGGAATTCTCTCCCTATACCTCTCTGCCTCTGTACCTCTCTCTCCTCCTTTAAGACGCTCCTGAAAAGCTACCTCTTTGGCCAAGCTTTTGGTCACCTCTCCTAATATCTCCTTATGTGGCTCCTGTGAACCATCTTGGGATGTTTTACTATGTTAAAGGTGCTATATAAATACTAATTGGTATTGTTGTTGTTGAAGTTACAATGAACGAGAGAAAAAGATTGAGTCCCGTGAACATGGGAACGAGGGTGATTCTGAGAGGAACAGAACTGCAAACTGGTGCTGGCGTGTGTTACAGTATGGTGATAAAAAGACTAACATTCATTGCTGTCAGGAGAAGGATCTCATTTAAAAAAATCAGGGGCTAGAACCTCCATTTTTGTGCTTATCGCCCAAAAATGGGTGTTATTTCCGGCATGGGCGTTAAAAACGGGTTTTCAGATCGCCGACTTCTCACCCATTCTCAAACATCTAGTTTACATTTATGAAAATGAGCGTTACCGCAAGCGATATCAAATGGGCGGTAGCGTTAAATTTTTTTGACCTTCTGCCGTAAAGTGTGGCCGTCCTTAGCAACAGCATGGCAACTCTCAATTCCCGCAATTCAGGAGGTCAAGAGTCATCATGACATGCGTAGAAGAGGAGACAGAGAGATAGGGAGCTCAGAGGCACTGAAAGCATGTGTGGCTGTGATGTGTGCTTATCTGGCTGTTGTGGGAGTAATGACGGAGATTCATCAGCAGCAAAAAGCCCACTAAGCACCAAGAACATAGTTGGCACCGAGTTTTTGTCCAACAAATAAGATATAACATAGAAGGGATGGAGGAGACCCTGGAGCTGGTAGCCAGGAACACTGGTGGCAGAGGGTCCTCAGTGGTCCCGGAGCGTCGCACTGCACCCCAAGGTGACACATCCCCATTGCCAATGACACATGAGAGCCAGGAGTTTGCTTCTGGCTCAAAGTATGTTCCCACCTCGGGACCATCCTCTCCCGTATCCGTCCAAGCAGCGGGTCGACAGTCATCCCCCTCCCCCCAATGAAGCATCGCCTGAGGAGCTCCTTGGCTAGGTGGCTTGGAGTCAGGAGGGGAAGAGGTAGAGGTGGGGAGGAAAAGCGGGGGGAGGGGGTGAGGGAAGGGTTGGTTTGTACAGAAATACTGATGATTTCAGACTAATGTTCGGTTTAAATGTTTCTTATTTAACAAAACCTTGTAGCACATTGGCTCAGATAGCTGCACCATTACACGCTGGTGATTCCTTAATATCAAAGGGTATAATCACACTTAACTTCAATCAACTTAAACTTTAACTATCACCAAGGTGATGCCCACCATTGATGTATGACCTGCACACCCAGCAGTGTGTCAGCCTTATAAATAACACCAACGTTCTTTCAGGCAAAGCGAACATTGATGAGCTCCTGACGTAAGGCTCTTGCAGCTATCATGCCACCATGGGCCCTTTCATATGGTCTACTGGGGGGCGGGGGCATGGCTTCAGCGTCAGCCTGATTGTCTGGGCTGATGTCAGCGTCAGCCTCCTCATCCTCCTCTTCCTCTCTCTGGTGAGGTAGACTGTCAGACTCATCAGGCAATTCTTGTTCCCCACTGATAGCCAAGTTGTGTAGCATGGAGCACACCATCACGAATTGAGCTACCTGCTCAGGGTGTTTTTGGAGCTCAACTCCTGAGTTGTCCAGGCATCTGAAGCGTTGCTTCAGCACTCCAATGGTTTTCTCCATGATATTGCGAGTTGCTCTGTGGCTCTCATTGTATCACCTCTCGGCCTCGGTGTGGATGTCACGCAGGGGGGGTCATGAGCCAGGTGGCGAGGACATATCCTTTGTCACCAAGCATCCAGCATTGACCTTGTGGTTCATTGTTAAACAAGTCAGATACAGTGTTCTCACGCAGGATGTGAGCATCATGGATGCTGCCCGGAAATTGAGCATTCACTGCCAGTATAATTTGCTGGTGGTCGACAACTAGTTGGACATTCAGGGAGTGTAAAGCCTTGCAGTTCCTGAAAACCTCAACATTCTGAAAAGATGCCTGCATCGCGATGTGTATACAGTCTATTTCTCCCTACACCTTGGGGAAGTTTGCAATTCTAGAGAATCCTAGAGCCCTCTCATTCTGTGCCTCTCTGATCATAGGGAAGCTGATCAAGTCCCTCCTGCATGTGTACAGGGCTTCAGTGACCTGTCTAATGCAGCGATGTGTGTCATGCTGAGAAAGTCCGCAAATGTCGCCAGCTGTGGCCTGAAAACAACCCGAGATGTAGAACGACAGTGCCGCAGTGACTTTGACCTCGACGGACAGTGCAGTACTGATGGTGCTGGCAGGCTGCAGATCTCCGCTTATCAGCTGGCATACCTCAGTGATAACCTCTTTGTGGAAGCGCAGTCTCCGAAGGCAGGTGGTGTCGGGCAAGTCGAGGTAAGACAACTTCTCCCTGTACTTGCAGGGGGTGTAACGTCTGATCCTCCTCATCTGTCTGTCACTTCTTACATTGGGCACATAATGAAGTGGAGCCTACCTTCGGCGATGTCGAGTCTGCTGCATGTATTTGGTGACCTAGAGAGAGTGAGAAAGGACAGGCCCCATTGCAGTAGCTCTCTGTTTTCAACCGATTGGTCACAAATAAATAATGTCCCGATGAAGACACCTCTTCAATTCCAATCGGTCACAGTATGGTCAAGATGTTTTTACAGATTTTCACATCAACTCCAACGACCTGCAAAGTACATCCGAGCTCTGCCGAGATTGAAGCACAGCAGCCTTTTAAAGGACGCGACATGTGATCTACAACACGGCATCCATAACGCTGTGATTCGTTTCAGTTAGTTCCACTTTTCTTGGGCGTTTTTTTGAGCGAGCGATATTGTGGGCGATATGTGTGCGAGGTGTGAAATTGACAATGGGCAATCTCCATGGCCGCTAGTTTGGGTAAATATGCTCTTTATGACAAAAAATAGTGGGTGGACATATAATATTGAATCTCGGCATTAATTCCGTGCGGAAAGTAAGGCTGGGCGATATTATGGGCATTGAATTCGCCCATTCTGCTGATCCGCCCCAAAAAAGTGGGCGGGCGGTAATATTTTTTCCCAGCGATAAGCACATGGGGAAAGTAACGCTCGGCGATAAGTTTGCGAAAAATGCCCACCAGTTTCCATTTTGTGTCAAAATGGGCAATATATGGGCGTTATACGTCATTTCAAGAGTAAAATGGGCGTTAAGTGCGTGTTAAGCATGCAACAAAAGTTGAGGTTCTAGCCCCAGGCCTTTAGAAACATAGAAACATAGAAAATAGGAGCAGTAGTAGGCCATTCGACCCTTTGAATCTGCATCGCCATTCCATATGATCATGGCTGATCCTCTATCTCAACACCATATTCCCGCTTTTTCCCCATACCCCTTGATGCCTTTTGTTTCTAGAAATCTATCTATCTCCCTCCTAACTATATTCAGTGACTTGGCCTCCACAGCCTTCTGTGTTAGAGAATTCCACAGGTTCACCATCCTCTGAGTGAAAAACATTCTCTTCATCTCAGTCCTAAATTTCCTACCCCGTATCCTGAGTCTGTGACCCCTTGTTCTAGACTTCCCAGCCAGGGGAAACATCCTCCCCGCATCCAGTCTATCCAACCCAGTCAGAATTTTATATGTTTCAATGAGATCCCCTCTCATTCTTCTAAACTCTCTTGAATACAGGCCTAGTCGACGCAATCTCTCCTCATACGACAGTTCTGCCATCCCAGGAATCAGTCTGCTGAACCTTCGCTGCACTCCCTCTATGGCAAGTATATCCTTTCTTAGGTAAGGAGACCAAAACTGCACACAATACTCCAGGTGCGGTCTCACCAAGGCCCTGTATAACTGGTAAGACATTCTTGCTCCTGTACTCAAATCCTCTTGCAATGAAGGCCAACATACCATTTGCCTTCCTAACTGCTTGCTGCACCTGCATGTTTGCTTTCAATGACTGGTGTACAAGGACACCCAGGTCCCTCTGTAAATTGACACTTCCCAAGCCATCACCATTTAAATAATACTTTGTCCTTATGTTTTTCATACCAAAGTGGATAACTTCACATTTATCCACGTTATATTGCATCTGCCATGTGTTTGCCCACTCACTCAACCTATCTAAATTGCCTTGCAGCATCTTTGCATTCTCCTCACAACTCACAATCCCACCTAGTTTTGTGTCGTCACCCAAATTTGGAAATATTACATTTGGGTCCCTCATCCAAATCATTTATATATATTGTGAATAGCTGGGGCCCAAGCACTGATCCCTGTGGTACCCCACTAGTCACTGCCGCCACCCCGAAAAAGACCCGTTTATTCCTACTCTCTGTTTCCTGTCAGTTAACCAACTTTCAATCCATGCCAATACATTACCCCTAATCCTATGTGCTTTAATTTTGCACACTAACTTCTTATGTGGGACTACATCAAAGGCCTTCTGAAAATCCAAATACACTACATCCAATGGTTCTCCCTTATCTATTTGCTGCTTTACTGCCTTTACTGCTGTCATTGTCCATAACCATGTGGTGTTCTGCAAATGTCCAACATGTTTATTTGTGTTGATAATGCCATCTTCCAGAGTGACTTGGAGAGAAGTAAGGTACAGCGGGTGTTTGCAATTTGGAGATTTTATGAGCCCTAAAGGGTACAAGGGGCCTAAAATCACAGGACGGCAACTTCTGGTTTCGAGAATTTCATCATCATCATCATCATAGGCAGTCCCTCGGAATTGAAGAAGACTTGCTTCCACTCCCAAAGTGAGTTCTCTGGTGGTTGAACAGTCCAAAAGGAGAGCCACAGACCCTGTCACAGGTGGGACAGACATTCATCGAGGGAAGGGGTGGGTGGGGCTGATTTGCCGTGCGCTCCTTCCGCTGTCTGCGCTTGACCTCTTCATGCTCTTTGCGTTGAGACTCGAAGAACTCAACGCCCTCCCGGATGCACTTTCTCCACCTTGGGCGGTCTTCGGCCAGGGTCTCCCAGGTGTCAGTGGTGCCAGGGAGGCTTTGAGGGTGTCCTTGTAAAGCTGCCGCTGCCCACCTTTGGCTCGTTTACCATGACGGAGCTCCGCATAAAGCATTTGCTTAGAGAGTCTCGTATCTGGTATGCGAACTATGTGGCCTGCCCAGCGAAGCTGATCGAGTGTGGTCAGTGCTTCAATACTGGGGATGTTAGCCTGGTCGAGAACACTGATGTTGGTGCACCTGTCCTCCCAGGGGATCCGCAGGATCTTGCGGAGACATTGTTGGTGATATATCTCCAGCGACTTGAGGTGCTTTCTGTACATCGTCTGTGCCTCAGATACATACAGGAGGGCAGGTATTACTACAGTCCTGTAGACCATGAGCTTGGTGGTAGATTTGAGGGCCTGGTCTTCAAACACTCTTTTCCTCAGACAGCCAAAGGCTGCACTGGCGCACTGGAGGTGATGTTGAATCTCCGCATCAATGTCTGCCTTTGCTGATAAGAGGCTCCCGAGATATGGGAAATGGTCCACGTTGTCAAGGGCCGCGCTGTGGATCTTGATGGTTGGAGGGCAGTGCTCATGCAACGAGATTGTTGCAAGAGGGATAAGCTATTAAAATATCTTAAAGTCACATCACACTGGTGGCAGCGAGTTGTGAGAGATACCCAACCTGTACCATTTGCTGGCAGTAGTTGGAAGTTATCACATACTGGCTTGAAGAGGCTTTTTAAAACTAATGTAGATTATTTTATTACCAGGCGATAATATGAGCCTCACAAAAAAGTAAGTAAGATACTGTGAAATTGCATTATACTGGTGGCAGTGAGCTGTGAGAGCTGCTTGTCTCATACAGCCACTTTATTTAGTGGGGGAAATGAATAAGCAGGTAACGGGGCAGTTTAAAAAAAGGGTTTAGTAACAATATTGATGTGTGTTATATTATTATTGCAAAAGTAACAGGTTACAAACCTTTAAAAATGATCCGAGCTAAACACTGTAGATAATGAGATTAGATCAGCCTTGATCCTATTGAATGGAAGAGCAGGCTCGAGGGGCCAAATGGTCTATTCCTGCTCCTATTTCTTATGTTCTTACTTATGCTCTTATAATAATTACATAAGACAGGTGTCACTCATGTTATAACGTGCCTAAAATGCAACATGTGTATAGAGAATAATGCTATATTGATACTATTTGGCTAGATCTTTCAACTGGACATATCATAGAATCATAGAAATTTACAGCATAGAAGGAAGCCATTCGGCCCATCATGTCCATGCTGGCCGACAAAGAGCTATCCAGCCTAATCATACTTTACAGGTCTTGCTTCGTGACCTGGTAGGTTTTGGCACTTCAAGTGCACATCCAAGTACTTTTTAAATGCTTTGAGGGTTTATGCCTCTATCACCCTTTCAGGCAGTGAGTTCCAGACCACCATCACCTGCTGGGTGGAAACAATTCTCCTCAAATCCCCTCTAAACCTCCTATCAATTACTTTAAATCTATGCCCACTAGTTATTGACCCCTCTGCTAAAGGAAATAGGTCCTTCCTATGCACTCTATCTCGGCCACCTCATAATTTTATACACCTCAATTAGGTCTCCCCTCAGCCTTCTCTGTTCCAAAGAAAACAACCTCAGCCTATCCAATCTTTCCTCATAGCTAAAATTCTCCAGTCCAGGCAGCATCCTCGTAAATCTCCTCTGTACCCTCTCTAGTGCACACATATTTTCTGTAATGTGGTGACCAGAACTGCACACAGTACTCCAGCTGTGGCCTAACTTGTGGTTTATACAGTTCAAGCATAACCTCCCTGCTCTTATATTCTAGGCTAATAAAGGCAAGTATCCCGTATGCCTTCGTAATGACCTTATCTACCTGGCCTGCTACCTTCAGGGATCTGTGTACATGCATTCCAAGGTCACTCTTTTCCTCTACACATCTCAGTGTCCTACCATTTATTGTGTATTCCCTTGCTTTGTTACCCCTCCCCAAATACATTACTTCATACTTCTCCAGATTTAATTCCACTTGCCACTGTTCTGCCCACCTGACCAGTCCATTGATATCTTCCTGCAGTCTACAGCTTTCTTCTTCATTATCAACCACATGGCAAATTTTTGTATCATCTGCCAACTTCTTAATCATAACCCCTACATTCAAGTCTAAATCATTGATATATATCACAAAAAGCAAGGGTCCCAGTACTGAGTCCTGCAGAACCCCACAGCCTTCCAGTCACAAAAACACCCATTGACCATTACTTTTTGCTTCCTGTCTTTGAGATCATTTTGGATCCAACTTGCCACTTTGCTTTGGATCCCATGGGCTTTTACTTTCATGACCAGTCTGCCATGTGGGACCTTATGAAAAGCCTTGTTAAAATCCATATACATTACATCAAATGCATTACCCTCATCGACCCTCCTTGTTACCTCCTCAAAAAATTCAATCAAGTTAGTCAAACACGACCTTCCTTTAGCAAATTCATGCTGACTGTCCTTGATTAATCTGTGTCTTTCTAAATGAAGATATATCCTGTCCCTCAGAATTTTTTCCAATAATTTTCCCACCACCGGTTAGGCTGACTAGCCTGTAATTACTCGGTCTATGCCTTTCTCCCTTTTTAAACAAAGGCACAACATTAGCAGTCCTCCAGTCTTCTGGTACCACACTTGTAGCTAGAGAGGATTGGAAAATGGTGGTCAGAGCCTCTGCTATTTCCTCTTTTGCTTCTCTTAACGGCCTGGGATACATTTCATCCGGGCTTGGGGATTTATCCACTTTCAAAGATGTTATACCCCTTAATACTTCCTCTCTCATTATGTTTATTTCATCTAATATTTCACACTTCCCCTCCCTGATTGCAATGTCTGCATCGTCCCTCTCTTTTGTGAAAACAGATGCAAAGTATTCATTAAGAATCATAACCACATCTTCCGCCTCCACACACAGGTTACATTTATGATCTCTAATAGGCCTTACTCTTTGTGGACAGAATCAGGCCGACTCAATTCCCTTCATTCACATTCACTGACTGGGCTCACACCTGAAGAATGGTTACCTGTGCAAGGCTTCGGAAAGTCACTAGTCCCATTGAACTGTACCCCAGCAGGGGCCATTGCCTTCAGCGGAGAATGATGGAAAAAGTTGTGCGGAATCCAGTTTTGATTAAAGGTCTTCTGAAAACTTGGTCTTTTTACCCCAGATTAATGAGAAAGAAGAAATAATTTTCTAAAGAATTACTTTTGAAGTATAGTTACCTTTGTTATGGTGGCAAATTTTTGCAACATAATGTCCCACAAACAGCAAATGAAATAAATGACCAGATAATCTTATTTGGTGATGTTAGATGAGGAGGAATGTTGGCCAGGACACTGGGAGAATTCCTTGCTCTTTTTCAAAGTGCAACATCCATCTTCAGAGGCATTTGGGATATTGGTTTAACATCTCATTTGAAAGACAGCATCTCTGACATTACAGCAGTGAAGAATCAGACTAGATTATATGCTAAATTGCTGGAGTGGGATCTGAACCCCAAAACCTTCTGATTCAGAGGTGAGGATTCCAGCACAATATTCTGTTAGTTCAGAGGATCCCAAATTGGAGGGGAGCAGCGAGGTTATCCGTGGATGGGGGGCATGTGGGGTGGCGGGGAGGAGAAAGACGGACTGGCCTAAATTAACATATGAGAGCTACATCGAATAGTCAGAAGAGGTGCATTATGAGGCGATCTCAGCACTGATGTTTGCGTTATTGTCGGTATGAAGCAGCAGTCATAGGTCCAATGACCACTTCTACAAATCAGCGGTGATTCAAACATCCTGTGCTGTGCTGAGATTGACCCATAATGCACCTCCTCTGAATATGCAAGACTGCATCAGTGTCTCTCTCAGCCAACATCACTAAAACTGAATATCTATTCATGTATCTCATTGTTGTTCATGGGATCTTGCTGTGCACAGATTGGCTACTACGTTTCCTACATTACAACCGTGACTACTACACTTCAAAAGTAATTATTTGACTGTAAAACGCTTTGGGACATCCTGAGGCAGTGAAAGGTGCTATATAAATGCAAGTCTTTCTTTCTTTTTCTTGTACTTGTTAGTTTAGCAATTGCAGGCACCCACCAGGTTAAGAAGTGTCCTTTGACTGTACAGTCCCCATTACTTATAGCGGGCGCATTAGGGTCCATGCGATTTACTCGCTATATGCGGTAGCCGGTGAAATGGATAAATGATGGTGGAAAGTAGTGGAAGCATAAAAGCATCCAGGATAATTCTGGAAAAACATGCAAAATGTCAGGATATTTTGTTCAGCCATGGAATGGTTTAAGAGGCAACCACAAGAACATAAGAAATAGGAGCAGGTGTAAGCCATTTGGCCCCTCGAGTCTGTTCCGCCAGTCAATAAGATCATGGCTGATCTGATCCTGGCCTCAACTCCACTTCCCCGCCTGCTCCCCATCACCCTTCACTCTCTTAGCATTCAAAAATCTGTCGATCTCCACCTTAAATATATTCATAGACCCAAGCTCCACAGCTCTCTGGGGTAGAGAATTCTAAAGATTCACTACCCTCTGAGAGAAGAAATTGCTCCTCATTTCTGTTTTAAATGGGTAACACCTTATTCTGAAACTATGCCCCCTAGTTCTAGATTTCCCCCATGAGAGGAAACATCCTCTCTGCATCTACCCTGTCAAGCCCCCTCAGAATCTTATTTGTTTCAATAAGATCACCTCTCATTCTTTTAAACTCCAAGGAATATAGGCCCAACCTGCTCAACCTTTCTTCATATGACAACCCCTTCATCTCCGGAATCAATCTCGTGAACCTTCTCTGAACTGCCTCCAATGCAAGTATATCCTTCCTTAAATAAGAGGGCCGAAATTGATCAACTCACTGCCCACTGCCACCGACATTCCTCTGAAAGATTCAGCCAGTTCCACTTTCGAGGTGGCCTGGAGCGGGCGGGAGGGGAGAGCCACCGACAAGCGCCCACTGACGTCAGCGGACGGCCGAGTGGCGCAACAGACCTCCCTCCCGCCAAGCTCCCATATTGATGCAGGCGGGAGTTGGCGGCAGAACAGGGGTGGACCGCAGGCTGGAGGCTGGTCTGTCCCCAATGGTAAGTACGAAGATCCTGAAAAAAAAGTTAGTGAACATTTTATTTATTTTTTTTCCACAGCGACTCACCTGCATGGAGTCCCCTGAAGGTCTTCCGATTTGTTTTTTATTTTTTACTGATGATTTGTTTTTTCAGCTGTTCGACCCTCCACGGGTCCGACTCCATCCTCAGCGGCACTTGGGCAGCAAGCACATCTGTCGCCGAGAATGAGAACTCACGCCCGCTGCCGCCCAGATTGGCAACGTATGTCGTTCATTTGCCACCCGCCGACCTTCGAGGGACCTCGACGATGAATATACTGCCCAAAATACCGTCCGGTACCTCGCCAGCCATCAGTGGCACTTTGGACGGCACTTGGGCGGGCGGAGGCCTTGATCAAAATCGGCCCCAAGGAGACCAAAACTGTGCGCAGTACTCCAGGTATGGTCTTACCAATGCCCTGTACAGTTGGAGCAGGACTTCCCTACTTTCATACTCCACCCCCCCTTGAAATAAAGGCCAACATTCCATTTTTCCTGATTTTTGCTGTACCTGCATTCTAAATTTTTGCATATCATGCACAAGAACCCCCGGATCCCTCTGTACTACAGCAGTTTATAATCGCTTCCAATTTAAATAATAATTTGCTTTTTATTTTTCCAACCAAAGTGGATAACCTCACATTTTCCCACATTATAGTCCATCTGCTAAATTTTTGCCCACTCACTAAGCCTATCTATATCCCTTTGTAGATTCTTCACATCATCCTCACAACTTGCTTTTCCACCTATTTTTGCATCATCAGCAAATTTGGTTACATTACACTCTGTCCCTTCATCCAAGTCATTAATGTAAATTGTAAATAGTTGAGGCCCCAGCACTGATCTCTGTGGCACCCACTAGTTGCAGTTTGCCAACTTGAAAATGACCCATTTATCCCAACTTTTTGTTTTCTGTTAATTAGCCAATCCTCTAACCCCGTGATCTTTTATCTTGTGCAGTAACCTTTTGTGTGGCACCTTATCAAATGCTTTCTGGAAATCCAAATATACGACATTAACTGATTCTCCTTTATCCACTCTGCTCGTTACATCCTCAAAGAACTCCAGCAGATTTGTCAGGCATGATTTCCCTTTCATAAAACCATGCTGACTCTGCTTAACTGCATTATGATTTTCTAAATGTCCTGCTACTACTTCCTTAATGATGGACTCCAGCATTTTCCCAATGACCGATGTTAGGCTAACTGGTCTATAGTTTCCTGCTTTCTGTCTCCCTCCTTTCTTAAATAGGGGTGTTACATTTGCAGTTTTCCAGTCCACTGGGACCTCGCCAGAATTCAGGGAATTTTGGTAGATTACAACCAATGCATCCACTATCTCTGCAGCCACTTCTTTTAAGTTTCTAGGATGCATGCCATTAGGTCCAGGGGACTTGTCCACCTTTAGTCCCATTAGTTTGCCGTGTACTTTATCTCTAGTGATTGTGATTGTTTCCCCCCCCCACCACCACACCTTCCCCCCCCCACCCCCCCCCCCCCCCCCCCCACAATAGCTCCTTGATTATGAATTATTGGGATGTTTTAGTGTCCTCTACTGGGAAGACCAATACAAAATATTTGTTCAAAGTCTCTGCCATTTTCCCTGTTTCCCATTATTAATTCCCCAGTCTCATCCTCTAAGGGACCAACATTTACTTTAGCTACTCGTTTCCTTTTTATATTCCTGTATATGCAGCAGAGCTGTTCCCCAGTCATCTTGGTTAATTCTTGCCACTGGAACAAGTCATGTGGTGACTGGGGTGCAACGGCCACACCACGTTAAAAAAATCCACACACAAGCATCTTCCACCCTTCAATATGTAGTTCGGGACCTGGAATGTCAGGTCCTTCATTGAAACACCTGTGAACTCATCCCCTTTTTGGTGTGGAAGCAAGTCATCCTCGATATGAGGGTCCGCCTAAAAATATATCTGTAGAAGCTCTTATTGTCAATTTGTATATTTCTTGCTAGTTTATGCTATCTTCTCTGTCTTTATCATTGTTTTAGTCATCCTTTGCTGGATTCTAAAATGTCCCAATCCTCTGGCCTTCTAATGTCCTTCACAACATTGTACGCCTTTGTTTTCAATTTGATACCATCTTTTACTTCTTTAGTTAGCCAGGGATGGTTCATCCTTCTCTTAGCATCTTAATTTCTCACTGGAATCAATCTTTGCTGAGAGTTATGAAATATCTCCTTAAATGTTTGCCACTGAGTTTCTACCCTTTAATATATTTTCCCAGTCCATTTTAACCAACTCTGCCTTCATACCTTTGTAATTGCCTTTATTTAAGTTCAGGACATTAGTTTGAGATGGAAGGTGTCTGTAGGAGGGCGAGTTAAATGGCCCCCGAATCTGAAGTAAACGATAATACTAGTTGTCAGATTCTTAATAACCTTCCATATCAATTGAAATCGTCTTTCCAGAACTCTTGCATGTTGCTCACTAATGTTTTATTGGACAAGGAAACTGCTGCTCAACACATAATTAACTTGTTAGGATTCATTTTAATTGTCATGTTAATTTTAAAACGGAACTGGAAGATGTCCAGTTCAGCAAGCTGGCAAGAAGGGCTGGCAGCAGTGGCAGGAGTTGTAGAGGCCATTGGGGGGGAGGTGAGGACTTAATGGCAGGCTATCGCACTTTAACGAGGTGCAAACAGCTGCTTGAACGGCCTGAAATAATCGGCGTGCTTAATAGGGTTTAAGCGGCGCCTTTATAATTGATGCTTTTGATCATGGGAAATGGTCAATGCTGCTAGCCTGATACAGGGGGCTGTCTGGGATAAATGGGGATAGTTAAATTGGTGGGGACTGTATTATAGCAGTTTGCTGCAAGTCTAGATAGATCATTGCCTGAAGTTATATCTGCACCGATCAGCTATTTCCAGCTGAAGGGAGATATATTGGTTTTGTGCCAGGAACTGGCATGAAGTGGGCAGTGCAACTGGAGTGCATGGCTGAAGATGCGAATTTGAGGCCCACTCCAAATTTGGCCTCAGGCTTCATTTCCATAATACGAATGAGCTGCAGATGCCAGTCAGGGCTTTTCCTGTTGTATGTGTAAACACTCTAGTAATGATTCCATGAGGTAAGGTATTGTACTTGAACTGTTGTGACCTTAGTCCAGTTATTGCAGCTCCTGTGTGAGGATATAGTGAGGTGAGCTCCCTTTTATACTTGGTTACCTGCGGTGTGCAGGTGACCCTTAGGTCTCCACCAGTAGCACCCTCTAATGGTACAGATATAGTGTATACAGTGTGAAGATACATTCAGTGGTCTAATGTAACTGTACATACATTGTACATACACAACATCATTCCCCCTAAGTCTTGTGCCGCTGGCTTTTGCACTGTGTGCTCTGGCCCTCGACTTGAGTGCCCAAAGCCCTTGCACTTTGTCTGTGCTTGCGAATGGCTCTCTCCCTGTAGACCCCCAAGTCCTTATTGCCACAACATTGGGAAATGGTCAGCAGTGGACGGTTGGAGGTTGTAGTGAGTGTTGAGTGGGTTCTGGGTGTGATCCATGTGTGTCCATGGCTGCATAGATCCATTTCCCCCCCCCATACATAGACCATGTGTGTGGCTCGACATCTGCATTGGCGTACATGTACAGAGAATAAAAAATAGGATTAGTTATACCACTGTTTGGGTTCAGCAGTAGTAGAACAAGTACATATTAAGATAAGGTACATACGTGGTATTACAGTCTTGCCCCTGGGGTGTAGGTACAGGTGGGTGAGGACGCTGGTTCCAGAGCAACTGGATTTTGTCCAGGTTGTCTGATGGCGACGCTGCACCCCCTGCCAGCTGGGTGGGCTCGGATTGCTCACCTGGCTGAGTCTCAGGGCCTTTGCTGTTGCCTAGTGGTGGGCAGAGTCACAGAAATGTGTGGCTTCCCTGTCCTCCTTTGAGGGCTGCAGGGTCTTCCTGCTGCCCTTCAGCAGTGGTGGAAGCCTGGTCATCCCAGGTCCCGTCGGGAGGGCTGGAGGGTGCTGGCCTCTTGCTCCTGGTGCTGGCCCTGGTGGCCAGAGGGGTAGAGCCAATCTGGGGCAAGGTGCCAGTGATGGTGCCTGTGCCATCCACTGATCGCTGGCCCTGCAGTGGGTATGCTCCCTCTGTGTGTGTGGCCACACTCTCTGGGGCATCACATTGGTCCCGGAGGCGCAGGCTACATGATCGGGTAGCCCGTTGAACCTGGGTGCTTCCCACGGGAGGATGCCCTTAGTTTTGTCGGCGTACATGTAGAAACCGGCATCTCACATCATTTCATCATTTACATTTGTGATACATTGGCTCCGACCGCAATCAGCCGACTCGACATTGTTAGTTGTCTTTACAAATTCGCATTTGTCAATTACATCTTCGCATTTGTCAATTACATCTCTTTCCTGTGTACTATCGGCATCGATGTACAAGGTTGCATTTAGATACTTGCATTTGTCAATTACATCTTTTTCATTAGTATCACCGGCATTGCTGTACAAAGAGTGGAACTGTCCCTTTAATTATGCTGGGTTGCCAGTCTCCTTTAAGAGGGCCTTGCAATCTTTACCCCAATCCGGTTCGCCGCTCAGCAACACGTGTTGTTCCCTCAATGCTGCCCCTCGTGGTCTGGTCGCAGCCATCTTGATTTCAGGTGCTTCACCTCGTAGTGCGGGCGCCACCTTCTTTCTCTCCACGAGGTAGGCTGCAGTGATCCTTTTCTCACAGGTTCTGCCACGGAAGCCAGGAATTTACCTTCTGCGTCGATCTTCTTCCTTTGGAGTCCTGCCACTTGAGCCCAGAAGTTGCGGTCTAGTCGTTTGAGTTGGGTCATCTGCCGTTGGGTTGTGCGGTCTGTGTCGCACCGCACAGTCTAGTCGGACGGTAGGATCTTCAGGTGCTGTGATGGATCCAAATTTGGGGCCACATAGGACATCGATTGCCGGGGCCTGGAGGCTTTCCCAGCTCCAACAGATTTAGATTTGTTTCATCCATCTTCTTCCCAGCAGCGCTGGACCATCACTAGCAATGATCCACAAAGGTAATGTGCATCGCGCACCATGAGACACCTGGACATCCACGCTGCCAACGACTGGGATGGTGTCGTTTGTGTAAGTGAGCAGCTTCACCTGGATTGGGAGCATTTTAGGTCGTTCGGCAGGGTTGTCCCAGAGTTTCTCGAAGGCCGCCTGATTCATCAACGATTGGCTCGCCCCTGTGTTGACTTCCATCGAGACTGGAACATCGTTGATTTCGACTTGCATTTTCAACGGAGAACTCTCGGTGGAGCAGGTATGCACTCCGTATATCTCTTCCTGGAGCTGAGCTGCCTCATAGACTCTCTCTTCGTCTTCGTCAGCGCTGGAGCGCGGGTGATCGGCCAACTCTTCAGCGACTCGGTGAGTAAAATTTCTTCTACACATTCGCTGGAGATGGCCTTTAGTGTTACAGCCTTTGCAAGTATAGTCTCTGTATCAGCACTGGTGGGCCCTGTGATTTCCTCCACAGTGCCAGCATGAGGCTGGCTGGTTGGCCCCATGTGGAGGACACACGGTTGCGGGACTTGGGGTAGCAGCCTTGCCTCTGAAAGGTGCCATTCGGTTCACGATATTTGCTGGGTTAGAGTCCTGGGGATGACTCTTGGAATTGCAGGCCGAGATCATGAATGCCTGGCTCACTTTAATTGCATTCTGCAGGGTGACCATAGTGTTCGCGGAGAGCAGCTTGTGGAGGAGGCCCTCGTGGCCGATTCCAATAGCAAAGATGTCTCTCAGTGCTTCGGTGAGGTGGTCACCAAAATCATACAGTGCAACCAATCGTCTGAGATCTGCAGTATATTTTGCGATTTCTTGGCCTTTGGGCCGCCGGTGGGTGTAGGACTGGTGTCTGGTTGTGAGGATGCTCTCTTTAGGTTTGAGCTCTTTCTGTATCATTGTTACGAGCTCTGCGTACGTTTTGGTTATCGTCTTTGCTGGGGCTAGCAGGTCCCTGACGAGGCCATAGATGGTGGGCCCACAACTGCTGAGCAGGATAGCTCTGCGCTTATCAGCCAGTGATGTCGGGTTATCTCCTGCCAGGTCACTTGCAATGAAAAAGTGTTCGAGCCTTTCCACAAAGGCATCCCAATCTTCGCCCATCAGCGAATTGTTGAAAGTTGCTAAGGTTAGCCATTTTGCACGTGGAAATTCGTAATCTCGTCGCCAGTTGTTGTATGTGTAAGCACTCTAGTAATGACTCCACGAGGTAAGGTATTGTACTTGAACTGTTGTGACCTTAGTCCATTTATTGCAGCTGCTGAGTGAGAATACAGTGAGGTGAGCTCCCTTTTATACTTGGTTACCTGCAGTGTGCAGGCGACATTTAGGTCTCCACCAGTAGCACCCTCTGGTGGTACAGGTAGAGTTTATACAGTGTGAAGATACAGTCAGTGGTCTAATGTAACTGTACATACATTATACATACACAACATTTCTAAAACAGCCCATAGTAAGTCGGGGGGGTGGAAGGGGAGAACGGGAATGCAGAAATCCACAGTACTCCTGTTTCTCCTGGCGCCACATTAAGGTAAGTGAAAAAACAAAAACTTGCCTGTTCTTCGGTGTCATCCACCAATCCCTTTAAGGACCACTGGTTAGGTCGCGGCAGACCCAGAATATTGAGCGGATCCAGTCAGCGTTTTACTGAATTCGACATCGAGGTTCTAAAACTGGCTGCAGGCCCAGATTTGCATGTTCAAAAATTGCAGTGAAGCTCAGCTTGCCTCTGAGCATTTTCGTCATTGTTGGGTGAGGACAGGATGGGCTTGGAAATTATGCTTTCACTGTTGAATAGCTTTCCTCCATTCACTGTATAGGCTCATACACGAAAAATGGGCACTAAGTTATTCGCAAGTGACCAGCAGTCATGGAACCATACCCATTGAAAGAGTCGATGACTTCAAGAAAGGAGGAGGCGAGAAATGCAGTGTGAAAAGAGAAGTAAAAGGAAAAAAAACAGTCTCTTTATTTTCCCCGCTTTACTCATGGGCTGTTAAATGTTTTTTCCAGTTAAATTGTAGGTTTGAGCAGAGCTGACTCTATTTTATATAGCTATTCCCTTTAAATTCTTCAGGCTGTTAACAATTTTTTTTAAACTACTGAATTGTGGGAATCCGGAAAAGTACACACCTTGAAAATACCAGGCTATCAGAATCTTCTTGGCAGAAAATCGCAAGTCCCCTTTGAGGCCCACCAGGACCCTGCTCTGCTGCATTCAAATAGGATCAAGTGGGCACTGGTATAAGATATCCATGAGGCAAACACTGCTTAAAGAAGGCCACTTTACTTGCTGCAACTGAAAATTGGTGCTACTTTGCCTACATATCCTACATGCCTACATGCTTTGGGCAATGTTGTTTCCTGGTGAAAGTGAGCTATGGGTCTTCAGGCAGCAGTTGACAAACCTTCGCAATAGCCTCTTGGGGAAAGGAGCACCTTCTGAGGCAATAACATTCAGGAAAATCGAAGTTAAAACCTTCCTGGTCTGTAAACACTGGTGAGTGGGCATTTTCATGTCAGGAAGAGCATCCAATCTAGCCTCTTCCAGCTCCTCATCCTCCTTTTCATAGCAAAGGGAACTCCATCTCCTCGGTCAAAAACTACTTTTTATAGAGCTTACTAAAAGTAGCAGCAACATTCCTGACAGAAACTCCAAAGGTGCCACTGCCGTGAATGTCTTTATCACTGGATCCTTCCAGGGACTAAAAATAACCATTGCCACATTTATTGGACAGCAGTTCCCCACTGCATCAAGATGATCACTGATACTCAATTCAAATCCTTCCCAATGGAATCAGAGAGAGAGAGAGAACTGTCCAGTTTCCAGACTGGCAAGCTTCCCACAGATGCAAGGAGCAAATGACGGAATGCAAGTAACACTCAAAGCCCCATATAACGACCCCTCAATTTTATGGACAGGACTTTCAGTTTAGTAATGAGTAACTAGTGTGCAGTGCCAACCATGTTATCCTGTATGTGAATGTCTGATACCAAAGAAGCCATTATGAGGCTTTCATCAGGCAATAGTTTACCATACCAGCTCTCAAAGCAATGCTTCAGAATGGTTGCTTTGGTGATCAGGGCTATCTCCTGCAGTCATGACTAATGACGCCAATGAGGCTTCCACAGACAAAGGGAGACAACAGATGAGGACCATGCAACTACTAGAAGTGTCACCTCCCTCCATATGGCCTGAAAGAGCCTTTTAAGGATCTTCCTACTCTCCATGCCCAAGAGTCAATCCCTTCTGCCCCTGGCGTCAGTCAGAAACTCCTTCACTGATGTATCTGAACATTTGGGAGGCCTTTTCTCCTGCTGACCCCTTGGAGACTGCTGCTTGAGAGATCTGGCACTCTCTGCTGCTGGTAAAAAGACATCCCCCTTTAACTGACCTTTTAGAGGCTGCACTAATACTGACTTCCCCTCCTTCCCAATGGCCTACCCTGCAAAGCAAATGAGGGTGGAATACCTGGCAGGTTAGAAACAGAGTCATAGAGGTAAAGAAAGGAGGGAGAAAGAAAGGACTTACATTTATATAGTTTCTTTCACGACCTCTGGACATCCCAAAGTGCTTCACAACCACACTTTTGAAGTGTAGTCACTTGTAATGTAGGAAAGCCTGGCAACCAATTGTTCACAGCAAGGCCTCACAAACAACAATGAGACAAATAGCCAATTAAACCATTTTAGTGATGTTGGCCAGGACACTGGGAAAAATCCCCTGCTGTTCTTGGATTAGTGCCTTGGGATAATTTATATCCGCCTTAGAGGACAGATGGTGTGTCGATTTAACATAGGCAGTAGTCTTATTTTACTGCTAATTGGAGGAAACTCTAGCCCAATCGGCCGGATTTTTGGCAGCATTGCGACCGGGTTTTTGCCGCGATTTGACCATCCGCATCGAAAACCCGGTCGCAAAGCCCAGGCGGGATCCTCAGGTACCTGTTTGCGGCGGCGCTTTCAAGTACCGCTGGGGAGAGGTGCGCTGATGTGCAATGACTCGGATTGCATTTGCGATCGAGTTTCGGCACTCTCCTGACCCGTACGCGTGTCCAGAATAGCGACAGGTCAAACCTGTCGGTGCAACCCTGCCAGCAGTGTTAAGTATGAAAACTTGCAAAAAAGGTAAGTTAAAGTTTTTATTTTGTAATTTTTTTTTGCAGCGATTAGATAGTTAACGGTCTTGTAAATGTTTTTTTGAATTCCCCCCACCCCAAGGCCTCTCTCGCAGCGCTCACGGCCCCGAACTAAAGTTGCCAAAACTTACATTTTGTGCCGTGAATGCTTGTGCAACGCTTCCCTTACTGCCTGGCACAGACGTAAAGGCCAAATGTTTGGCCTAAAAACAGTAGCGCAGCGAAAATGGTAAGTTTCACGTATTGCTACCGTTTTTGCCGAAAAACCTCGAAAGCCGAAAATCTGGCCCATTTATGTCTGAAAGAATCTAAAATGGCTTACTAGCTTTAAACAGTGGATAGCTGAGCCTTACTGAGCAGAAAAAAAGTTTTAAGCACTTTTAGTGCCCTTTTAAAAGCAGTGCACACTCAGAATGGGGCACAGTCACATTTTTACGTTGTGTGTGCATTTAAACTTGTTCAGATTGACTGTTTTGGTGATATAGCAATTACTTCACTGGTGTAGTAGGCACTTAAAATATATGTTTCGCTTGAATTAAAAATACAGTCTTTGTGTGTATGTGTGTCCATATGTCAGGTCCTCCTTCTTTCCCATCAAGCACCAGTTTAAATGTTTGAACTGTCCATGTCCCAGAATTTCACCACAAGATCTAAAAGAATTTGGGGGTATAAAGTCATACTGGATACACTCCACATATTTATTCGAGTTTTGCTTATGCATGGAAACGCAGCATCTTATTAAATCTAAGCTCAGGGCACCATGGGAAGGACTGTTAGCGAGCCCAAAATAAAACACAAAACCGGAATCACACAGCATGTTTGTCAGCAACTAAAAGAGAAAAATACATTTGTGCGTTTTATCTGATCCTTCTGCAGAATTCCAGTTCTGATGTAAGATGTAAACTTGAAAGATTAACCTGCCGTTACTCTCATTTACTGATGGTCTTGTTGTCTATTTCCAGAATTTTCTATTTTTATTTCAAATATCCAGGATTTCTTTATATTTTTATAATTAGCCCAAATGTGAGATTACGAATGTTTCTGAACCCGTATTTTATTGCAGTGTAATTTTCCTTCTATTAGGCTTTGCAAAGCTTGAACGATGCCAGTTTCAACACATGGTTTACAACAGATGGCTATATACTTGGGAATAGTGTCTGGAGGAGGGTGTGCAGTAATGTATTACCTTATGCAGTGTAAGTACACACAAACACAACTTGTTAAACCTATTTCTAATTCCAACACCTCTTTCCCCGCTGACATGCAGTAAGTATCCAGTAGACAAATACTGTACACGTCACACGCACCGTTTATCAGTAGACTTAATTACTTGAACCCGTCCTGCATCCTATTTGGAAATGGCCAAAAATAGACTGTAAAGATTGGAAATTCTTAAACTGGCAAGAGAACAAACTTATTTTTTCAGCCACAAAAGCAAGTTACTGCGGATGCTGTAAATCTGAAATAAAAACAGAAATTGCTGGGAAATACTCAGCAGGTCAGGCAGCACCTGTGGAGAAAGAAACAGAATTAACGTTTCAGGTCGTTCTTACGAAAGGTCATTGAACTGAAACGTTGGGGAATGTTTACTTCCCGAAGCGCTGGGAGTGGTGTGGTCCGGTAGTGTGCGGGAAACCCGGAAGTCTGGGGCGGGGTGGAGGGGGCTGTTCGCATCCTGTGCAGTACTCCACAGCGTGCATCATCTATCAGTGACTGGTTCCTTGTCCGGAGGTCAGCCTGATTGACAGACTTGGCCTCCAGTCGGGCAGGGAGCACTCTGGAAGAGGCTATAACACCCTGTAGGTCCGATCCCAAGGAGTGTTCAATCCCTGACCCCGGGTGGTCTAATTCTGGGGTGTCTGATCCCGGGGGGAGGAGGATTTGTATGCGGGGGTTGTGGAGTCTGTTGGGGGGGAGACTGGGGGTTCAGGAGGAAGCACTGCTGCTCATCCTGGCCCACAAGGTGTACTGCCCGAGGATGTACTAAACTTGCTGCAGCTGCCGGGTTTCCCAAAGCCCAGGATCTGCCCTGCACAGTTTTGCATATTCAGCCAGTGGACTCCTCCACCTGAGCTGCATGTGCAGCACACTGTTTGTTATGGTCTCATTTCCTGCAAATATTCTTCTTTTAAAAGCAGGACCTGTGAGATCCAGGCTCATCAGCTTAGTCTCAATGCAAGCTGACCCTCTAGACAATAGGCAATTAGTAAACAATAGAATAGGATGCAAAGCAAAGGCAACTGGAATGAACAGTGTTATATATCAATGACTTAGACTTAAATGTAGGGGGTATGATTAAGAAGTTTGCAGATGATACAAAAATAGGCTGTGTGGTTGATAATGAAGAAGAAAGCTATAGACTGCAGGAAGATATCAATCAACTGGTCAGGTGGGCAGAACAGTAGCAAATGCAATTCAATCCAGAGAAATGTGAGGTAATACATTTGGGGAGGGCTAACAAGGGAAGGGAATACACAATAAATGGTAGGACAATGAGAAGTGTAGAGGAACAAAGGGACCTTGGAGTGCATGTCCCCAGATCCTTGAAGGTAGCAGGTCAGGTAGATAAGGTGATTAAGAAGGCATACGAAATACTTGCCTTTATTAACCGAGACATAAAATACAAGAGCAGAGAGATTATGCTTGAACTATATAAAACACTGGTTAGGCCACAGCTGAAGTACTGTGTGCAGTTCTGGTCACCGCATTACAGGAAAGATGTGATTGCACTAGAGAGGGTACAGAGGAGATTTACGAGGATGTTGCCTAAACTGGAGAATTTTAGCTATGAGGAATGATTGGATAGGCTGGGGTTGTTTTCTTTGGAACACAGAAGGCTGAGGGGAGACCTTATTGAGGTGTATAAAATTCATCATCATCATCATCATCATAGGCAGTCCCTCGAACGAGGATGACTTGCTTCCACAAGAGTTCACAGATGTTTCAATGAAGGACCTGATGTTCCATTCCTGAACTCCAATTGAGGGGGTGGAAGATGCCTGTGCGTGAATTTTTTAAAAATGTGGTGACTATAAAATTATGAGGGGCCTGGATAAACTGGATGGGAAGGACCTATTTCCCTTAGCAGAGGGGTTAACAACCAGGGGACATAGACTTAAAGTAATTGGTAGGAGATTTAGAGGGGATTTGAGGGGAAATTTCTTCACCCAGTAGGTGGTGGGGGTCTGGAACTCAGCCTGAAAGGGTGGTAGAGGCAGAAACCCTCACCACATTAAAAAAATATTTGGATGTGCACTTGAAATGCTGTAACCTACAGGGCTACGGACCAAGAGCTGGAAAGTGGGATTAGGCTGGGTAGCTCTCGGTCGGCCGGCACGGACATGATGGGCCGAAATGGCCTCCTTCCGTGCTGTAAATTTCTATGATTCTATGAACCCTGACTTGTCGGCTACTCTTATCTTCCTGTCCCAAGCATCCTTGATGGCCTCCTTCCTAAACATTTCAAGAGATTCTTCCCCATATTGGGTAAGAGGTCAGTTATTTTCTGGGTGTGGGGGATGTGGGGTGGAGGGTGGCAGACACTTTCTGTTGTGGTAGGCTCTATTCTCCTTCAAGAAGTGAGAAATTTCAATTATTACGATAAAATGCAGCAGTAACCAAGTGCCAGCTGCAGCCCACAGTGGATCTGAGGACATCTCCATGCAAAAGTCAGCCAGATTAAATGAGAGGATTCTCATGGGTTGAGTACATGTAAGGATATGTGTGAAAGCTGGGGTTAGAAAGGGTCTCATGGGCATTCATGGTAAGGTCTAAAAGTACTTTAAGACCATGTGAAGTGGGGATATTTGTAAGTGCCGTGCATGCCTAGTTCATCACATTAATGGAAGGTCATGGTGGATCCTCCTGCCTTGGCTAATCAGTTAAGTTTATTCGATTTCTTACTGCTCTGTGGGTGCAAAGTGGCGTAGACAGAAGTGGGCACTACCTCCCCTTTCCCTGGGCAGCTTTTTATGGGAACCTACATCATGCTGTACTGAAAAGGGTGCTCCTGTGCCATCTGTAAACTAGGTGTTGCCTCTACCCTCCTGCACCTTTTACAGACATAGATTTTAAAAATTAGTTCTTGGGATGTGGGTGACACTGACGGGACAGTATTTATTGCCTATCCCTAGTTACCCTGAAGGCATTAAGAGTCAGCAGACTGGAGTCGCTTGTAGACCAGATCTGGTAGGAGTGTTGGGTCTCTCCCTGACGGACGTTAGTGAACCATTTGTCGTTGTCCACAGTCCGGCACCTTTCAAGTCACTTTTGTTTTGATGCCGTCCCACAAATTACCAGATTTATTGAATTCAGTTTCAGATGCCATGTTGGGATTTGAACTCAGGGTTGCTGTCCAGTACCATAACCACTGGGCCATTGTGCCTTATGGTATTGATGCAACCTAGTTGTTTTTCAAAAACAATGTCATGAATTCATGTTTTATGGAATGACATTTCGGATCTTTGGATTTTATTGAATATGTGTGATTAAATCTACCAAAAAGATACTTATTTCAAAGATGAGCTATAGGGGATTCAAAATAATTCCAAATAAAAGATTGAAACGATAGTTCATTAACAGATTAATTGAGTGATTACAGCATGTGATTTGATATTTAATCCTGGCAAAACATGTTAACAGCTGGAACACAATGAAGAAATATTCAACAGTAGTTAAAAAGATATATAAAATGAATGAAGCTTGGAAAGTTCTAGCAAAGCAACAAAAGAAAATAATAAATAAAAATAATAAAAAGAGAACACGTAATGTTTGAACCACGCGAATAGCTGAAATCTTGAGACGGTTACATTTGATTTCCAGAATGATTTCAGTGCTGGGCTAAGCCCTGGGCACAGTGTTCATCTAAACTAGCGCATGGATTTGGTGCAGATCTTTCTTATATTTGGTTTTATAGAAAACTTTGCCAAGTCAGAATATTACAAGTTGGCAATCGAAGAATTCAACAAACATGACCGAGCACTAGTGGCTCTCGGAGCTCCTCCACTGCAGGTCCGAAATATCAAACTCAGTGACAGGAACAATTGTGTGGATGAAATCAGTGCAAGGGTACAGTATTCATTTATTATTTCTTTGCTTAGCTCTGCTTTTGCTCCTGAATTGTAGGTTCTTCGTAAGTGGAGCAGGAATTCCATGCAGGAGTTTTCTTCTACCATGTATACATTGTAGTTTTCATATACCTTGATTCAAGCTTTCATCTTACTCAGAATTTTCCTGTTTTCATTCATGATGTTATCTCAGGGAATACACATTCTCTTCAAAGAATAATGAATGGGTGTGCGGCTGGATGTATAATTGGGGTGTATAATTAGAATAAATGCACGACATTCCATGGAATCCAGATATACTTACTCTACTAAATAATTGCGCGGCATTAGTTTACAGATCAAAATCCCAGTATGTGGAACCAAATCAGCCGGATATCGCCACAGAGACAGTGTACAGAAAAGGTAACCTATGCACATGTGTCCAACTAATTGAATACTGAATTGTCTTTTAAAAAATCAGCTTGAGGCTATAAATGTGTTCAGTTTTGTTCTATTTAAAAGTGTTATGATGTATGAAAACATCTGAACATGAATATTTTAGCCATCAGCTTTGTTATGTATTTAACCCCTTGCAACCTGTATTACATTACCACCAGAGGGCCTACCTGTTGCAGTCCCAAGGGATCACAGCATCCCTAGGGAGCACTGTATATAAGCAGGCCACCCACAAGATATCTGCACTCTGGAGTCTTATTAAAGGAGCTAAGGTCACACTTGCTCATTGTTCACAGTACTCAGTTTCATCCTTCATTATGAGTGTATCAATTGGCGACAAGGTAACGAACGACCACGCGAAAATGCAAAGAACAGTTGGTATCCTGGAGAAGTTCTCAGAAGGGGATGATTGGGAGGCTTTCATGGAGAATACTTTGTGGCCAATGAGCTGGAAGGGGATGCGAACGCTGCCAAACGAAGGGCGATCCTCCTTACTGTCTGTGGGACAACAACTTATGGCCTCATGAAGAAACTTCTAGCTCCGGTAAAACCAACAACCAAATCCTATGAAAAATTGTGTACGGTGATCTGGGAGCACTTAAATCCTGAGGAAAGCGTTTTGATGGCGAGATATCGGTTCTACACGTGTCAACAGTCGGAGGGCCAGGAAGTGGCGAGCTATGTCATAAGAACATAAGAACATAAGAATTAGGAACAGGAGTAGGCCATCTAGCCCCTCGAGCCTGCTCCGCCATTCAATAAGATCATGGCTGATCTGGTCGTGGACTCAGCTCCACTTACCCGCCCTCTCCCCGTAACCCTTAATTCCCTTATTGCTTAAAAATCTATCTATCTTTGACTTGAAAACATTCAATGAGCCAGCCTCAACTGCTTCCTTGGGCAGAGAATTCCACAGATTCACAACCCTCTGGGAGAAGAAATTCTTCCTCAACTCGGTTTTAAATTGGCTCCTCCGTATTTTGAGGCTGTGCCCCCTAGTTCTAGTCTCCCCCACTAATGGAAACAACCTCTCTGCCTCTATCTTGTCTATCCCTTTCATGATTTTAAATATTTCTATAAGATCACCTCTCATCCTTCTGAACGCCAACGAGTAAAGACCCAGTCTACTCAATCTATCATCATAAGTTAACCCCCTCATTTCTCGAATCAGCCTAGTGAATCATCTCTGTACCCCTTCCAAAGCTAGTATATCCTTCCTTAAGTAAGGTGACCGAAACTGCACGCAGTACTCCAGGTGCGGCCTTACCAATACCTTATACAGTTGCAGCAACACCTCCCTGCTTTTGTACTCCATCCCTTTCGCAATGAAGGCCAACATTCCATTTGCCTTCCTGATTACCTGCTGCACCTGCAAACTAACCTTTTGGGATTCATGCACAAGGACCCCCAGGTCCCTCTGCACCCCAGCATGTTGTAATTTCTCCCCATTCAAATAATATTCCCTTTTACTGTTTTTTTCCCAAGGTGGATGACCTCACACTTTCCGACATTGTATTCCATCTGCCAAACCTTAGCCCATTCGCTTAACCTATCCAAATCTCCTTGTAGCCTCTCTGAGTCCTCTACACAACCCGCTTTCCCACTAATCTTAGTGTCATCTGCAAATTTTGTTGCACTACACTCTGTCCCCTCCTCTAGGTCATCTATGTATATTGTAAACAGTTGTGGTCCCAGCACTGATCCCTGTGGCACACCACTAACCACTGATTTCCAACCGGAAAAGGACCCATTTATCCCGACTCTCTGCTTTCTGTTCGCCAGCCAATTCTCTATCCATTCTAATACATTTCCTCTGACTCCGCGTACCTTTATCTTCTGCAGTGACCTTTTGTGTGACACCTTATCGAATGCCTTTTGGAAATCTAAATACACCACATCCATCGGTACACCTCTATCCACCATGTACGTTATATCCTCAAAGAATTCCAGTAAGTTAGTTAAACATGTCGCCTCGCAGGACATTGCGAATTTGAGGGATTCCTAGAACAAATGCTTAGAGACTTTTTTGTACTGGGCATTGGCCATGAGGTAATCCTTCGCAAATTGTTGACTGTTGAAATTCCGCATCTAAGCAAAGCCATAACGATAGCCCAGGCATTTATGTCCACCAGCGACAACACCAAACAGATTTCGCAGAGTCAAGAGGAACCGACAGCGTGAACACCCATCTTTGAATGCGGGCAGAGGCATTGGTGTTAATCCCTTTACTCTCAGAGAACAGCGATATGAGCGGCTTGTATAAATATATGTAAAAATTTTGTTTTTCTTGTCCATATTTCAATTCTTGTCTTGCCAAGAATTTTTTCAAAATTTTCTTTAAAATAGCATTTAATTTCAGTCAATTACTATTTTTCTCAACACTGCACTCTGTGTTACTGAGCCAGAGGTCCCATGTTTAATTCCCAGTCTAATGAGTTAGCTGATTTCAGCCAAGACAGTTTTAAGTTCTGATCTCAGTGCTCCTGGGTAGGAAAAGGAAAAGTTAGCCAGATTCTTACTCCTTGTTCAATGACTCCCACTGGAAAGTGCATGTGTGATGTCGGGGGAGAACAGGATTTAGCCTGGCTATGGTGACCCTCCATGGAGGAATAGCCTGCTGACACACATTCATAAAGATCAGCCACTTGGATGAGGCACCAAAGAATTGGCAGCATCTGTGGACTGTGACCAACAAAACTCATACTTTTATGAGAGGAAGTGAGGATGTTGGGAAGGAAAGGAATTTTGTTGCAGAATTGTCAGTTAATGACTTCTTTACCTGTGTTCGTGTTTTTTGTTAAATGGTTTCTACAAGAAGTTGTGTTGCAGTTACTGGATGGCCAGCAAGTTTCAGTTTACCCCTTGACCAAGGATGAAGACCACCAATCTTAATAATTATGCAAAGGCTTCTGAAAATGCCTCTAGGACATTATCAAACCTGTAGGGACCTGAGGTCACATAAGTTGTCTTTATGTAAAACTACGTTCTTCAGGATGCAGTTCAATTTCTGATGCTATTTTTTTTTTTAAAGCAATTTTTAAAAGTTGGTTGTTGTAGCTTAAGCTCACATGATTGTACCAAAATATAGCTCAACAAACAATTTCAGTAAAAGAATTGTATGAAGACCACATTTTCAAGTCAGTTTGATGTAAGGATAGATCTTGTCCTGTGCCCCAAGCCACATGCATACACCCTCCTCGTTCATTTATCCCGCAAGGGGAGTCTCGAAGATGTCCAACTAGCTCATTTTTGATGGTGAAGCCTACCCCATGGAGGCAGCTTTCTTCTTCCGGTTGGCCTTTTCAGAAGAAGGTGTATCCACCAGCTTGTTCCTTGAGCTAGCCTTCTCCTGCCCTCCATGTCTTGCTCAGGGCGGCGATATCGATGTCGAAACACCTGAGTTCCTGGGCAAAGACAGCAGTATGACATTCAGGTCTGTCATTGTTGGGGTTGTCCATGAGGGTCCTGACGTTCCAGGTCCTGAACTTCATTTTAAAGGGTGAAAGATGCATGTGCATGAATTCTTTAAACGTGGGGTGGCCGTTGCACACCAGCTACCACACAAACTTGACAGAGCAAGGTCTTGGTCCAATGGCAAGGGGACCCAAGACAATTGAAAACCAGGCTCTGCTGCATGAGTCTAGCAAACACACTAGGCTCCCACTAACCCACTCCCTCCATCATTTTCAGGAAACGCGGTGTAGGTGAGCACGTTGACCTTGCAGCAGCTTGTGAGTTTGACCATATAGTACTGGCACTGTGCCCCGGGTAGCTCCAGCATGCTGCTCTCCAATCGCAGGCTCTGCTGCACTTTTTTCCGTTCTCTCTCCAGCCGCTCACGCTTTGGCCTCGGGTCCTGACCACACTGCTGGACTGGACCTCCCGACTTCCCTGCTGGGCTCGACCTCCCCGCAACAGCCGACTCAATGATTTGCTGACATCGCCAGTAACCAGGAGCAAGGAACTGCAAAAGTGCTGTCGGGCGATGACTTGTTTGCCTCCTTTAAGGTGAAGGGCGAATTTGCCATTTCCGCATGTACTGTTGGGTATCGCCGTTCCCGCTCCTGGTTCCCAGGATTATTTCCTCTGATTTCTCCTCCTCCAATTTTCGCCGCCCGCTGCCCTCCGACCCTTGATGCTGCGGGTTTTTGCCAGTATTTATCGATATTCCTGCTGGAGTGGAGCTAAACTACAGGACAAATGGGAAATTGTTCAACCTCCATCACCTCCAGTCCAAATCCAAGGTCATTGCAACCTCTGTCATTGAATTACAATATGCAGATGATGCTGGCGTTTGTGCACACTCTGAGGTCGAACTCCAAGCCGTCGTCGACACCTTCACCGAAGTGTGCGGGAGTCTGGGCCTTACACTAAACATCCGTAAGACAAAGGTCCTCTGCCAACCTGCCCCCGCCACACACAACTGCCCTTGATCATCAAGATCCATGATGAGACCTTGGACTATGTGGACCACTTTCCATACCTTGGGAGCCTACCATCAACAAGGGCAGACATCGATGAGGTCCAACACCGCCTTCTGTGTGCAAGTGCAGCCTTTGGTCGCCTGAGGAAGAGAGTGTTCAAAGATCAAGCTCGTGGTCTAGAGAGCAGTAGTGATATCCGCCCTCCTATATGGTTCAGAGACATGGACTATATACAGTAGGCACCTCAAAGCACTGGAAAAGTACCACCAATGCTGTCTCTGCAATATCCTGAAAATCCATTTGCAAAATAGGCACACCAACGTCAAGTATTCTTGCTCAGGCCAACATCGCCAGCATCGAAGCACTGACCATGCTCGACCAGCTCCATTGGACGGGCCACATTGTCTGCATGCCCGACTCTAGACTCCCAAAACAAACGCACTACTCCGAGCTCTGGCAAGCAAGCCCCAGGAGGGCAGAGAAAACGCTTCAAGGACACCCTCAAATCCTCCTTGAAAAAGTGCAACTTCCCCACCAACACTTGGGGGGAATCCCTGGTGAAGTGCTGAAGTTACTTTAATCAGTAAACCCAGCTACAGGTTAAACTGACCGAGATTCATAATTATTCTGTGAAGGTGAGAAAATACTTCAGCCGTGTGTTAACATTGAGTGAATGCAAAGAGTATACGGCTTAAAAATATGCATTTGCAGAGAATGTCAGATTGTCTAGTTGTAGTTCAACTTGCAAATAGGACATTGTTTTCATCCTACAGGTCCAAAAACATCAGAACATGGTACCTTTAAGATCTTTGGTGTGCTTACAGCGGGTGCTATTCCTGTCACCGTACTTAATGCCTTGTTGTGAGCAATATCCTCAGTTGCTGACTGAAGGGGTAGCAGAAAAATGTGAGCATTAAATAACAAATCCAAATTTAATAAAGTTTCAGGCAGCATCAGATTCAAAAGAGAAAGCATGGGCCCTCATTCTGCATATGCGCAAAAAATATCCGAGAGAGATGAACGCTTTTCATATTGTCATTAACATCGGGATTGGTTCAATTCTTCCTCTGTAGTTGAACGGTTAAAAGGCAGTGCTATCCGAGAGGGTTTATCTGCACATTGCAACCGTTAAATAATATTGAACTCTTTTTAAAAAAAAAAAATAATCTGCACTAACTTTAACTTTTTCAATTTTGCTTAGGCTGATTGATTTTCATTTTCAACTTAGTCATTTGCAGAGGTCCTCACTATTTTATAGTTGGGGTGGGAGGTGAATTGAATCACGAGTGGTTTTGCAGAGTTTAGTCTTTGAAGTTGAATCTTTATTAAGAGTGACCCACGGAAAGGCCTCCCAAGGCTAGTGAGTGTTCCCTGTAACTTCCCTCGCGGAATTTCTGAATCTTTTCACTGCCGCCGAGTGGCCCACGGAAAACCTTTTTTTGCACAACTTTTCTCACAAAACCCGTATCAACACCAAACCTGCAAAGTGCTATTTATTGGTATCTGGTGCCGATTTATACTGAAGTACCTGAAGTCACAGTTGTACCTATTCTTTTTGGAACAGCCCGGTGTTTGCAAAGAAGAACATTGTTGCTTCAAAATTGCAGAGAACTAAAATTAATTTCCAATAAAATAAAGTTAATATTTTCTTCAAAGTGGCAATATAAAAAAATACCAGCTAATTCAGAGTGTGAGCACGCAAGTTAGCTTTAGCAGACCCACTGTAAACAAACTAGTGATTGGATTTATTTAGTGCCTTGTTCGTTGTGGAAGAGAACCTTTGTTAAAAAATTCAATAGTAGCCCATGCTTTGTTGAAGTTAATATTGCAGGTAAAATAATAGCCATAAACAAGTTGTTGTATTGTGTAACAATAATGTGGGGAAATATGTTTCCCAAGATGGCAGCGTTAACGCCGATTTCGATGTGTCTCAACCAGGTAAGGCAAGCTTTTCCAAATCGATATTTAGCAGTCCTTAAAAATGTCCTTATTGGGAAACTCTCAAGCAAGAACGGTTGGTTTTGACGTCGAGTGACGTCACAAAACGGTTCTAAAAAAAAATCGGCCCTTATTTTTTTAACAACGGCATTACACCACTGGCGAAAGTAGCAAAATGTCCCTAAATTTATTTTGCACCAAAATAAAACTTTTAACACCAAAAAATTGAACTAAATTTATCGCTACGGTCCAGGGCGGCTACATCTGCGGCTCGATGAACATCGGCTCCGAGTTGAGGAGCTGGAGTCCGAACTGCAGACATTGTGAGGTATCAGGGAGGGAGAAAGTTACCTGGACCTTTTGCTCCAGGAGGCAGCCACACTCTCTAGATTAAATCCTTTAGAATTGACACGTGGTCAGGGACAGGAGGGTGTGACTGTGAGTGAAGCAGGTAAGGGGATCCAGGAGGTAGTATTACAGGAGCCTCAGTCCCTACACTTGTCCAATAGATTTGAGGTTCTTGCAACCCTTGAGGACAAGTGTGCAGACTGTGGGGTGGATGAGCAGACTGACCAAGGCACTGTGGTGCAGAAAGCCATTTAAGTGGGGGAGTAAAGAGGCAGGTGGTTGTAGTAGGGGACAGTAGGGAGGGTTCTCTGCAGTCAAGAGCATGTGTCCCGAAGGCTGTGTTGCCTACCTGGTGCCAGGGTAAAGGACATCTCCTCCGGGTTGGAGAAGAACTTGGAGTGGGAGGGGGAGGATCCAGTTGTCATGGTACATGTAGGTACCAATGACATAGGTAGGACTAAGAAAGAGGTTCTGCTGAGAGAGTTTGAACAGTTAGGGACTAAATTGAAAAGCAGAACCACAAAGGTAATAATCTCTGCATTATTACCTGAGCCACGAGCAAATTAGCATAGGGTCAATAGAATCAGCGAGATGAATGCGTGGCTCAGAGGTTGGTGTGAGAGAAGTGGGTTTTGATTCTTGGGGTACTGGCACCAATACTCGGGCAAGAGAGAGCTGTTCCACGGGGACGGACTACACCTGAACTATGCTGGGACCAGAGTTCTAGCGAACCGACTAACTCGGGAGGGACAGGGCTTTAAACTAAATAAGCGGGGTGGGGCGGGGGAAAGACGGTCGCAGTAGAGAATAATCTAGAATGCTAAAGGGAAAAGAAAAGGAAGCAATGCAGGAAAGTGATTGTGGTAAGGATAACCAGATGATGTCAGGAAGGGACAGAGCATACAAACAAAAGAATGCATGAGCAAATAGAGTCCAGGTAAGAAAAAATAGCAATGAAACAAATAGGGCTATAATACAAAATAATGTTAAGATGTCTAATGATGTTAAAAAAACAAATTTAAATCATTGTATCTGAATGCACGAAGCATCTATAATAAGGTAGACAAATTAACAGCGCAAATAGATGTAAACAGATACGATATAGTTGCAGTTACTGAGACATGGTTGCACGGTGACCAGAGTTAGGAACTGAATATCCAAGGATATTCGATATTTAGAAAGGGCAGGCAAAAAGGAAGAGGGGATGGTGTAGCTTTGTTAGTAAAGGATGAAATCAGAGCAATAAAGGATATTGGCTCAGAAAATCAAGGTGTAGAATCAGTCTGCGTAGAGCTAAGGAGCACCAAGGGGCAGAAAACATTGGTGGGAGTTGTCTATAGTCCTCCAAACAGTAGTGGTAGTGTAGGGGACGGCATCAGACAGGAAATTAGAGATGCATGTAGCAAGAGTAGTACAGTAGTCGTAGGTGACTTTAATCTACATATAAACTGGCCAAACCAAATTAGTAATAATAATGTGGCAGATGAATTCCTGGACTGTGTACGAGATGGTTTTTTTAGACCAGTATGTTGAGGAGCCTGCTAGGGAACAGGCTATCCTAGATTGGGTATTGTGCAATAAGAAGGGATTAATTAACAGTCTTGTTGGCGGGGTCCTTTAGGGAAGAGTGACCATAACATGATTGAATTTCTTAAGCTGGAAAGTGAAGTAGTCCAATCCAAAACTATGGTCTTAAATCTAAACAAAGGAAACTACGAAGGTATGAGGAATGAATTGGCTATGATAGATTGGGAAGATTCATTAAAAGGCATGACGGTGGATAGGCAATGGCTAATATTTAAGGAACGAATGCATGAATTGCAACAGTTATACATTCCTTTCTTGTGCAAAAACACAAAAGGAAAAGTGGCCCAACCATGGCTAACAAAAGAAATTAAGGATAGTATTAGATCCAAAGAGGAGTTATACAAAGTTGCCAGAAAAAGTAGCAATTGGGAGCAGTTTAGAATTCAGCAAAAAAGGACCAAGAGATTGATTAAGAGGGGAAAAATAGAGTATGAGTGTAAACTTGCAAGGAACATAAAAACCGACTGCAAAAGTTTCAATAAGTACGTAAAAAGAAAAAGATTAGTGAAGACAAATGTAGGTCCTTTACAGACAGAAACAGGAGAATTTGTAATGGGGAACAAGGAAATGGCAAAACAATTAAATAAATACTGTGGTTCTGTCTTCATGGAAAAGGATACAAATAACGTCCCAGAAATGCTAGGGAATCAAGGGTTTAGTGAGCAAAAGGAATTAAAGGAAATGATAATTAGTAAGAAAATAGTGCTGGAGAAACTAATGGGACTGAAGGCAGATAAATCCCCAGGGCCTGATGATCTGCATCCCAGAGTACTAAAAGAGGTAGCCATGGAAATAGTAGATGCATTGGTTGTCACCTTCCAAAATTCTATAGATTATCAGTTCCTGCAGATTGGAGGGTGGCAAATGTAAACACATTATTGAAAAAAGGAGGTAGAGAGAAAACGGGGAACTACAGACCGGTTAGCCTGACATCAGTAGGAGGGAAAATGCTGGCGTCTATTATAAAGGATGTGATAACGGCACACTTAGATAATATCAATGGGATTAAACAAAGTCAACATGGATTTATGAAAGGAAAATCATGTTTGACAAACCTACTGGAGTTTTTTGAAGATGTAACTAATAAAATAGGTAAGGGAAAACCAGTGGATGTAGTGTATTTGGATTTTCAGAAGGCCTTTGATAAAGTCCCACATAAGAGGTTAGTGTGCAAAATTAAAGCACATAGGATTGGGGGTAATGTATTGGCATGGATTGAAAATTCGTTAACTGACAGGTAACAGAGAGTAGGAACAAACGGGTCTTTTTCCAGGTGGCGGCAGTGACTAGTAGGGTACCACAGGGATCAGTGCTTGGGCCCCAGCTATTCATAATCTATATAAATGATTTGGATGAGGGAACGAAATGTAATATTTCCAAGTTTGCTGATGACACAAAACTAGGTGGGATTGTGAGTTGTGAAGTGGATGCAAAGACCCTGTAAGGCGATTTAGATAGGTTGAGTGAGTGGGCAAACACATGGCAGATGCAGTATAACGTGGATAAGTGTGAAGTTATCCACTTTGGTAGGAAAAACATTAGGACAAAGTATTATTTAAATGGTGATGGCTTGGGAAATGTCGATGTAAAAAGGGACCTGGGTATCCTTGTACACCAATCATTGAAAGCAAACATGCAGGTGCAGCAAGCAGTTAGGAATGCAAATGGTATGTTGGCCTTCATTACAAGAGGATTTGAATACAGGAGCAAGGATGCCTTACTACAGTTATACAGGGCCTTGGTGAGACCGCACCTGGAGTATTGTGTGCAGTTTTCGTCTCCTTACCTAAGAAAGGATATACTTGCCATAGAAGGAATGCAGCGAAGGTTCAGCAGACTGATTCCTGGGATGACAGGACTGTCGTACGAGGAGAGATTGGGTTGACTAGGCCTGTATTCACTAGAGTTTAGAAGAATGAGGGGATCTCATTGAAATATATAAAATTCTGACTGGGTTGGATAGACTGGATGCGGGGAGGATGTTTCCCCTGGCTGGGAAGTCTAGAACAAGTCATCAGACTATAACTATTTTGGCTGAATCACCTATCACTAGGATACCGTTAAAGTTGACCCAGACAGATGGGTCTCTTCCACAAGAATAAGAGCCATTGTGCTGATATGCAACTTAATATGCTTTCAATTAACATTACCATCTTAATTTGGCAGCTCAGTCTAACAAATGCTTCTGTAGTGCTGTGCTCCAAACTGATCTGCACAAATAAGTCTTCAGAACCCTATTGCCAGAATCTATAGGGTGTTTATACCAGGAGTTGAATGAATGTTAGACTATCTATGCAGACGAGGTAAACAGTCTCAGGATACAGGGTAGGAAATTGAGGACCGAGGTGAGGAGAAATGTTTTCACTCAGAGGGTGGTGAACCTGTGGAATTCTCTACCACAGAAGGCTGTGGAGGCCAAGTCACTGAATATATTTAAGAGGGAGATAGATAGATTTCTAGAAACAAAACGCATCAAGGGGTATGGGGAAAAAGCGGGAATATGGTGTTAAAATAGAGGATCAGCCATGATCATATTGAATGGTTGTGCAGACACGAAGGGCCGAATGGCCAGCTACTGCTCCTATTTTCTATGTTTCTATGTTTAATTTCTAGCCCTTCAAAGTGGAGGTGAACTGCACATGTAGAATGAGATTTACCTCGTCTACATAGATAGTCTAACATTCATTCAACTCCAGATATAAACACCCTATAGATTCTGGCAATAGGATTCTGAAGACTTATTTGTGCAGATCAGTTTGGAGCACAGACTACAGAAGCATTTGTTAGACTGAGCTGCCAAATTAAGATGGTAATGTTAATTGAAAGCATATTAAGTTGCATATCAGCACAATGGCTCTTATTCTTGTGGAAGAGACCCATCTGTCTGGGTCAACTTTAACAGTACCCTAGTGATAGCTGATGCAGCCAAAATAGTTATAATCTGATGGCATTAGTGGAGGCACATGAACTGATTAACTAATTTCCGCATTAAAAAAAAAAATTCTCAGTATGTAGGCAATCCTGGTGCACATCATCTCTAGTTGCCCTGAGAAGGTAGTGGTGGGAATTCTCCTTGAACCACTGCAGTCCTTCTTGTGATGGTGCTCCCACAATGGTATTAGATAAGTGTGGCGGCCCCGACCTGCTAGAGACCATCAGCATCAGGTCGGGGCCATAAAAGGGGAGCAGCATGACGGCATACCACTGCAAGGTGCAGCGTGAGCTGGTGCAGGAGGGAGATGGCAGCGAAGAGAGTGACTGGATTGGACGTCATCAAGGTCCAGATCGGTGATTGGAGTGTGGGCAGGTAGAGCAGGAGCAGCAAGGTTGTGGCGAGTGATCGTGGAGTAACGTGATCAGGGCCCAGAAGAGGCGTGAGTTCAAGGCCCAGAAGAGGCGAGGGCCCAGGGGCAGCATGGGCCAGCCCACACTGCGATATGTGTGCATGCATTAGGTCCGTGCAGCAGAGCTGGTCTCCAGTCGTCTTGGTTAATCCTTGCTACTGGACCAAGACCTAGCTCTGTCAAGCCCGTATGGTGGCTGGTGTGCAACAGCCACCACACATTAAATAAAATCCATGCACAGGCATCTTCTCCACCCTTCAGGATGTAGTTCAGGACCTGGAATATTAGGTCCTTCATCGAAACACCTGGAAACTCATCCTTTTTTGGCATGGAAGCAAGTCATCCTCGATATGAGGGACCGCCTATGATGATGATTAGATAAGGAATTTCAGGATATTGAGCCAGTAACAATGAAGGAATGACAATATATATCCAAGTAAGGGTGGTGCTGAACTTGGGATGATGTTGACATTACTGCATTTGTCCTTCTTGGTAGAGGTTAAAGGTGCTGCCAAAGTTACGCCGGTATGTTTCTTTAATGCATCCTGTAGGTACTACAGTCACAGTACACTAGTATTAGGGAGCTCAGTCCTAAATGATGTTGAGATATACGTTGAACAAAGGACATGGTGTCAGCTAACTTCTAGATATTGCTTGGCCGATGACAAGACAGTTACAGTTGTGAAAAAAAGTGCTGACAAGCTAGTTCCTCAGCTGGGGTCTCTTGCTCTACAGTCAAGTGGTTAATCTGATGAGCTGAATAGTTGAGTACAGTAGTACTTGCAGCAATCTGTCATTAGTAGTATATGCCCAAGCGTTGGTCAAAGAATTTGATTCTGGTGTTGGTTAGCTTCAAAACAGTTGCTGGAACTCGGCCTGGCCTTGATGCAAGGTTTACAGGCGAATCCTCTGTAGGTTACTCCTGAGATAAACATTAACCTGAAACTGATGCACTTTATAACCTAGAACTAAAGATCCTCTACTCATGGTTCTTTGTTGTGACAAATTGAGTTGGAATACAAGCCTTTCAAATTCACTGATTTTACAGGGCTGGATATTGTGCGATAGCGGTAGTCAATAGAGACGGGTCACATTTAAAACACACCTGGTGGCAAGGTGCCATCAGCAATCCTATGCCAAGCTTAGTCAACAGAGGAGCCAGGGTAGAAGCCTTGATAGAATGCTACAGGATGGTGAGCACACACCAGCTGGCCATTTTTTTTTTGGGGGGGGGGATGGGGGGAGGCGGAGGGGATCATTTTGACTTTGGACGAGTGTAAAACGGCCAATATTGGTTCAGCCACCCGTTATCCATCTCTCCCGATTTTTATTTCATTTGACTTGAATAAATAAAATCCTGAGAGAAAGAGATCAAATTGAGAGAGAACAGAAGGAATGCACCTTCTAGGCTCTTCAGTGTTGAAATAGAGAAGCCTCTGATGTATGCAGTATTTTTTTTTTAAATGTGTCAGCGTCCGATGCTTTCCCCATATGATAACACTTAGATGTGGAATTGAACAAAGGAAGAAATGACAACCATGCATTTAGCCAGATGCAGGTGTGGACAATGCAGTAGGATTTATTTTAAAGAATTACATATTAGATTGAGTTAGTAAACACCATTGATTATAAAACACATAATATTGGATACCTATGCTTTTTAGGCTATAGTCCAATCATAAATGGCACTAAGGTACAAGTCGCATCTTCCAATGTTCGAAACCACATATTAAGTCCCAATCCCTCTAAAAGTTGAAGTTTAGTCAATTACTCAGCAATGATCCTAGAGCACAAAATCAATAAGCAAGCATCCAGATATGTTTATTAAAGGAATTATGTACATCTTTAAGATAAAGGATACAAAAACTGTTTTTTTCCCTGGTGGAATAAAGTGTACACAGTATCCCAGGTAAAAGCTAGCAGTTGTTAATTTTACAGTATAATCTTGAAAACAAAGGCAACACTGTCAAAAGTTCATTTAGAGAAAGGTAGATTTTACAATATAATTATGAAAACATGACTATCTCAAACTCACCAGAGGGAAATTTACATCAAAAACACTGGCAAACTTTTAAAATACAGAAACAAGAGAGAAATATCTTTTCGGTACCTACAGGACTGCTCTTTTAGCTGACACTGTATTCCATTTAGCACCATTTGCAGGTGAATCCTGCAGACTGGGTGAAGAAAAAATGTACTCCTGATAAAGTTGTTTCTAGGCTTTGAAGCGGGTTAAGCATTACTTTCATCTAATACCCATTAATCTTAAAGGGCTAGTAATATCTGTGTTAACTGGATGGAGTTGCTTTCTTTCAAAAGTTTAATATTTGCATGAAATTGTGGAGTAATTTAGTGGGGGGGGAGGTGGATGTAAGAAATCGAAAGAAAACAGCGTGCAAGATAAACTTGAGATACAAGACTAAGATTACTTTTTTTTAAACTTTACTTGGTAAAAACAATTATAACTAAAATATATGGCAACATTCAGGGATCAGAGTTAATTTGTTTAAAAAGGGAGATTTTGTGCTGCAAAAATTTACACTTCCATGCTGTAGAATTACGGATTGGTGTAAATTCTGAATACAACAACAAGCATAAACACCAGCTGTTGTCCAAAACTTAGTTCTGTTCTTCGATTACAAAACATTAGTTCTAATCCCGCGAGACAAATTACAGTGCAGTAACTCCGTTGCACATTACAACAAAACACAGCCCTCTATTCTACTGCCTGCACACTGCCATTATGGATAGTTGTCCACCAGCATTCAATTTTAAATAATTGTTTTACAAATGGATTTACAAAAATGGTATTTTATAGTAGCTTTTTAACGAGTCAGAAAGCCAACAGAATGTGTTTACTGTTACAAAAAGTTAACCAGGTTATCAATATTAAGAAAAGAATTCCAGTACATTTAACTAAATTAATTTTGCAGTCCTTTGCATAATGAATACTATATAAATTTCTAATCTGTAAGGCACAAAGAGTAACATCTATCACTGTCCATTGTGCAGCAGTTTTACTGAACGGGTTAATCCCATTCTGGGAATCTTAAGCAATTGTTTCTGATCACAAAAATACTCACATGAACATAAAAAATACATATACAAATACAATATAATTATTCAAAAATAGAGAAATAAATCAAGTATGACAAAAGCCATCAAGAAAACCAACTTTTGACTTGTATAATTCATACATGTTTTTTAAAAAACGGAATGTTGTGAGTAATTCCAGATAGAAATAACAAACTCAAAACATGTGCATTATTTGTGAATAAAGTAACTTGTTGGGGGAAAACAGGCATTTCCAGATTCTAATGTCAAAGTGCATTATTCACAAGTACTGCACATTTTGAATTTATTGTTGACAGTACAATGGCTTAAAGGATCAATTCAGAACTAAAGAGCTTCCCCCCCGCCCCCCCCCACCCCATTTGTGCAAATAAAACTGATATTCCCCAATAATGCACAGCCAGCCAGCATTTGTGAAACAAATATCAGCTTGGAACTGTGTACAGAAGGAATGTACTTCAATTATCACCACCCCTTACTGCTCTCTGCTTGGCTTAAGTTTTGACATTGTTCACACATTGAATCCAGAAGCTTGGCACAACAGTTCTTGGCATTTAGACATTAAACTATTTCAATTTGAATATCTGTAGAGGAAATAGAGGCTCACAAAACAATTGTTTTATCAGAGTCCATTATTAAAAAAAAATACTCTGTAAAATGTCGAGCGTTTCCATCCCATAATTCAATAGATAAACTCTCCCGAAATCTCTTGTAAGGTGTTGAAGGGCTCTTCAAATTTGAAGCGTTTGGAGATGGCCTTTTGGTCAGTTTTTAGATTTTCTTTCTCAGACTGTCTGCACTGTCCCAATGTGTATGATGCCATAACAATGAGCTCCTCTGTTTCTTGGCTTTGCTTTTCTGATTCTTCTGAAACTGTAGATTCATGGGTGTCGGTTGAGGTTTCAGTGACGAATTCTGTTTCATCACATTCATGTGCCAACCATGGGTGCCTGAGACACTCCTCAGCTAAAGCTCGTTCTCTGCCAAAGAAATCAGATAATTTACTAAATAATGGTAGCATGGTCAAAAATCCCTTTAAAATTAAACCATGCTACAGGCACTGGGTGTGCAAATTCAGGCATATGGTGTGAAAAATTGTAGCAGCATGATACAAAGTCAGTTGACGGACACAAAACAAAGTGGGCGAGATCACTATATGCTTAGACTGGAGAAGGGTTAGAAGCGGTGTACCACAAGGGCCAGTACTGAGATGATTTGGATTTGAGCATAGGGAACATAATCTGGAAATTTGCTAATGGCACAAAGACAGGAGGTTTGGCAAACAGTGAGGAAGACTTTAAAAGACTTCAGGAAGACAAGGACAGGTTAATGGAATGAGGACACAGGTGGCAGGTGCAATTTAGTGTGGCTATATGAGAGGTATTACATTTTGGGAGGAAAAATAAAGAATGACAATACACTCAATGGAAGGGTGTGGATGAAAGGGAATGGTAGCAAAGTGGTTATGTTACGGGATTAGTAATCCAGAGGTCTGAAAGAATGATCTGGAGAATTCATAAAATTGGTGCTGCATTTTGGAGGTGGGATTTCCCCCAGGAAGAAATGAATTTTGACATTAAAAATGATGCATTCTGGTTCATTTTAGGCACTTATACACATAATTAGTAGATTTTTAATCTAAAAATGGAAAAGCAAAGTGAGATTTGGATTTTCAACAGCCCCTCAATTTAACCCAAAATTGGCTTACAGTAACTTGCATATTCAAACCCCACTGACCCTGTGCAGAGAGAAACTTCATCTCATCCAACTGCCCTCCCTTTCACAAAGGCACTCTCTTCTCCTTCAACTTTCCCTCTCCCTATCAATTCAACCTGACACTCTTCTCCCTGTCTAACCCACTGTTCAGGCAAGTACTCTTCCATTCCCTTGGCCTCCAGAGTTCATGCGGCACGTCCACACTCACTCCTTTTTCCTGCTGGCATCCTTCATCTTGGCTAGTACAGGGACTATCCTACTTCACCCCATAAACAATATTCATTCTCCGCAAACCCCCGATCCCCACCACTCAACAAGTGCTGCTTTCAGCTTCTGCCCCTGCCCTCTCCTCTTTCATTGCCAGCTGTCTCCTCCCTCCCTCTCTCTATCCTTTGTTTCTCTCCTTTATTGCCACCCACTCCATTCACTGCTATCCATTCTTTCCCTTTCCTTCGTTTTCCTCTTTCACTGAATTTCACTTCCCTCTCACGGCCATGCACACTCTCTCCTTGCCAACCACTTCCCCGACCCTTTACTTGCCACTCCTACAAGTGTCCAGTGTCTTACACACCAGACAGGCTCTGCTCCTCATCCATGCGCTCCCAGTAGTAATGGCCAGGATTGCTGCTCTGCATCCTATGGCAAAGTTCCTGCCTTCAGTGTATTCAGGGAGAAAGTGCCTGCTTACAGTGTATACAATGAGAAAGTTCCTGCTTACAGTGTATACAGGGAAGAAAGTTCCTGCTTATGGTGTATACAGGGGAGAAAGTCCCTACTTATGGTGTATACAGGGGGGAAAGTTCCTGCTTATGGTGTATACAGGGGAGAAAGTCCCTACTTATGGTGTATACAGGGGGGAAAGTTCCTGCTTATGGTGTATACAGGGGGGAAAGTCCCTGCTTACAGTGTATACAGTGAGAAAATGCCAAAATCTTTACATAATCTAAATCCCAAATGATGGACAGCAAAAAAAGACAGATCAGACATGGTGAAGGAAAAAAAAAATTGTAAAAAAAATATAATGTTGGTTTAAACATGTGATTATGATGAAAATGCAGTCCTTGATAACAGCCTCCAATCCATTAAAATATATACACAAGCAAAAAAATAAAGTATTCAGCCACAGCCTTACTTGATCGACCTATGAACAAAATCAAGGCGTTTAAATATTTTGAACTTGCTGGCTCAGCTTTTGAACCCACACCATTTCACCACGGAGGACAAGAGGTAACATAATATCAATCCATCCCATTATTACTGACCAGGAGATGCAAAATATAAAATAAGCATCTTAAGTTGCTAATGACTACAATAGTCCCCAAAAGTTTTGCAATGAGATTAGTAAATAAATAGGAAACAAGATGAAATCTGCAACTTACTCAGGCTCCTTTACAAGAAGTGACTTAATTAAGTCTATGGCCTGTTTGGAAATGTTATCAAAATCTTCTTCTGTGAAGCTAAGATTTATCTGAGAAATGTTGAGGAAAGTTTCTTGTTTGTCATCTCCCAGAAAAGGAGATATCCCTGTCAGCATGACATACGTAAGGACACCAATACTCCTAAACAGAGAGGAAAGTCATTGTAAGAAACAGTTCCAAACAATTTAATTGCAACTCTGCTTTTAAAAGGTCACACCTGAATTAACTTACCACATATCAGTTGCTGTGCTGATTGGCTCATAATTTAAAATTTCAGGAGCTGAAAAAGGAAGAAATGAATATACATTTAAAGGTGAATTTATTGGCCATCACAAATAGCCAGCCATATGACCTTCCTGACAATATTCCACATAAACCAATGCTAGTTTTAGAGAAGCATTATGTTACCAAGTCTCTTGAATTTAAAACTTAGTTATCTTTCCATAGGGTTTATTTTTAGGTTGGTATACTGTGGGTAAGTGGACCATGGTGCTGTCTCCAGGTCAGGTGCAGTTTTGAGGTGTAACTACGAAGCCTGACCACGTAGGACAGATTTCCTTGAAACTAAACCAGACTGTACAGAGAAAGGAGGGAATGTGTGTCTCAGGCCACCAATGTTGAAAATAGACCAGCTACTTAGTGTAGCTGTAGCGATTACTGGCTTGAAGGAGAATTTAGGAGCATCAACCAGTGGTAGTTATTAAACCACAATATTCATAATTCTGGTACATTAAAAAAAAATCAATCCTGCTTAAATATACTGGTCCTTTATTCCAATGACAATTTAGTACATAAATAATGAATTAAAGATTATGGGCTCAATTTTGCCCAAAGCCATTTTTTGGCGTATTGCCAGAGTTACGCCCGTTTTTCTAGGCCAGAAATACTCCAAAAATATTTGTGCCAAGTTTCCCTGTTGTATTTTTCAAAATTGGCACCGCACAGCCTGTCCAGTTGCCTCGGGGGGGGGAGTGGGGGGGGAGCCTACTGTCTGCGCCGAAAAAACGATGCTGCACCTTTTGCGCATCTGCGGAAAAAAGACATTTTTGACGTTATTCCTATGGGCGCGCATGCACAGTACAGCTCCTGATCTGCAATCGGCCATTTTTAAAGAGCCAGTTGTGTGTGTGAGAACATCGGAAAAATCGGAGCTGCAGCAATACAAGATGCAATGTGGTGCAAGGATCAAGAATTTCTTACAGGATGAAGTGGAGGCACTAGTTACTGGGATTGAGGGCCGATGGCACGAGCTGGACACCAGCAGAGGTCAAATAAAAGTTCCACCCAAAGAAATGAAGAAATGCTGGAACCAACTTGCAGAAGATTACTGTGCAATGGCGACCACCCTGAGATCTGGAGCCCAGTGCAAAAAGAAGTGGCAGGACCTTGATCAAGTAGTTAGTGTAAGTAATATTTTCATTTGTTCAATGCAATTACAATTGTAATGTAAATGAGACCAGCTGTATATGTCCCACCCAGCAGAAAGATACGCTCTCTAAAAAGTTGTATTTTCATTTTGCAGAGGAAGGTGGCACATAACAAAAGGGAAAGAACTCGAACAGAAGGAGGCCCGGCAACTCTGCACTCACTGATAACCTTGGAAGACAGAGTTGCTGCTTTGATGGGTCTTGCCTGGAGAAAAGCAACTACCACTGCACAAGCTGGGCCCACACTCAAGGGCAAGGGTAAGTCCAGAAAATTCCAGAGTCTGGCTTTGCTAAATGTTATGTACTGTGCGGGCTAGCCATGCTTCAGTTCATGGGGATGCCTCCATCAGCTACACTTCAGTTGATGTAATGTGCTATCATTCATTATGGTTCTTCAAATCAGCCTGCTGTCTGCGCTGTGTGAGCCTACTCATGCCACCCACCCTGCCCCCTCCTCTGCTGCTAACCATTTGTCTGTTCTGTTATATTTTGCAGAACTGGAGGCTAACCCTGACGATGCAGAAGAATATTCAGACGAGGACGAGCCTGAAGTGAAGAACATCTTCCAATCCCACCTTCCAGACCAATACATGGGGGTGAGGGGGAGGTGGACGGGATGGATGAATCCCCATCTCTTGTACTCACTTTGGAGGAGGTGCAGGTGCTGCCTATTGAGATGCTAGCCTTTTCCCTGACTAGTGGTTTGAGTGTTGGTGGGACATTTCATGGTTTCCCACCGTCTGAGGCTGCGGGTCCCAGTATTGGAGGGCAGCAAGGCACACCCCCAGGGCCCCACTCTCCCAGCTGCGGGTCCCAGCGGAGTGCAGCAAGGCACACCCAGGGCTCCAGTCTCCCAGGCTGCGGGTCCCACTGGGATGCTGCAAGCCACACCCAGGGAGGAGGGGAAGGAGAGCTCGACCACACTCTCCTGAGGTGCAGGATCTAACTGATGTGGTTCACATGATGGCAATGAGTGCGGAGAGTATTTACCTTGTGCAATTACTCTCCCAGCTACGGGACTGTTGCGAGAAGTAACAACACTCTCACGAGAAATGGGAACGATAGCCGGGAAAATGAAGGAGAGAATATCTCAGTCAGCTGAAATCATGTCCATGAGCAGGAGGGAAGGAATGTCACAGGTAGCTGGTGCGCTATCAGTGGCCATGAGGGAGGGAATGTCACAGATAGTTCAGACACTCTCAGTGAACATGGAGGGAGGGAATGTTGGAGGTCATTGAGACACTGTCAGGGTGCATGAGGGAGGGCATGTTGGAGTTAGCTGCTGCAATAAGGGAACACGCCCGGACCCCGTGCCCATTGACAAAATCAACTGCCACTCACACTCCAATCCCCACACCAGCCTCTGAAGAGCCCCAAGCCGGGACCGTCTTATTGCCGCCTGGGCCCTCCACATTGCCGACTGGGCCCTCCCCCTCAACAGATGCGCATTACCCAAGATGTTAGAAAGAATAAGCTTGGTACCAACCCCACAAACACTGTGCCACCACCTGTGGGCAGGATTGGTGGAGTCACCAAGGCCAAGCGTGGCAGGCGGTCTTAGGATAAGGTCACGGAGAGATGGGTGTAGCCTTTCTTTGCTGCTGCTGCTGCTGCTATTATTATTGTTACTGTTGTAACTATTGTTCTCAAATTAAAAGTTTTTTGTAAGTTATGCAAATTTACAAGTTTAAAGTTTGTAAGTGATCTCAACTGAAAACATTAAAGTTTGAAAGAATAATATTTTTATTTAAGTACAAATGTTTGTTAAACTTTTGAATAAAATATATTTTAAATTATAACTGAATCATTTACATTATTTGTTCCATTATTCACACAACTTTTGAAGTAAACAAGAATCATTTCCATCATTTCTTCCATTAACACAGCACAACATTACGGAACAGGTCCAAACAGTAAACATGGTCCATGTGGAACAGTTGCCATTGAGCCTTCAGGCAGCAAAGCGTTCACGGATGAGCTGCTGGCGCAAGGCTCGAGCAATCGTTAAAAGGGCATGATGACCTGCCCTCCTCCACCGTCGTGCTCCGGGTTCAGATAGTTGCATGGCTTCCTTGTCATCTGCATCTTCCTCATCATTATCATCAGCCATTCTCACCTCAGGTGGATCTTCTACAACCATCTGCTGCTGCGTCATAAGTTATGCAGCATGCAGCACACAACAGTGAACTGACCGACAATCTCAGGGGAGTACAGCAAGTAGCCTCCGGAATGGTCCAGGCATCAAAACGCTGTTTCAAGATGCCAATGGTCCTCTCTATTATGCTGCGCGTCGCAATGTGAGACATGGCTGTATTCCTGGTCAGCTTCCGTCCGGGTTACGTATAGGGGCGTCATGAGCAGGTGACGAGGCTGTACCCTTTGTCTCCCAGTAGCCAGCTCTGCCCTTCTGGTTGCTGCTAAAACATGGCAGATATAATGCTCTCGCGGAAGATGAATGCATCATGGTATCTTGCATTGACCGACATGATGCGATGCATGACGTCACACACAAGCTGTACATTAATGGAGTGGAAGCCTTTTCTGTTCCTGTACATTTCGGAATCCTCCAAAGATGTTCGCAAGATGATGTGGGTCCACTCAATGCAGGCCTGTACTTTTGGGAAGCCAGCAATCCTGGAGAAGCCCACAGCCATTTCACACATTGCCTGGGTGGTCAGGGGGAACTTTATGTCGTCATTCCTCCGGGCATAGAGTGCAACAGTCACCTGCCGGATGCAGATATGTGTTGCATGTTGAGAAATGGCGCACACATCCCCAGTCGTAGCTTGGAAGTATCCGGATGCATAGAATGAAAGTGCAGTTGTAACTTCCACTTCAACTGACAAAGCAGTCCTCTTGACACTTCTAGGTTGCAGGTCTGCTTTCACCAACTCAGATCTCAGTTACAATTTATTTGTGGAAACGCAGCCTTCTGACACAGTCTGCATCACTCGGGTGCCGGTTTGAACGTCTGTCTCGATATACCCAAGGTGGGTAAGGCCTCCTGCCCAGCACCCTATGGGCTCTGTTGGATGATGTCGAATCAATTGTCTCCTCCACAGCACCATGATACAGAAGGCACACACAAGGTATGGCATTGTCAGTATTGTTCCCATGCTTAAATTTTACCTTTGCAAGAAGCTCAAAATGGCAGGAAGGCAGGACAGGTTCTTTCTTCTCGCACCCCAAGGTCTGTATGGACCACACCTAGATCTGAGCAAGTGCTGTGATCGGGAACCATACTCCCCCCCACCCCCCCAGGCTCATTGCAGTCTGGTGACTTCTTCCAATCTCGTTCAACAGCACCTTCCCCACCCCCACCACCCAGCCCCCCTGGGCTCATCACAGTCTTGTGATTTCTTACGATCGCATTCAACAGCACCATGCACCCCAGCCCCCCAAACCCCCCGGCCTTATTTGATGCCTAGTGCAGTCTTCCAATCGCCACCTCCCCGTCCCCGGGCTTGTTTTGCAGCCGAGCCCCGAGCCTGTGTCTGGACACGGGGCCGATGCTGCCAGCCGACGCTCCGACCCTCCAGCTTTGTTTGAAGATGTTCGGTGGTAGCGTGGGAGTTAAAAAAAAATGAAAAGTTCAGAATTCCATCAAACTTCCATCTATTCCGTTGTAAGGTAAAAAAAAATCTAATCTTTATTATGCATATTCAAAGTGTTCTTATCTCCCTCTAATATTTCGATGAAAAACAATGGGGTCGTCCTGTGCCGATTTTTCAATGTGCACTTAACTTACCAGAAGTTATTTAAGGAAGTGGCCAAATACACTGACCTAGGATAAATCTTTTTTGGGCAAACTTTGAAAAATGATAAAAACTGGCACAAACTTGAGGTAACGCAAACAAAAAGACGGAAAAAAAAAACTAACCTAAAAAAACATAACGAACTCCGTTATGCTGGCGCAGATTCCTTGGGGAAACTTTAATTTAAAAACTTATGCTAAAAAAAGCGGCTTGCGCCAAAAGAACGGCACAAATGACCGAGGAAAATTGAGCCCTATATAAAGGTTGCTCAAAGTAGTGCTGCTAACTCAAAAAAAAATGTTTGTGTAAATAATGGGATTCTTAAATCGCAATAACTTTGCCAACCATGCCAGGCCAAGTCAGAATCAATGTGCAGGCATTAAATATAAAAAGGATGGTTTGAAGATTTGAATCCCAGCCTTGACTAACATTCCAACTATTTTTCACCGAGAGCCTGGCTGTACATCAGAATTAGTTCCAGCCTGGAAAACTGCAGCTCTGGTCATCAAGTAGCACTGAAAACAGCGGAGAAAATTCCACAGCCCAGACCACAAGAAAGGGCGGATATTACGAAACTCGGAAATGGAGTAAACAATGAGGAGGCTAACAACAGACGTCAGGAGGACATAGACAGACTGGGCAGACACATGGCAGATGAAATTTAACACAGACAAGTGTGAAGTGATTCATTTTGGTAGAAAGATTGAGGAGAGGCAATAGAAACTAAATGGTACAATTTTAAAGGGGGTGCAGGAACAGAGACCTGGGGGTGTATGTTCACAAATCTTTGAAGGTGGCAGGACAGGTTCAGAAGCATACAGGATCCTTGGCTTTATTAATAGAGCACAAAAGCAAGGAAGCTATGCTAAACCTTTATAAAACACTGGTTAGGCCTTGACTACAGTATTGCATTCAATTCTGGGCCCCACACCTTAGGAAGGATGTCCAGGCTTGAGAGATAGTGCAGAAGAGAATTACTCGAATGGTACCAGGGATGAGGGGTTTCAGTTCTGTCGAGAAACTGGAGAAACTGGAGTTGTGAGAGAGGTGTTAAAAATCATGAATGGTTTTGTTCGAGTAAATAAGGAGAAACGGTTTGCAGAGGCAGAAGGGTGATTGGTGATTGGCAAAACAACATGAGGAACCTTTTTTTAAAAATAGCGAATTGTTGTGATCTACAATTTAATGCCTGGAAGAGTGGTGGAAGCAGATTCAACACAGGTTGAGCGTTTGAAATCCGGAGTTCAGAAATTCGGGATGTTCCGGAATCTGGACACCGGGCTGATCGGTGGCGCCCGGAATCCGGAAAATGTTCCGGAACCCGGAACATTTTTTTTTTAAACCGATTACCGCTGCAAGTTGGGCCTAGGGAGGGGGCAAAACAACCCCCCAAAAAATTCCAAAAAGCTAAAAATTTAAATTCACAAAAAACATTCACAAAACCCTTCGTTACCTACTAAATCGCTGAAAAAGAATTAAAAAAAGAAAAACTTTAACTTACCTTTTTTGCGGGTCTTTAATGCAGGTTTTTCCTGGTACCGACCCCTGACCCGCAGCCGATGCTGCCAAACCTGGAACCCTGACAATGGAACCGTCAACTCCTGACCCGCAGCCCAGAACCCAGAACCCACCCCACCCCCCCCGACAAACAGTTCATTGTTGCCATTTGGAGGCTTTGAGCATGAGCAGATCTTGGTCCAGTGCTGATTTGTTCTCCAAAGGGAGGAAATCCTTCAATGGTTCACAGCAGCTCCTTGTGTTGCCCTTCAGCCTGGTTCATCATCTCTCGAACATTCACCAAGTGGTCTGGCTGCAGGGTGTGGGATTGCTTAGATATCCCCAGTCCCTTGTGATGAGTCACACCAAAGAAAGCAGCAGCATTCTGGCTTCTTGTTCTCTGTAAACCTGGAGAACTGCTTCCCTGAGAAGCCATTGAAAAACTTTGAGACTTCAATGGTGGATTATTCTTCCCAATAGCTTCTGTATGGTGTTGAGTACAGATCTGAAGTCTACTAACCCTCCGCTGCCACCCCCACCCCCCACCCCTTTACCTCCGCCCAGGCATTTCCGGATTTGGGACGTCAGAAAGACGTTCTGAAATCCGGAGCGGCCTCGGTCCCGAGATTTCCAGATTTCGGACGCTTTATCTGTAGTAACATTCAAAAGAGAATTGGACAAATATCTGAAGAGGAAAAAAATACAGGACTATGCGGAAAGAGCAAGGGAGTGGGATTAATTGGATAGCTCTACCAAAGAGCTGGCACAGGCACGATGAGATGAATAGCCTCCTTCTGTGCTGTAGCATTCTATGATTCCATGACCTACATCACAGCGAACAGAAATGTGGCTATTCAGATCCTGTGAACTGCGACACCTTAAAGTCACAGAAACTTTTAATAGACATCGACATTAACATTACAAATTTGATCCGTGCTAGCAAGATATCCTGCTGGATTTGGAATTTTTTTTTTAAAAAGCACATTATTTTCTGAATTCACCTATTTAGAAAATACATTATAAGAAATGCTCATTTATTGGTACCTACTGAGATTTTGCAAAATTCACAAAGTCTTCTCCGCATTATGCAGCTGTAAAATTAAACAAGTTCAAATATGAGTGAAACTTCAGATTACCTACCCACGTATTCAGGTGTCCCCATGATTTCTCTTAGCTCTTCGTTATTATTGACTCTTCTAGAAAGGCCAAAGTCAACTATCTTAATGTCTCCCAGTGGTGACTCACTCGTCAGAAGAATATTTTGTGGCTGGGATGGAAACAAAACACAGAACCATCAGGCAGTGGTCATGAGAGGATTACCCGTACTAACAAAACACAAATGGTATTCATTTTACAGCTGTATTTTAATTATACAATATCTAAAGTCAGTTTGGCATAGCGTAAGCAAAAATGAACTGAACTTTGTAGGATCACCACAATTTAAGAAATATTATCCGTTTCTTTTGTGTGAAAAGCAGGCCGAAAGCCCCAGCCATAGCTGGCTTCCCATCAATATAAATGCAGAATGTTGTTAGATTATTCCTTCGGAGTGTGTCTTGTCAGGAGAATTTGGAAGCATTGTTGTATAAATACTCCTTGGAATCACTGCTGAATTAAAAGATCTCTGCTATCTTTATTTTTCCCAAAATACATTTGGAATATGGTTCTCTCTCATCGTCTCCTACCCCCATTCAAATTCAAATGTTCTGAACATTGATTGGCTCTACTACAAGTCAGGAATATAAATAGGTTAGTCTACTGAACCTCGGCAAGGATTTATTTGACTGCTGAGCCCAGATTAAAGTGCCTGGACTGAGAAGATAAAGACTGTGCTTTACATGCACAAATGTACATGTAAAGCGCACCGCATAGCAACTACGGCATATACCGAGGTTTCACTACAGCTTAGAAACATCATTCCCCATTGACATCTGATACTGGCAGATATTCTTTTGGAGAAGATTATCCAAAGTTATAAATAGATTCTTAATATTTTTAAATAAAAACTTTGCTTTGAGAACATAAAGGAGATACTGTACTAATTTCCACCAAGTCGTCCCAAATAAATTGCATCACTGACTCAGTGTTTCTAAACACATCATTTTTTTTCTCAGTTTTTAAACTTAGCTTCATGTAGGACCACGAAGGTGACAGTGACTGACAGTAAATGCCAATAGCAATCAAGCTAGCTTCCCTTGGAATGTGACATTTATGTTCTTCATGTCAGTTAGTGCCATCAAATGAGATGAGTCTATTGTCAGAACTTAAATGTACTTTAAAAAATAATTTAGCAATTTGATTTTGTTGGATTCTACATGTTTAGTGTCCAAAAAACATTTATTTACACAAAAAGATACAAACAATCTCAGAGTGCTAAAGAATATGTATCAGAGACCCTGTTAGAAGGCTGAAGCTGAATTGATCATGGGCATAATATTCCGAGTGTGCGCTGGTGTTGGGAAACCTTGCATGTCACCGACAAATATTCAGATCCTCAAATCCACTGGGAGGATAGACGCACTAACGTCAGTGTTCTTGCTCAGGCCAACATCCCCAGCATCAAAGCACTGACCACGCTCGGCCAGCTCCGTTGGGTGGGCCATATCGTCTGCATGCCCAACACGAGACTCCCTAAGCAAGCCCTCTACTCAGAACTCTTACATGGCAAGCGAGCTCCAGGTGGGCAGAGGAAACGCTTCAAGGACACCCTCAAAGCTTCCTTGATAAAATACGACATCCCCACTGGCACCTGGGAATCCCTGGCCCAAGACCGCACATAGTGGAGGAAGAGAATCCGGCCCATGAAGCAGATACCTTCGAGGTGAAACCTCAGAGATGTGAAGTAGTGGCCCAGGGTAACTCTCCTGGAAAAAGAAAGTCTCTACCCTCCACTCGATATCCAAGCTGATAGGATTATATAATTTGGAGACATATGATGTATACCAAGCACATCAGGCCCAACACATCATATAGTCAACTTGGCACTCAACCCAATATATGCCTCAACAATTGTGCAATACACCATTATCAGGCCTTGCTAACAATTTTGCATACATACACATTATAAAGCCAGTGGGCCAATTGCAGCCCCTGGCAAGATTCATCTCAGAGAATGATCGTCAGGAAGGGTTTACTTTGTCAGCTTTTTCTGGAATGGTGTTGAATAGAGCCTTCAGTTTTGTACAAGACATTGCATTGCAATGATGTGCTTGTTCTGACATGCTGTCAAACCACTGTATTCTCAGTCTCTAACCATTGATAACATAGATTTGAAAGTTTTGCTGCTTAATAAAGACTCAAAGGACAGCACAAGAACTAGGGTAGGGTTTATTATGGCATGAACCTAGAAACACATCTCAAAATAACCTTGGAGAAACCTACTCAATAACTGAAAAACCACAACCAGAGTTTGAATCAGGCCCGTATTTGTAGGATGATAGCGTGTTCTGGATCTCTCAGCAGAAGATGAAATGAGTCTGAATACCCTTGAGGCTCAATAACGAGTTACCAGTTGCAAAGAGCCGGGATCACTAGCTGTGATTGCAGGGCAAATAGCTGACCTTGCGATATAATGTATGTTCAGTTAATTTAAATAAATTACATGTGCTCCCGGTGTTGAACATCTGAATCACTGAGAATGCATCATGACAGGTGAAGCACAATGCAACAGCCCTTAAAAACTGTTGGAAAACAATTAAAAGGGATGCAGATCCTTTTATAAAGTTTCTTTAAATGTTTTTCTTCATATTGGACAGCTTTTCCAAATGCTGCATGAGGGGAGGCACAAAATTGTCAGCAGGGGAAAAAGCGAGCCACTATTAAGGCACCAAACAAAATCTATGGGCAAGAGGTGGAGCAGTGCTCACCCTAACTCCTAGTTTGACGGCAGGTAAAGTGGGCATGAGGACAATGTGAGAAGGTCACTTCAGGAGATCCTCCCAAAAAGACTGCAGTCCACCATGTCTGGTAGAAAATGCAGACAGGCAGAACACTGTGTATAATATCTGCAGAACCCAGGAATAGATGTGGGAGAACATGGCACTCTATAAAAGGAACCCGACATGGCAAGACAACAATGATTACCATGTATCAGGCAGACAATGAGTGATTACATGCCACAAAATGTTGCCTTTCAATCTGTAACACAATCTCTCCACAATCGTACAGCCCTTTCTTTGCATTTCATGCACACCCCTTCAGCAGGGCACACATTCAAGCGACAGCTTACAACTGCAAATCTCTAGGGCTTCACAATAACACAAATATGGTCATTTACTGGCACCCAGGATAGGTTTCAGGTCGGGCATATGGCTTCCATTATTAACCTCTTTTACCCTGGGAAATGAAATAGTATGGTGACATTTGGCTGTTGTGTCACCCCATACAGTGGAAAAGGAGAGGAAAGTGCAGGCGTAATAAGGTGGATGAATTAACTGCGCAGGCAGCTATTAACAAATATGATATAATTGGGATTACGGAGACATGGCTCCAGGATGACCAAGGCTGGGAACTCAACATCCAGGGTATTCAACATTCAGGAAGGATAGACAAAGGAAAAGGAGGTGGGGTAGCGTTGCTGGTTAAAGAGGAAATTAATGCAATAGTAAGGAAGGACATTAGCTTGGATGATGTGGAATCTATACAGGTAGAGCTATGGAATACCAAGGGCAGAAAACGCTAGTGGGAGTTGTGTATAGCGCACTAAACAGTTGTAGTGAGGTTGGGGACAGCATCAAACAAGAAATTAGGGATGCATGCAATAAAGGTACAGCAGTTATCATGGGCGACTTTAATCTACATACAGATTGGGCTAACCAAACTGGTAGCGATACGGTGGAGGAGGATTGCCTGGAGTGTATTAGGGATGGTTTTCTAGACCAATATGTCAAGGGAACAACTAGAGGGCTGGCCATCCTAGACTGGGTGATGTGTAATGAGAAAGGAATAATTAGCAATCTTGTTGTGCAAGGCCCCTTAGGGAAGAGTGACCATAATATGGTAGAATTCTTTATTAAGATGGAGAGTGACACAGTTAATTCAGAGACTAGGGTCCTGAACTTAAGGAAAGGTAACTTTGATGGTATGAGACGTGAAATGGCTAGAATAGACTGGCGAATGATACTTAAAGGGTTGATTGTGGATAGGCAATGGCAGACATTTAAAGATCACATGGATGACCTTCAACAATTGTACATCCCTGACTGGAGTAAAAATAAAACGGGGAAGGGAAATTAAGGATAGTGTTAAATCCAAGGAAGAGGCATATAAATTCGCTAGAAAAAGCAGCAAACCTGAGGACTGGGAGAAATTTAGAATTCAGCAGAGGAGGACAAAGGGTTTAATTAGGAGGGGGTAAATAGAGTATGAGAGGAAGCTTTCTGGGAACATAAAAACTGACTGCAAAAGCTTCTATAGATATGTGAAGAGAAAAAGATTAGTGAGGACAAATGTAGGTCCCTTGCAGTCAGAATCAGGTGAATTTCTAATGGGGAACAAAGAAATGGCAGACCAATTGAACAAATACTTTGGTTCTGTCTTACATAGAAACATAGAAACATAGAAAATAGGTGCAGGAGTAGGCCATTCGGCCCTTCTAGCCTGCACCGCCATTCAATGAGTTCATGGCTGAACATTCAACTTCAGTACCCCATTCCTGCTTTCTCGCCATACCCCTTGATCCCCCTAGTAGTAAGGACCTCATCTAACTCCTTTTTGAATATATTTAGTGAATTGGCCTCAACAACTTTCTGTGGTAGAGAATTCCACAGGTTCACCACTCTCTGGGTGAAGAAGTTCCTCCGCATCTCGGTCCTAAATGGCTTACCCCTTATCCTTAGACTGTGACCTCTGGTTCTGGACTTCCCCAACATTGGGAACATTCTTCCTGCATCTAACCTGTCTAACCCCGTCAGAATTTTAAATGTTTCTATGAGATCCCCTCTCATTCTTCTGAACTCCAGTGAATACAAGCCCAGTTGATCCAGTCTTTCTTGATAGGTCAGTCCCGCCATCCCGGGAATCAGTCTGGTGAACCTTCGCTGCACTCCCTCAATAGCAAGAATGTCCTTCCTCAGGTTAGGAGACCAAAACTGTACACAATACTCCAGGTGTGGCCTCACCAATGCCCTGTACAACTGTAGCAACACCTCCCTGCCCCTGTACTCAAATCCCCTTGCTATGAAGGCCAACATGCCATTTGCTTTCTTAACCGCCTGCTGCACCTGCATGCCAACCTTCAATGACTGATGTACCATGACACTCAGGTCTCTTTGCACCTCCCCTTTTCCTAATCTGTCAGCATTCAGATAATAGTCTGTCTCTCTGTTTTTACCACCAAAGTGGATAACCTCACATTTATCCACATTATACTTCATCTGCCATGCATTTGCCCACTCACCTAACCTATCCAAGTCGCTCTGCAGCCTCACAGCATCCTCCTCGCAGCTCACACTGCCACCCAACTTAGTGTCATCCGCAAATTTGGAGATACTACATTTAATCCCCTCATCTAAATCATTAATGTACAGTGTAAACAGCTGGGGCCCCAGCACAGAACCTTGCGGTACCCCACTAGTCACTGCCTGCCATTCTGAAAAGTACCCATTTACTCCTACTCTTTGCTTCCTGTCTGACAACCAGTTCTCAATCCATGTCAGTACACTACCCCCAATCCCATGTGCTCTAACTTTGCACATCAATCTCTTGTGTGGGACCTTGTCGAACGCCTTCTGAAAGTCCAAATATACCACATCAACTGGTTCTCCCTTATCCACTCTACTGGAAACATCCTCAAAAAATTCCAGAAGATTTGTCAAGCATGATTTCCCTTTCACAAATCCATGCTGACTTGGACCTATCATGTCACCTCTTTCCAAATGCACTGCTATGACATCCTTAATAATTGATTCCATCATTTTACCCACTACCGATGTCAGGCTGACCGGTCTATAATTCCCTGTTTTCTCTCTCCCTCCTTTTTTAAAAAGTGGGGTTACATTGGCTACCCTCCACTCCATAGGAACTGATCCAGAGTCAATGGAATGTTGGAAAATGACTGTCAACGCATCCACTATTTCCAAGGCCACCTCCTTAAGTACTCTGGGATGCAGTCCATCAGGCCCTGGGGATGTATCGGCCTTCAATCCCATCTATTTCTCAAACACAATTTCCCGGCTAATAAGGATTTCCCTCAGTTCCTCCTCCTTACTAGACCCCCCGACCCCTTTTATAACCGGAAGGTTGTTCGTGTCCTCCTTCGTGAATACCGAACCAAAGTACTTGTTCAATTGGTCCGCCATTTCTTTGTTCCCCGTTATGACTTCCCCTGATTCTGACTGCAGAGGACCTACGTTTGTCTTTACTAACCTTTTTCTCTTTACATATCTATAGAAACTTTTGCAATCCGTCTTAATGTTCCCTGCAAGCTTCTTCTCATACTCCATTTTCCCTGCCCTAATCAAACCCTTTGTCCTCCTCTGCTGAGTTCTAAATTTCTCCCAGTCCCCAGGTTCGCTGCTATTTCTGGCCAATTTGTATGCCACTTCCTTGGCTTTAATACTATCCCTGATTTCCCTTGATAGCCACGGTTGAGCCACCTTCCCTTTTTTATTTTTATGCCAGACAGGAATGTACAATTGTTCTAGTTCATCCATGCGGTCTCTAAATGTCTGCCATTGCCCATCCACAGTCAACCCCTTAAGTATCATTCGCCAATCCATCCCAGCCAATTCACGCCTCTTACCTTCAAAGTTAGCCTTCTTTAAGTTCTGGACCATGGTCTCTGAATTAACTGTTTCATTCTCCATCCCAATGCAGAATTCTACCATATTATGGTCACTCTTCCCCAAGGGGCCTCGCACAACGAGATTGCTAATTAATCCACTCTCATTACATAACACCCAGTCTAAGATGGCCTCCCCCCTAGTTGGTTCCTCGACATATTGGTCTAAAAAACCATCCCTTATGCACTCCAGAAAATCCTCCTCCACCGTATTGCTTCCAGTTTGGTTAGCCCAATCTATGTGCATCTTAAAGTCACCCATTATAACTGCTGCACCTTTATTGCACGCACCCCTAATTTCCTGTTTGATGCCCTCCCCAACATCACTACTACTGTTTGGAGGTCTGTACACAACTCCCACTAACGTTTTTTGCCCTTTGGTGTTCTGCAGCTCTACCCATATAGATTCCACATCATCCAAGCTAATGTCCTTCCTAACTATTGCCTTAATCTCCTCCTTAATCAGCAATGCTACCCCACCTCCTTTTCCTTTTATTCTATCCTTCCTGAATGTTGAATACCCCTGGATGTTGAGTTCCCAGCCCTGATCATCCTGGAGCCACGTCTCCGTAATCCCAATCACATCATATTTGTTAACATCTATTTGCACAATTAATTCATCCACCTTATTGCGGATACTCCTTGCATTAAGACACAAAGCCTTCACGAAAGAAGACAGAAATAACCTTCCGGAAATACTAAGGGACCGAGGGTCTAGCGAAGAGGAGGAACTAAAGGAAATCCTTATTAGTCAGGAAATTGTGTAAGGGAAATTGATGGGATTGAAGGCCGATAAATCCCCAGGGCCTGGTAGCCTGCATCCCAGATACTTAAGGAAGTGGCCCTAGAAATAGTGGATGCATTGGTGATCATTTTCCAACAGTCTATAAACTCTGGATCAGTTCCTATGGACTGGAGGGTAGCTAATGTAACACCATCTTTTAAAAAAAGGAGGGAGAGAAAAAGGGAAATCTAGACCGGTTAGCCTGACATCAGTAGTGGGGAAAATGTTGGAATCAATTATTAAAGATGAAATAGCAGCGCATTTGGAAAGCAGTAACAGGGTCGGTCCAAGTCAGCATGGATTTATGAAAGGGAAATCATGCTTGACAAATCTTCTAGAATTTTTTCAGGATGTAACTAGTAGCGTGGACAAGGGAGAACCAGTGGATGTGATGTATTTGGACTTTCAAAAGGCTTTTGACAAGGTTCCACACAAGAGATTGGTGTGCAAAATTAAAGCACACGGTATTGGGGGTAATGTACTGATGTGGATAGAGAACTGGTTGGCAGACAGGAAGCAGAGAGTCGGGATAAACAGGTGCTTTTTAGAATAACAGGCAGTGACTAGAGGGGTGACATAGGGCTCAATGCTGGCACTCCAGCTATTTATAATATAGATCAATGATTGAGATGAAGGAATTGAAGGTAATATCTCCAAATTTGCAGATGACACTAAGCTGGGTGGAGGTGTGAACTGTGAGGAGGACGCTTGTCAGGTTAGGTGAGTGGGAAAATGCATGGCAGATGCAGTATAATGTGGATAAATGTGAGGTTATCCACTTTGGTGGCAAAAACATGAAGGCAGAAAATTATGTGAATGGCGGCATATTAGGAAAAGGGGAGGTGCAACGAGACCTGGGTGTCATGGTACATCAGTCATTGAAAGTTGGCATGCAGGTATAGCAGGTGGTGAAGGCGGCAAATGGCATGTTGGCCTTCATAGCTAGAGGATTTGAGTATAGGAGCAGGGAGGTCTTGCTGCAGCTGTACAGGGCCTTGGTGAGGCCACACCTGGAATATTGTGTTCAGTTTTGGTCTCCTAATCTGAGGAAGGACATTCTTTCTATTGAGGGAGTGCAGCGAAGGTTCACTAGACTGATTCCCGGGATGGCAGGACTGACATATGAGGTAAGACTGGATCGACTGGGCCTGTATTCACTGGAGTTTAAAAGAATGAGAGGGGATCTCATAGAAACATATAAAATTCTGACGGGACTGGACAGGTTAGATGCAGGAAGAATGTTTCTAATGTTGGGAAACTCCAGAACCAGGGGTCACAGTCTAAGGATAAGGGGTAAGCCATTTAGGACCGAGATGAGGAAAAACTTCTTCACTCAGAGAGTGGTGAACCTGTGGAATTCTCTACCGCAGAGAGTTGTTGATGCCAGTTCGTTAGATATATTCAAGAGAGAATTAGATATGGCCCTTACGGCTAAAGGGATCAAGGGGTATGGAGTGAAAGCAGGAAAGGGGTACTGAGGTGATGATCAGCCATGATCTTATTGAATGGTGGTGCAGGCTCGAAGGGTCGAATGGCCTACTCCTGCACCTATTTTCTATGTTTCTATGTTTCTAAATGCCCCTTCCTGTTTAATGGTAATTTCCCAACCATTAGAAACAAGAAAGAGGCTTGCAGCAAATATACATCATTCACGACAAAATAAGGCAATGAAATGCTCTCATCTGCAAAAGAATTTCTCATCTGGTCCTTTTGTTACAAAAATGTTATCTTGTGCGTGATTAATATTGTACCCATAAACGCGAGATGTGTCAGTTCTGGGAATAGAAGGCTTTTCTTTCTGTGGGCTAAGTGTCAACAGTCCCAGGTGAGATATTACACACTCACAAACACAGAAGTGTGCCCCAATTGCATCAATGTGAATTCTTCAATTTCCAATGGCCTCTCTGAGTGAGTGCCTATTTACTTATTAAATACATTTCACCCAGGATCTTGACGGCAACTTATTCCAGGATACTTAACTTTTCAAAGAGATAGGCAAAATGGAAAAGGAGGGCTCGCCCTGATAATAAAGAATGGGATAAAGACAGTAAAGAGAAAGGATCTTAGCTTGAAAAATCAAGAAGTAGAATCAGTTTGGGTGGAGCTAAGAATCAGCAAGGGGCAGAAAATATTGGTGGGAATTGTTTATAAGCCCCAAACAGTAATGGCAATGTAGGGCACAGTATAAATCAAGAAATTAGAGGTGCATGTAACAAGAATAATATAGTAATCATGGGGGAATTTAATCTATATATTGACTGGACAAACCAAATATGCAGTAACAGTATAAAGGATGAATTCATGGAATGTCTACAAGATCATTTTCTAGATCAGTATGTTGAGGAAGCAACTAAGGAACAGGCTATTTTAGATTTAGTCTTGTACAATCAGAAAGGGTTAATTAATAACATTGCAGTAAAGGGGCCTTCAGGAATGAGTGACCATAATATGATAGAATTTTATATTGAGTTTGAAAGTGATTTAGTTAAATCCAAAACTAGTGTCTTAAATCTAAACAAAGCAAACTGCATAGGTATGAGGGAAGAGTTGCGTAAGGCAGATTGGACAAATACATTAAAAAGGTATGATGGTAGACAAGCAATGTCTAACATTTAAAGAATAAATACATTTACAACATACATTCCTTTAAAGGCACAAAAATCCCACAGGAAAAGTGGTCCAACCGTGGCTAACAAGAGAAGTTAAAGATAGAATTAGATCAAAGGGAGGGTCTTATAATGTTGCCAAAAAGAGCAGTAAGCCCGAGGATTGAGAGGATTTTAGAATTCAGCAACGGAGGACCAAATAATGGATAAAGAAAGGGAAAATAGAATACGAGAGCAAACCAGCGAGAAACATAAAAACAGACGGAGAAGCTTCTATAGGCATGTAAAAAGGAAAATATTTGTGAAAGTAAATGTGGGTTCCTTACAGGCTGAGACAGGAGAAATTATAATGGGGAATAAGGAAATGGCAGTGAAATTAAAAACTTTGGGGTATAAATTTTCCCCCGCAGCTGCGGTTCAGGTCGACTCTTTCAAGAAATTGGGCTCTTTGTTTTTTTTTGTTTTCATCCGGAAGTCGGTCATAATGGGGAGGGGGTGACTACACCCGAGGGGCAAAAACATGGTGGTGATAACAATTGAGGCGCGTAAATTGGGAGCGGTGCGTATTCACCGCTGCAATGATGTCATCGTGGCGCCGCATCACCACGGCTCTCCAATTCACTTAAAGGGGAGAGCCTCCGCGCTTTTTAAACTTTGGTCCACTGGGCCACCAGGGAGGGTTTCGGCCGGGCCAGCAGCCTGGCACCCAAGAGTGGGGTGCCAGGCTGCCTGTTGGGAGCCCTTGTCGAACCCGGGGGCATAATTGTCGGGCCGAACTGGCAGTCGGCCGACAAAAAAAAAACATGGCGGCAGCAGCAGTGAGCCCTCCTTATTAAGGGAAGCCGCACAGCAACTGCAAAAGGCCACAACCTCACTGGACCACCGGGGAAAAGGTTGTTTTTGCATCACTGGGCAGGATGAAGATATTCTGAGGGGAATGTCGCCGTCGGGGGTTAGATTGGTGGTGCGCAAAGTGATGATGTGCTTAACACCGATCGGCAGCAGAGGAGCGGTATGGAGGGTGGGGGAGGGGGGAAAAATCGGGGCACCGTCGGGAAAACTCGAAAGGGCAATTGGGCGAGCGAGCAGCCATTTCACCAAAAGTCAGCAGCCACTCCACTGCGCAGTGTGGCTGCCGATTTGCAGTGGTAACAGGCCTTAAGCAAAGGGGAAATTTCAGTCCCTTTGTGTCCAACTTCATGGAAAAAGATACAAAAAACCTCCTGGAAATAGTGGAGAACCAAGGGTCTAGCGAGAATGAGGAACTGAAAGAAATTAGTACACGGTATTAGTAAAAAAATTATACTGGAGAAATTAATAGGACTGAAAGGTGATAAATCCCTGGACCTAATGGCCTACATCCCAGGGTTTTGAAAAATGTGGCTATAGTGATAGTGGATGCATTGGTTGTCATTTACCAAAATTCCATAGATTTTAGAACCGTTGCCGCAGGTTGGAAGGTAGCTAATGTAATCCTGCTATTTAAGAAAGAAGGGAGAGAGAAAACAAGGAACTACAGACCAGTTAGCCTGACATCAGTCGTAGAGAAAATGCTAGAAACTATTATTAAGGACATGGTAACAGGGCACTTAGAAAATAGTAACAGGACTGGGCAGAGCCAACACGGATTTATGAAAGGGAAATCATGTTTGACAAAAAAAGTTTTTTGAGGTTGTAACTAGTAGAATAGATAAAAGGGAACCAGTAGATGTGACGTATTTAGATTTTCAGAAGGCATTTGATAAGGTGCCACACAAGAGGTTATTAAACAAAATTAGGGCTCATTGGGAGTAATATACTAAGCATGGATTGAGGATTGGTTAATGGACAGAAAACAGAGTAGCAATAAACTGGTCATTTTGAGGTTGGCAGGTTGTAACTAGTGGGGTGCTGCAAGGATCGGTGCTTGGGCCCCAGCTATTCACAATTTATATCAATGATTTGAATGAGGGATTCAAACATAATATATCCAAGTTTGCTGATGATACAAAGCTAGATGGGAATGTAAGTTGTGAGGAGAATGCAAAGAGGCTTCAAGGAGACATAGACAGGCGAAGTGAATGGGCAAGATGATGGCAAATGGAATCTAGGGCTCAAGTTTCGGACTCCCGCTAGAACGGCGCACATCGGAGAGGCCTGCCTAATTTGTAGAATAAAAATTGCGGTGAATACTTACCTCGCGATTCTCTGATAGCTGTGGGCCCATTTCCAGGTCGGTGCGCCGCAGCAGGAGCTGCTGGGGGCGGAGCTACAGTCCTGCGCCACAAACTGTGCCGATAGCTACGCGCGTGCGCAGTATCTCCCGGCCCTCCCAGCACATCCCGTCTCCCGGGCGACGACCCTATTCCCAGGCTGAAGGAACGTCGCCCCTATCCTGGTCAGTGGGGCCCGCCTGCCCGGCGTCTTCTGCGTGCGGGCTCTGCCTGAAGTCCTCGGCGGGGCCCAGCGGCGACGGCGGCGGCGGGGCTCACCGGCCCTGCATCTCACTGAGGCGGGCCCCACCTGAAGAGATGTCGGCGTCGGCAGCCCGGCATCAGCTGCGTGCAGGCCCCGCCCGAAGTCCTCGGCGGGATACCGGCTTCGTCATCTTCTGCCCCGCCCCCCCCGGTCTTCTCGTCCCCCCCCACCCCCCTCTCTCTTCTCCCCCACCCCCCTCTCTCTTCCCCCCCACCCCCCTCTCTCTTCTCCCCCCCCCCCCCTCTCTCTTCTCCCCCCACCCCCCTCTCTCTTCTCCCCCCCACCCCCTCTCTCTTCTCCTCCCTTCTCCCCTCTTTCCCCTCTCTCCCCCCCTCTCTCTCTCTCTCTCTCTCTCTCTTTCCTCCCTCCCTTCCCCTCTCTCTCTCTCTCTCTCTCTCCTCCCTCCCCTCTCTCTCTCTCTCTCCCTCTCTCTCTATCTATCTATCCCCTCCCCCTCTCTCTCTCCTTCCCCCTCTCTCTCCTCCCCCCTCTCTCTCTCTCTCCTCCCCCCCTCCTCCCTCTCTCTCTCTCCTCCCCCCTCCCTCCTCCCCCCTCCCTCTCTCTCTCTCTCCTCCCCCCCTCCCTCTCCTCCCCCCCCTCTCTCTCTCTCCTCCCCTTCTCTCTCTCTCCTCCCCCTCCCTCTCTCATTCTCCTCCCCCTCCCCCTCCCTCTCTCTCCCCCCCCTCCCTCTCTCTCCCCCCCTCCCTCTCTCTCCCCCCCTCTCTCTCTCTCTCCTCCCCCCTCTCTCTCTCTCTCTCTCCTCCTCCCCCCTCTCTCTCTCTCTCCCTCCCCCCTCTCTCTCACTCTCTCTCTCCCGCTCCTCCCCCTCTCTCTCTCTCTCTTCTCTCCTCCCCCCCCCTCTCTCTCTCTCTCTCTCTCCTCCCCCACGCTCTCTCTCTCTCTCTCCTTCCCCACTCTCTCTCTCTCTCTCCTCCCCCACTCTCTCTCCTCCCCTCTCCTCTCTCTCTCTCTCCTCCCCCCCTCTCTCTCTCTTCTCTCCTCTCCTCCCCTCTCTCTCTCTCTCTCTCCTCCCCTCTCTCTCCTCACCCCCTCTCTCTCTCTCTTCCCCCCTCTCTCTCTCTCCTCCCCCCTCTCTCTCTCTCTCTCTCTCTCTCTCTTCCCCCCTCTCTCCCCCCCCTCTCTCTCTCTCCATCCCTCTCTCTCTCCTCCCCCCGTCTCTCTCTCTCTCTCTCTCCCCCGTCTCTCTCTCTCTCTCTCCTCCCCCCGTCTCTCTCTCTCTCTCTCCTCCCCCCGTCTCTCTCTCTCTCTCTCTCCTCCCCCCGTCTCTCTTCTCTCTCTCTCTCCTCCCCCCGTCTCTCTCTCTCTCTCTCTCTCTCCTCCCCCCTCCTCTCTCTCTCTCTCTCTCTCCTCCCCCCTCTCTCTCTCTCTCTCTCTCCTTCCCCCCTCTCTCTCTCTCTCTCTCCCTCTCTCTCCCCCCCTCTCTCTCTCTCTCCTCCCCCCTCTCCCCCTCTCTCTCTCTCTCTCCCCTCTCTCTCTCTCCTCCCCTCCCCTCTCCTCCCCTCTCTCTCTCTCTCTCCTCTCCCCCCCCCTCTCTCTCTCTCTCTCTCTCTCTCTCCTCCTCTCTCTCTCTCTCCTCCCTCCTCCCCCCCCCTCTCTCTCTCTCTCTCCTCCCCCCCCCTCTCTCTCTCTCTCTTCTCTTCCCCCCTGCCCCCCCATCCTCTCCCCGGTGCTGCAGTAGTAGAAATAATGTTTTATTTATTGACTGATTTAGTTTTTATTTATTATTGATGATGGCTCTTTATTTGTAAAAGTGAAGTGTTTAATGTTTGTAACCACCCCCCCCCCCCCGCTCCCTATCGCTCATTCCCTACGCCTGATTTCTAAGTGTAGGCAAGGTTTTTCTGAGCGTACAAAAATCTACACTTACTCCATTTGAAGTTAGTTTGGAGTAAGTTTTTGCTGCCTAAACTTGCAAAACAGGCGTAAGTGGCTGGACATGCCCCCTTTTGAAAAAAAATCTGTTCTAAAATGAAACTGTTCTAACTCACTAGAACTGGAGCAAACTAAATGCCGAGAATTGCAATTTCTAAGGTACTCCATTCTAAACTAGTTGCTCCAAAAAAATAGGAGCAACTCAGGCTGAAACTTGACCCCATAATGTGGAGAAATGTGAAGTTATCCACTTTGGTAGAAAAAAATAGAAAAGCAGAGTATTTTTTTAAATGGTGAGAGATTGGGAAATGTTGGTGTTCAGAGGGACCTGGGTGTCCTTGTACATGAATCACTGAAAGTTAACATGCAGGTACAGCAAGCAATTAAGAAATGTTGGCCTTTATTACAAAAGGATTTGAGTGCAAGAGCAAAGACATCTTATTGCAAGAAATGGGATAACGGCCCTGGTGAGACTGCACCTGAAGTATTGTGTACAGTTTTGGTCTCCCTTAACTAAGGAAGGACATACTTGCCATTGAGGGAGTGCAATGAAGGTTCACCAGACTGATTCCTGGGATGGGGGGGATTGTCCTGTGTGGAGAGATTGATTAGACGAGGCCTATATTCTCTAGAGTTTAGAAGAATGAGGGGTGATCTCATTGAAACTTACAAAATTCTTACAGGGCTAGACAGGCTAGATGCAGGGAGGATGTTTCCTCTGGCTAGGGAGTTGAGAACCAGGGGTCACAGTCTCAGAATAAGGGGGCTGCCATTTCAGATTGAGATGAGGAGAAACTTCTTCACTCAGAGGCTTGTGAATCTTTGGAATTCTCTACCCCAGAGGGCTGTGAAGGCAGAGTCTTTTGAGTATATTGAAGACAGAAATCGATAGATTTTTGAATATTAATTGAATCAAGGGATATAGGGATAGTGCAGGAAAATGGAGTTGAGGTAGAAGATCAACCATGATCTTATTGAATGGTGGAGAAGGCTCGAGGGGCCAAATGGCCTACTTCTGCTCTTAATTCTTATATTGCAGATTCCCATCAAACTGGACTGCAGCATAGGGCTGGCATGCCAGACACAGTAAAAGTAAGCTGCACCCTCAAGTCGTCTTTCTTTGCCTCCTTTCAAACCTGCAGAGTCCACCACTATCAAATATTTGGTTGGAGCGTTGTGTCTTCATCATTTCGCCACAGACTCAGTTTTCTGCCTCTATATTTGATTTTGCCAGGTAGTTTTGTTATTCAGACATCTGTGGTTGGGAAAATTTTGGAGTCCATTATTAAAGAAGCAGTAGTAAGACATTTGGAAAAGCATAATTCAGTCAGGCAGAGTGAGCATGGATTTATGAAGGGGAAGTCATGTTTGACAAATTTGCTGGAGTCCTTTGAGGATGTAACGAACAGGGTGGATAAAGGGGAGTCAGTGGATGTGGTGTATTTGGACTTCCAGAAGTCATTTGACAAGGTGCCACTTATAAGGTTACTGCACAAGATAAGAGTTCACAAGGTTGGGGGTAATTTATTAGCATGGATAGAGGATTGGCTAACTAACAGAAAACAGAGTCGGGAAAAATGGTTCATTCTCGGGTTGGCAATCAGTAACTAGTGGCGCAGGGATCAGTGCTGGGACCCCAACTATTTACAATCTATATTAACGACTTGGATGAAGGGACCGAGTGTAACGTAGCCAAGTTTGCTAATGATACAAAGATTTAGAAACATAGAAAATAGGTGCAGGAGTAGGCCATTCGGCCCTTCTAGCCTGCACCGCCATTCAATGAGTTCATGGCTGAACATGCAACTTCAGTACCCCATTCCTGCTTTCTCACCATACCCCTTGATTCCCCTAGTAGTAAGGACTTCATCTAACTCCTTTTTGAACATATTTAGTGAATTGGCCTCAACAACTTTCTGTGGTAGAGAATTCCACAGGTTCACCACTCTCTGGGTGAAGAAATTCCTCCTCATCTCGGTCCTAAATGGCTTCCCCCTTATCCTTAGACTGTGTCCCCTGGTTCTGGACTTCCCCAACATTGGGAACATTCTTCCTGCATCTAACCTGTCTAACCCCGTCAGAATTTTAAACGTTTCTATGAGGTCCCCTCTCATTCTTCTGAACTCCAGTGAATACAAGCCCAGTTGATCCAGTCTTTCTTGATAGGTCAGTCCCGCCATCCTGGGAATCAGTCTGGTGAACCTTCGCTGCACTCCCTCAATAGCAAGAATGTCCTTCCTCAGGTTAGGAGACCAAAACTGTACACAATACTCCAGGTGTGGCCTCACCAAGGCCCTGTACAATTGTAGCAACACCTCCCTGCCCTTGTACTCAAATCCCCTCGCTATGAAGGCCAACATGCCATTTGCTTTCTTAACCGCCTGCTGTACCTGCATGCCAACCTTCAATGACTGATGTACCATGACACCCAGGTCTCTTTGCACCTGCCCTTTTCCTAATCTGTCACCATTCAGATAATAGTCTGTCTCTCTGTTTTTACCACCAAAATGGATAACCTCACATTTATCCACATTATACTTCATCTGCCATGCATTTGCCCACTCACCTAACCTATCCAAGTCGCTCTGCAGCCTCATAGAATCCTCCTTGCAGCTCACACTGCCACCCAACTTAGTGTCATCCGCAAATTTGGAGATACTACATTTAATCCCCTCGTCTAAATCATTAATGTACAGTGTAAACAGCTGGGGCCCCAGCACAGAACCTTGCGGTACCCCACTAGTCACTGCCTGCCATTCTGAAAAGTCCCCATTTACTCCTACTCTTTGCTTCCTGTCTGACAACCAGTTCTCAATCCATGTCAGCACACTACCCCCAATCCCATGTGCTTTAACTTTGCACATTAATCTCTTGTGTGGGACCTTGTCGAAAGCCTTCTGAAAGTCCAAATATACCACATCAACTGGTTCTCCCTTGTCCACTCTACTGGAAACATCCTCAAAAAATTCCAGAAGATTTGTCAAGCATGATTTCCCTTTCACAAATCCATGCTGACTTGGACCTATCATATTACCTCTTTCCAAATGCACTGCGATGACATCCTTAATAATTGATTCCATCATTTTACCCACTACCAATGTCAGGCTGACCAGTCTGTAATTCCCTGTTTTCTCTCTCCCTCCTTTTTTAAAAAGTGGGGTTACATTGGCTACCCTCCACTCCATAGGAACTGATCCAGAGTCAATGGAATGTTGGAAAATGGCTGTCAATGCATCCACTATTTCCAAGGCCACCTCCTTAAGTACTCTGGGATGCAGTCCATCAGGCCCTGGGGATTTATCGGCCTTCAATCCCATCAATTTTCCCAACACAATTTCCCGACTAATAAGGATTTCCCTCAGTTCCTCCTCCTTACTAGACCCTCCGACCCCTTTTATATCCGGAAGGTTGTTTGTGTCCTCCTCAGTGAATACCGAACCAAAGTACTTGTTCAATTGGTCCGCCATTTCTTTGTTCCCCGTTATGACTTCCCCTGATTCTGACTGCAGGGGACCTATGTTTGTCTTTACTAACCTTTTTCTCTTTACATATCTATAGAAACTTTTGCAATCGGTCTTAATGTTCCCTGCAAGCTTCTTCTCGTACTCCATTTTCCCTGCCCTAATCAAACCCTTTGTCCTCCTCTGCTGAGTTCTAAATTTCTCCCAGTCCCCGGGTTCTCTGCTATTTCTGGCCAATTTGTATGCCACTTCCTTGGCTTTAATGCTATCCCTGATTTCCCTTGATAGCCACGGTTGAGCCACCTTCCCTTTTTTATTTTTACGACAGACAGGAATGTACAATTGTTGTAGTTCATCCATGCGGTCTCTAAATGTCTGCCATTGCCCATCCACAGTCAACCCCTTCAGTATCATTCGCCAATCTATCCTAGCCAATTCACGCCTCATACCTTCAAAGTTACCCTTCTTTAAGTTCTGGACCATGGTCTCTGAATTAACTGTTTCATTCTCCATCCTAATGCAGAATTCCACCATATTATGGTCACTCTTCCCCAAGGGGCCTCGCACAACGAGATTGCTAATTAATCCTCTCTCATTACATAACACCCAGTCTAAGATGGCCTCCCCCCTAGTTGGTTCCTCGACATATTGGTCTAAAAAACCATCCCTTATGCACTCCAGGAAATCCTCCTCTACCGTATTGCTTCCAGTTTGGTTAACCCAATCTATGTGCATATTAAAGTCACCCATTATAACTGCTGCACCTTTATTGCACGCACCCCTAATTTCATGTTTGATGCCCTCCCCAACATCACTACTACTGTTTGGAGGTCTGTACACAACTCCCACTAACGTTTTTTGTCCTTTGGTATTCTGCAGCTCTACCCATATAGATTCCACATCATCCAAGCTAATGTCCTTCCGAACTATTGCCTTAATTTGCTCCTTAACCAGCAATGCTACCCCACCTCCTTTTCCTTTTATTCTATCTTTCCTGAATGTTGAATACCCCTGGATGTTGAGTTCCCAGCCCTGATCATCCTGGAGCCACGTCTCCGTAATCCCAATCACATCATATTTGTTAACATCTATTTGCACAGTTAATTCATCCACTTTATTGCGGATACTCCTTGCATTAAGACACAAAGCCTTCAGGCTTGTTCTTTTAACACCCTTTGTCCTTTTAGAATTTTGCTGTACAGTGGCCCTTTTTGTTCTTTGCCTTGGGTTTCTCTGCCCTCCACTTTTCCTCATCTCCTTTCTGTCTTTTGCTTTTGCCTCCTTTTTGTTTCCCTCTGTCTCCCTGCATTGGTTCCCATCCCCCTGCCATATCATTTTAAATCCTCCCCAACAGCACTAGCAAACACTCCCCCTAGGACATTGGTTCCGGTCCTGCCCAGGTGCAGACCGTCCGGTTTGTACTGGTCCCACCTCCCCCAGAACCGGTTCCAATGCCCCAGTAATTTGAATCCCTCCCTGTTGCACCACTGCTCAAGCCACGTATTCATCTGCGCTATCCTGCGATTCCTACTCTGACTATCACGTGGCACTGGTAGCAATCCCGAGATTACTACTTTTGAGGTCCTACTTTTTAATTTATCTCCTAGCTCCTTAAATTCGTTTCGTAGGACCTCATCCCTCTTTTTACCTATGTCGTTGGTACCAATGTGCACCACGACAACTGGCTGTTCTCCCTCCCTTTTTAGAATGTCCTGCACCCGCTCCGAGACATCCTTGACCCTTGCGGAAAAGCAATGTGTGAGGAGGACAGAAAAAAACTGCAAAAGGACATAGACAGGCTAAGTGAGTGGGCAAAAATTTGGCAGATGGAATATAATGTTGGAAAGTGTGAGGTTATGCACTTTGGCAGAAAAAAAAAATCGAAGAGCAAGTTATTATTTAAATGGAGAAAAATTGCAAAGTACTGCAGTACAACGGGACCTGGGGGCCCTGGTGCATGAACCATAAAAGGTTGATATGCAGGTACAGCAAGTGATCAGGAAGGTCAATGGAATCTTGGCCTTTATTGCAAAGGGGATGAAATATAAAAGCAGTGAAGTCTTGCTACAGTTATACAGAGTATTGGTGAGGCCACACCTAGAATACTGCGTACAGTTTTGGTTTCCATATTTAAGAAAGGATATACTTGCTTTGCAGTTCAGAGAAGGTTTACTAGGTTTATTCCGGGAAGATTGAGTAGGTTGAGTCTCGACTCATTGGAATTCAGAATAATGAGAGTTAATCTTATTGAAACGTATAAGATTGAGGGTGCTTGACAAGGTGGATGCAGAGAGGATGTTTCCACTGATAGGGGGACTAGAACTAGAGGGCATGATCTTAGAATAAGGGGCCGCCCGCCCATTTAACACTGAGAGGAGGAGGAATTTCTTCTCTCAGAGGGTTGTAAATCTGTAAAATTCGCTGCCTCAGAGAGCTGTGGAAGCTGGGTTATTGTGTAAATTTAAGTCAGAGATAGACAGTTTCTTAACCAATGTGGAAATAAGGAGTTATGGGGAGCGGACCTGAGTCCATTGTCGGATCAGCCATGATTGTATTAAATGGCGGAGCAGGCTCGAGAGACCGTATGGCCTACTCCTACTCCTATTTCTTATGTTCTTGTGTAAACAATTTACATGAAACTATTTGCAAAGGTTACTAGCATTTTTATCCACATATCTTTAAGTAGCTGCATCCCTTTATCTTTACTCATCACCTCTTGTAAGAAACCTTTAAGGGCTGATTACACATGTTCCCATCAACTCTAGTGATCTCCCAGCACCAAGCCCTATATGGGATAGGAGCTCGTCAGCACTGTATAAACGAAACTAATGCCACAAAAACACTAATGGCCGGGTGGTGCTAGTAACTCACCACTCGACTAACGCTCAAACAGAAAATTTCCACTTCGGGTTGTTCAGATACTTGGCTGGCACATGTGGACAGTGCGTGGACTATGACAGTGGTTCTATGAGGAAACGTGCAGATGGGTATTCTTAATCGGAAGATTGAGGTCACATGGAAAGGCGTTGAATTAATTCTTTTGGTTTGTCAAATCATATTGGCATATAACTCTCGGGTGTCCTATTGTGATTTATTTGGGTGGGGGGCGGGGGTGGTGCATTTAGAGGAAGAATGGGGAGTGGGATGATTCTTCTCACTGCTTGTAGCATAAGCTGTCTTCACCCATCATGGGAGTGTCTTATCCTCCTGGTAAAATATACAGTCAGGATGGGATGGGGAGAAAACAAAGGCATTTGTGGTCTTTGCAGATAACAGGGACATCATCTTTGAATGTGGAGGTATGACAAGTGTAGCAGTACATGCTTTTGGCCATCGCCCTCCCAATATCCTCACCCCTGCTTTCCCCCACCGCCCTCCCACTCTCATGAGTTCTCTCGTGGCATGTATTGCCAGCAGTTCACAATTGCACTAGCTAGTGGAACAATCTCTCTTACCAATGAGGCTACTAGAGCTAAGGGCTGCTCTCAGAGCACTGCCTGTCTTTCTTGTCTGCATCAGGCAGGCTGTTGCGGAAAATAGGAAATTAGTAGAATTAGCTGCATCTCAGCAATTAGTCAAGAGCTTGTGGGAAAACCACAAAAGAAATCCAGATATGCTCCATCTCACAGCAGTGTCCGAGTTTGGGAGGCCAAAGACCCTTGCATACTTATGGTCTTTTGCCAGCACATAAAACATTATGAGATGGGTTAAATTCCCTGAACTTAGTAGTCAGGTACAAAAAAAATAATCAGAAAGGCTTATAGAATGTTAGCCTTAATAAGAACATAAGAAATCGGAGCAGGAGTAGGCTATAGGGCCCCTCAAGTCTGCTCCATCATTCAATATCATGGTTGAACTTATACATCAACTCCACTTTCCTGTCCCATCCCCATATTCCTTGATTTCCCCAAGAGTCCAAATGTCTATCAATCTCAGCCTTGAAAATACTCAATGACTGAGCATCCACTGTCTTCTGGGGTAGAGAATTCCAAAGATTCCTCTGAGCAAAGATATTTCTCTTCATCTCAGTCTTAAATGGCTGATTCCTTATCCTGAGAATGACCCCTAGTTCTAGACTCCCCAGTGGAAAACAGTCTCTCAGCATCTACCCCATCAAGCCTTATAACTGGAGAGCTAGAATATAAAGCAGAGGGCATTTTGCTACAGCTATGCAAAGCCCTGATTAGATCACATTTGGAGTATTGTGTACTGTTCTGGGCACCCCACTTAGAAAGGATATATTGGCTTTGGAAGGAGTTCTGCACACATTCACCAGAATGTTACCAGGGCTCCAAGGGTTAGATTATGAGGAGAGATACATAAACTAGGCTATATTTCCTGCAATCTAAAAGGTTAAGAGGTGATTTGTTTGAGATTTTTAGGCTTTTCAAAGGAATTTATGGGGTAGAGAGAGAGAGATACTTTTTCCACTAGTGGGGGAGTCAAGGCAAAGGGGACATAACCTTAAATTCAGAGCCAGGCCATTCAGGAGAGAAGTTATGAAACCCTTCTTAGAAACATAGAAACCCCCATAGAAAATAGGTGCAGGAGTAGGCCATTCGGCCCTTCAGCCCTTCGAGCCTGCACCATCATTCAATGTGATCATGGCTGATCATGCAACTTTAGTACCCCATTCCTGCCTTCTCTCCATACCCCTTGATCCCTTTAGCCATAAGGGCCACATCTAACTCCCTTTTGAATATATCTAACGAACTGGCCTCAACAACTTTATGTGGTAGAGAATTCTCTGAGTGAAGAAGTTTCTCCTCATCTCGGTCCTAAATTGCTTTACCCCTTATCCTTAGACTGTGACCCCCTGGTTCTGGACTTCCCCAACATCGGGAACATTCTTCCTGCATCTAACCTGTCCAATCCCGTCAGACTTTTATATGTTTCTATGAGATCCCCTCTCATTCTTCTAAATTCCAGTGAATATAAGCCTAGTTGATCCAGTCCTTCATATGTCAGTCCTGCCATCCCAGGAATCAGTTTGGTGAACCTTCGCTGTACTCCCTCAATAGCAAGAATGTCCTTCCTCAGTTTAGGAGACCAAAACTGTACACAATATTCAAGGTGTGGCCTCATCAAGGCCCTGTACAACTGCAGTAAGACCTCCCTGCTCCTATACTCAAATCCTCTCGCTATGAAGGCCAACATGCCATTTGCCGTCTTCACCGCCTGCTGTACCTGCATGCCAACTTTCAATGACTGATGTATCACGACACCCAGGTCTCGTTTCACCTTTCCTTTTCCTAATCTGTCCCATTCAGATAATATTCTGCCTTTCTGTTTTTGCCACCAAAGTGGATAACCTCACATTTATCTATATTATACTGCATCTGCCATGCATTTGCCCACTCACCTAACCTGTCCAAGTCACCCTGCAGCCTCTTAGCATCCTCCTTACAGCTCACACCGCCACCCAGCTTAGTGTCATCTGCAAACTTGGAGATATTACATTCAATTCCTTCGTCTAAATCATTAATGTATATTGTAATTAGCTGGAGTCCCAGCACTGAGCCTTGTGGTACCTCACTAGTCACTGCCTGCCATTCTGAAAAGGACCCTTTTATTCCTACTCTTTGCTTCCTGTCTGCCAACCAGTTCTCTATCCACGTCAATACACGTCTTAACACAATGGGTGGTAGAAGTATGAAACTTTCAGGAAAAGCATTAAATGCTAGCTCAATTAATAATTTTAAATCTGAGGCAGATAGATTTTTGCTAGCCAAGGGTATTAATGGGGATGAAGCCAAGGCAGGTGGATGCAGTTAGGATACGATTTCATTGAACGAAGGAACAGGCTTATGGGGCTGTTCCTATGTAACTGCTGTGTCCTGACGTGGTGAATAGTACATAACGGTTCAAGTGGAATTTGTCAAAAGGGAGTACTCACCATCCACCCCTGATGATTTCATATCCTGCAGTTCTAGCCTATGTTTTTTCCCCACACAACATAAAAATGCCATCTCTTCTCTCTTGTTCAGGCCCCCCCCACCCCCCTCACAACTCCCACCACCATAACAGCTGAACTTGTGAAAAACAAGAAATATAACTTTTCTGTGGTATTTATTGGCTTTTAATTCCAATTTGCTATCACAAAATGTATCGTCTATATATAAAGTTTAAAACATTTGCCAATAATGAATTTTTCCTGAAGGCTTGACAATTTTCTGGAGCAAACAGAAAAACACTACATACTTCATTATTTAGCTATATTGAATTAAATACTTCAAGTTAACAATTGGTTGTCTCTGCAGAATGCAATATAAATACAAGGATAAATGTGAACGTTGAAAATCATTTCTGAGAAACGCATAAATTAAATTAGAAGATTGGGCTGCAGAAGACAACACTTAATAATTTTGAGCTGGATTAAGAGTTGGGACTCAAACTTAACGTGGGAAAGCAGAGTGCGTAGCAGGAACCAGTGAACTTTCAGCACGCCCAGGTTGCTCTCTGCCAAGAACCTAGCAAAGACTGAACTGGGCAGCATTTTAGGGCTGGAATGCTGTACTAGGGCAGCCTATTTTAACCATTGGTAACTTATGAAAGAGCCACGAGAGTACTTTCACTTGTATTGAATTTGCTCTTCCTAGACCAAAGATGGACAGGTCATTCCATGTGTTTTAAGTCTAGGTATAATTTGGATGGTGGCAGGGAGGTGCAAGAAATGAAAGTTTGTTTTATATGGGTTGTGAGTTTAGGTGTTGGAGGCCAGTTTCTGACTTCACAAGCTTCATGAAAAAAATCTCTATATTTATGCAGTGGTCTCACAGACAAGGGATATGGTCATTATAGAACTATTATGTTTATTTTCCCCGTCAGCCAAATTCCTACAAATTTTGGAAGATATTGAGAAATGAGTCACTTACTCAGTTCATCTGTGAAGCAATATTTTGCCTATAGTTTCACCAGCCCGCACTTTATGAGCATTAAGTTTGCTCGTCACCACCAGAGGCTTGAATACCAAGTTGAAGAATTTTAGATCACAGATTATTATAGAACAGAAATAGCCCCTTCAGATCAAATCTGCCGATGTTTTTCTCTACATGAACTACCTCATCTTGTTCACTCTCCATACCCTTAAATGTTCTCTTGTTCTCTTGTTCAAGCAAGTAACTAATTCCATTTTCAAACAAGTTACAGATGCGGTTTCTATAACTGTGGCAAAGAATTTCACATTCTAACCACTTGCTGTGTAAAACATTTTCTTCGAACTCTTTGTAATTATTTTAAATTGGTACCCTCTTGTGGACCAGAGAAAACAATCCACCACTATTTACTTTATCATTACTCGCAATAATCTCAAAGCTCACTCTTTAACCTTATCCGATCTAGCAAAAAAACTTAATTTTCTCTCCATAACTTTAACTCCTCTAATCTATGCTGTATCTTTTCTATTGTATTATTTCCTTTCTATGATGAGATTTACAAAACTGTACACGGTGCTTGATCTGTGGCCTACCTAAGAAAGAACTTGCATTTATATAGTGCCTTTCATGGCCTCAGGACATCCCAAAACACTTTACAGTCAATGAAGCAATTTTTGAAGTGTAGTCACTGTTGTAATGTAGGAAACGCAGTAGCCAAATTGCACACAGCAAACTCCCACAAACAGCAATGAGGTTAGTGAGCAGACTGTTTTAGTGATATTGGTTAAGGGATAAATATGGGTAGGCAACCAGGGAGAACTCCACTGCTCTTCTTTGGATAGTGTCATCTGATCTTTTACAACCACCTGAGAGCAGGCGGGGCTTCTGTTTAATGTCTCATTCGGAAGATGGCACCTTCGACCGTGCAACACCCCTCTCAGAATGGCACTGAAGTGTCCACCTGAAATTTGTGCTCACATCTCTGGAGTGAGACTTGAACCCACAACCTTCTAACTCAGAGGCAACAATGCTACCACTGAGAGTTGGCTGACACCAAGATCTTGCACAAGCTTAATATTTCCTCCTTACAAGGGAGAGGCTCCTCAATGGATTAGGCGCATTGTTGGTCGAGGTGTGGTTAATTAAGTATCTCCTGTGAACTGTCTTATTACTGTCCCACAATAACACAGAGGATAGCAGGGACTGGATTCGTTTTGCGGAACGGGAGAAGCTGCGACTATAGAATGGCGCAGTCCAAGTCACCAATGAGGGAGAAATTAGGGGATCATCATCTGGCAGATGGGACAGAGTGTTCAGGGAGAGCTCAAGATTAATGGTATACAAGATCAGTTGTTGAAGTTCTCCAGCTTAGAAAGGTGTGGTTACTTCAAGTGGTAGTTATATACTCTGGATTATGTGGGTTTGAGAAAAATGTGAAGGGTTCTTAGCCTAAATTATCCAAAAAGACTGGCTCATTGTTAATGAATTGTTTTTCCTGATTTTTTAAGCTATATGCAGACTCGCACTCACTTTCATCTCATAAATCCAACCTGACAAGACTTCTCTCTATGTTTAAAACAGCGTTGTTCCCTGTCAGCTTGCTGAAAAGAAAATCTCCTGTCAACCAAAACGGTATTGCATTCCAGTGATGTAACACTGGTTAGCATTGGATTTCTCCTCATAGCAACTGGACAACAGAGAACCTTTGATGTTTAAAAATTAAAAGAGCAGTCAGATAACAAATGGTTAGTTTCCCACAATGGAGATCAAGGGGTAGAAATTCAGTGTGTTTATGCCATACATTAGCACCCCAGAGAGGCACTAACGGGGCAGTAAGCACGTCCCACCCGAGTATTGGGCTGTCAGTGCCTGCCGTGAACTTCAGTGAATGGTTTAGCGGCAGCGCAGACAGTTTGCGCTGCACTCGCTGGTGACGTCACCGAGTGTGCAACACCTCTGTAAATCTGACAGGGTAAGCAGTCGGTACATCGATGATCCCAGGACAGTATTGTTCGGAGTGCAAGGTAAGTGGTGAAACTTAATTTTTGTTAAACTTTTATTTATTTGTGGCAGCAGTGGGGAAGTGCGGGTGTAGGGCACCGAAATTTTCCTCAAAATTTTACCCCCCTCTTCAGGCGCTAGGATGCCGGCATTCTAGTGGCAAAAAATTGAGTAGACCTCCTGCACTACTGCTCTGTTAGTGCCCAAAGAGGTTAGCACTCCACTTTCCTCTTGGGGCGAAACAACTGAATATCATACTTGGAGGCAGTCGACACCGCCCGGCGTTAAAATTAGCGACCAGGTGGTGGCACCACCTCAATGCGGGCGGCACCGAATTTCCACTCCCTGGTGTGTTTCAGAATTTAGACTGAGTATATATGGCACAGAATTGGTTTAGCAATCCACTGCCAGATCTGGCTGGACCACCTCAAGTGCTATTGAGTCTTCCTCGCCTCTGCTAAAACCAGCTACTACTCTAGGATTAAGCTGGAGAGCAAAGAAAAGCTTTCTTCACCACCAACAATGCCTTTTACCTTTCTCTCTGCCGTCTTCACCCTCAGTTACAATAGCTCTATCCTTGGCTCCCTTGCCTTCCTCATCTACATCTTGCCCCTTGGCAACATTATCCGAAGACAGGGTGCAAACCTCCACATGTACACAGACCACATTCAGCTCTACCTTTCCACCATCTCTCGCAACCGTTCCACTGCCTCTGTGTTGTCAGACCGATTGATATAACTTCCAGTTAAGATTGGGAAGACCATAATCATTGTCTTTGGCCCCGCCACAAACTCCACACCCTCGCCAACAATTCCATCCCTATACCCAGCCTGTCTAAGGTTGAACTACCATTCACAACCTAGGTATCCTATTTGACCCCATGTTGAGCATCGAACCCCACATCCTCGCCAACACAAAGACTACATTCACCCACCTCCGTAACCATGCCTGCTTCTCCCCATCGGCTACCGAAACCCTTGCACTGTTTATCCTCGCAAAAGGGTTTTAATTTTAAACACTTTATCGGCGCCCCATTCGATGTTCCATTGAGAAAAGCCCCAATTTTGTGAAGCATCAATCCTAGCTTGGTTCTACTGAATCTTTGCTGTACCTTTCCTTTGGACCCAATATCCTTATTGTAATGGAGGGCCCACAATTGCATGCAATACTTCAACTGCGGACTCACACATATCTGATGCAAATTCAACTTTCCTTGCTGTTAAATGTATAAAACACATAGTTCCATTTGTCTTTTTATGGCCTTTTCTACCTACATGCCCCTTGAAGATCTCTCTTCCTTCACTCTTAAGAATCCGAACATTCAGCATATACTTCCTTTCACAGTTTTCTTCCACAAAATTTATAACTTTGCAATTTCTGTATCTGTTACCTATCTGCCCACTCTATTAACCTGCCTTTGTCCACCTGTGTCTTTCTCAGCTTGCCATGCCCCAAATTTGGTATCAACAAACTTCAATATTATTCCTCTTATGCCTATGTCCAAATCATTTATAGAAATGGAAGAGGTAATTTCACAGATCTCTGGGTTACACTAAAGCTCATCTGAAAATTATCTACCCCTACTCTTTACTTTCTGTCACCTAACCAACCTTGTATCCAGGTTCCTTTAATACCTTATGCCTCAATCTTCTTAACAAGCCTCTTATGTAGTAAATTATCAAGTGCCTTCTGAAAGTTCATGTCTGGAACACTGTATTCTGTTTATCTACACACTAATTTTCTCAAAAATTCAGTTAAATTAGTCAAGCACAGCCTACACTTACACTTTACGGGCCCTAGTTTCCACACGATTAAAAACGGGCGCCCCTCCGTATTCTCCACCTCCCTGCAGGTCCTCTGGCCCTCGGCACGGCGCAGCAGGAGCTGTAGGGGGGTGGAGCCAGGTCCTTGCGCTGAAAACAGTGCCGGGACCTCTGCACATGCGCTACAGTGGGCACGCAAGTGCAGTAGCTCCAGGCGCCCGAAACTGTGTGGGAGGGGCCCGAAGCACGCAGCCCCTAGCCCTGGCTGAATGGCCTCACTGGGGCTGCGTGAATAAGGCTCCTCCCACGGCCAGCTCCTGCTTCCCCCGCCCCCCCCCCCCGGACCGGACCCGACTCAACCCGTCTGCCGCTGCCGCTCCTGCTTCCCCCCCGGACCGGACCGGAGTCGACCCGTCTGTCGCTGCCGCTCCTGCTTCCCCCCCCCGGACCGGACCCGACTCGACCCGCCTGTCGCTGCCGCTCCTGCTTCCCCCCCCCGGACCGGACCGGACCCGACCCGTCTGTCGCTGCCGCTCCTGCTTCCCCCCCCCGGACCGGACCGAAGTCGACCCGTCTGTCGCTGCCGCTCCTGCTTCCCCCCCCACTGACCGGACCCGACTCGACCCGCCTGTCGCTGCCGCTCCTGCTTCCCCCCCGGACCGGACCGGAGTCGACCCGCCTGTCGCTGCCGCTCCTGCTTCCCCCCCGGACCGGACCGGACCCGACCCGTCTGTCGCTGCCGCTCCTGCTTCCCCCCCCCGGACCGGACCGGAGTCGACCCGTCTGTCGCTGCCGCTCCTGCTTCCCCCCCCACTGACCGGACCCGACTCGACCCGCCTGTCGCTGCCGCTCCTGCTTCCCCCCCGGACCGGACCCGACTCGACCCGTCTGTCGCTGCCGCTCCTGCTTCCCCCCACTGACCGGACCCGACCCGACCCGTCTGTCGCTGCCGCTCCTGCTTCCCCCCCGGACCGGACCGGAGTCGACCCGTCTGTCGCTGCCGCTCCTGCTTCCCCCCCCCGGACCGGACCCGACTCGACCCGTCTGTCGCTGCCGCTCCTGCTTCCCCCCCCCGGACCGGACCCGACTCGACCCGACTGTCCCTGCCGCTCCTGCTTCCCCCCCGGACCGGACCCGACTCGACCCGCCTGTCGCTGCCGCTCCTGCTTCCCCCCCGGACCGGACCCGACTCGACCCGCCTGTCGCTGCCGCTCCTGCTTCCCCCCCGGACCGGACCCGACTCGACCCGCCTGTCGCTGCTGCTCCTGCTTCCCCCCCGGACCGGACCGGAGTCGACCCGCCTGTCGCTGCCGCTCCTGCTTCCCCCCCACTGACCGGACCCGACTCGACCCGCCTGTCGCTGCCGCTCCTGCTTCCCCCCCGGACCGGACCGGAGTCGACCCGCCTGTCGCTGCCGCTCCTGCTTCCCCCCCGGACCGGACCGAAGTCGACCCGTCTGTCGCTGCCGCTCCTGCTTCCCCCCACTGACCGGACCCGACTCGACCCGCCTGTCGCTGCCGCTCCTGCTTCCCCCCCGGACCGGACCGGAGTCGACCCGTCTGTCGCTGCCGCTCCTGCTTCCCCCCCGGACCGGACCGGAGTCGACCCGCCTGTCGCTGCCGCTCCTGCTTCCCCCCCACTGACCGGACCGGAGTCGACCCGTCTGTCGCTGCCGCTCCTGCTTCCCCCCCACTGACCGGACCGGAGTCGACCCGACGCTGCCGCTCCAGCTTCCCCCCCGGACCGGACCCGACTCGACCCGTCTGTCGCTGCCGCTCCTGCTTCCCCCCCACTGACCGGACCGGAGTCGACCCGACGCTGCCGCTCCAGCTTCCCCCCCGGACCGGACCCGACTCGACCCGTCTGTCGCTGCCGCTCCTGCTTCCCCCCCACTGACCGGACCGGAGTCGACCCGACGCTGCCGCTCCTGCTTCCCCCCCGGACCGGACCCGACTCGACCCGTCTGTCGCTGCCGCTCCTGCTTCCCCCCCACTGACCGGACCGGAGTCGACCCGACGCTGCCGCTCCTGCTTCCCCCCCCCACTGACCGGACCCGACTCGACCCGCCTGTCCCTGCCGCTCCTGCTTCCCCCCCCACTGACCGGACCCGACTCGACCCGCCTGTCCCTGCCGCTCCTGCTTCCCCCCACTGACCGGACCCGACTCGACCCGTCTGTCCCTGCCGCTCCTGCTTCCCCCCCCACTGACCGGACCCGACTCGACCCGTCTGCGATTGCTGCTGCCGCTCCCGCTCCCACCCGACTCGACCCGACTCTACTCCCGCCCCCGCCCCCGGACTGGATCCGACCTGACCTCCCCCCCTCCCCGACCTCCCCCCCACTCCCCGACCTGACCTCTCTCTCCGCCCCCTCTCCCTCCCCCTCCCCCTCCCCCTCCCTCTCCCCCCCCCTTCCCCCTCCCCCACCGCCGACCCGACCCGAACCTCTCTCCCCGACCCGACCCAAAGCCACCTACCTCTGGTGCTGGGGACGGGCCCTGCCCGAAATCTCGGGCCCGGCCCGTTCAGCCTTCGGTCCCGACGGCAAACCGCTTCCTAAAGGCCTGCCTGAAGAACTTTCACACAGGTAGGAACATGGTTTATTTAATCTTTTCTTTGCTTATAAATTTTTATTCAGGTTGGGTTTATTTGTATAATATTTGTATAAGTATAACTAAGGATTTATTGTAGAATTTAATGACTTCCCCCCCCCCCCCCCCACTTCGTTCTGGACGCCTAATTTGTAACCTGCGCCTGATTTTTTAATGTGTAGAACAGGTTTTTTCAGTTCTACAAAAATCTTCACTTGCTCCATTCTAAGTTAGTTTGGAGTACGTTTTCACTGTGGAAACTTTGAAATCAGGCGTCAGTGGCCGGACACGCCCCCTTTTGAAGAAAAAATTCTGTTCCAAAGTGGAACTGTTCTAACTGACTCAAACTGCAAAAAAAAATGTGGAGAATTGCGATTTCTAAGATAGTCCGTTCTCCACCAGTTGCTCCTAAAAATCAGGCGCAAATCATGTGGAAACTTGGGCCCAACAAATCTATGTTGATTGTCCCTGATTAGTCTGTGTCTTTCTAAGTGTTAACTAACTTCAGCCCATATTGCAGAGTCTGGGGGGCCAAAATTGCCCTTCTAATTCAAGAGCCGAATTCCGGGTAACTTTCCTTCCCTTGGCGCCGGGCAATATTTCACTTTATTCGAATTCCACAACCCAAACCTGGTGCAGGGCAATTTGCCCCCTTACTTATTTATCTCTCTTTCCCCATTCTTGAACAAGGTGCAATATTTACCACCCTAAAATTCTTTGGCATTCTTCCTATTTCCAAAGTTTCTGGGAAAATGATGTTTAGTGTCACCACTATCTCCTCCCATACTGAAGAGAGTTTCATTCCCATTAGTCTGGGCTACATTCAAATTCAACTCTTAGAAGTGCAAGTAAAGTCACCTCAAAATCACACAAAGGCAAAGGTTTAGAGGGATCAGAGTTCCATAGCTGTATCTGACCCATGTAATACCAGATGGTAATTGGTGCTGGATATGAACCATTGATCTAAAGAGGAAAAATGTTTATTCACAAAAATGGCCATCCCTTATCTTGATTGATAGATATATATTGCACATACAACATAAAACGCTAAGTGAATTTTAATGTGAATACGTTGCACAGGGTTCAGCTGCCAGATGACATCCAACTTCCTGGTATGTAACAACTGTTAACATTGAAAGGGTATTATACAATTTTAAAACAAGAACAAATGACACTTACTTTTAAATCAAGGTGGACTATGTTATTTCTGTGCAAGAAAGCAACACCCTCTAATATCTGTCTCATGAGTCGTTTGACATCTCCTTCTTTGAAGGCCTCTTCCCTCTCAGCTACACATTGGTTGAAAATCTCACCACCAGCAGCACTGTGGACAAGAGAGAGCAAATTAATGTAACACATTTTAAGTAAGTTAGTACTGAACTAAGCCACAGACACTAAATGGTTCCAAAAGTTGCTCTGCACTTCCTTCAGAGCCTCAAAAGATGTACTTCAGAATAAAGCCCCACCGTGGCCTTATTGAGTTTAATTGCAGAAAATCCCATTTTCCTGTGCATTAACAAAAATGATCATGCAATGATTGTTCTTTCAGTTGGGCACACCATGATCATACCGCTGAAACAAGACACTTCTCTGCAATCTTCCCACCCCAAAAAACACTAAAGAATGACTGTTTTCCACGGTGTGCATATATAATTTACATACAAACGAGGAGGGGGCCCATTGTGAAAACTTACAACTGTAACACTCCCTTAAAAAAATATGAAGCTAAATATAGAACAAAATAATTTATAATGTCTCATTAGTCAAGCTTCTATCATTTGCAAGCAATACAATGTCATAAGCTGTATTGAAAATAGGTCACTGCATCATTTGACTGTGATATCCTAGCAAAAACTATGCACTGCTCTTCTCCTAGGTTTGCAAATCCCTTTTTCATGATGGCAGTGTTCCTTTAAACTACATCACAATGTTATGTCCAGTGCAATGCAGCGCTAGATTACTAACTGGAGTTTCAGTAATTACCTGGCATCTTCATACATTCTAATCTGCTGACAATTACAAAAATCTACAAATTGAATTCAAAATATTTCAACTAAAAAAAGCATTCATAAAGCTAACAAAACCTATCTATGCACAATACAAGCGAGGAATAAAGATTGGTTTATGGAATTGAATAGTACATCAAAATTGATTCCATCTTCTGTACTTTGTCTACCGTGATACTGCTACACTGGCATTAATAAGAATAAGCAATGATATATACATGAAAAGGGTCCATTGTTTAGGCTACTGACTATATCAGTGATTGTGCCAGCGGTAAAACTGGGGGAGTGGGGAAGGGGAAAGAAGTTTTACTATGCAAGTTTAAATGCACTAGATGGATGTTAAATTCAAATTGTGTTCTTAAATTTCTGCAGCCCGATGTGGCTATCGGGAAAGTCGGTTTTCATTTATACTGCAAGTGACCAAACCCATAATTTGTACAAAAACTGAAGTAAAATCCTATTTAAATTTTAGAATAAATGCACACAGCTTTTTTGTGGGTTTGCAGTAACCTTTCAGAGGCCCAATCATGTGCCTATGACCTTAAGCAAGGAAAATGCAAACTAGCCTATTTAGGAACAAGTCGCTGCAAATTCTGCCAAAAGTGGAGGAATGTAACAGTACTGACTATTCAAATAGAAAGTTAAATTCAAAATTACATTCAAATACACATTCACAAATGATATATAAGCAATTTGTTCCCAATTTTGTACGGCTACATAGAAATTACAACATGGAAACGGCACACGCAGCCCAACCAGTCTCTGTTGGTGTTTATTTCCACATGAGCATCAATCCTAATCCCATTTTCCTGCTCTCTTTTCATATCCTTTTTTTTATTCCCTTTCCTTCAACCAACTATCTAACTGATTAGGCCAAAAATCACTGTCTCTACGGGCACGTATGATGTGCGCATGTACTCTTAGAGCCCCCGCAAGTGGCGGTTCTTGGCACACGATGCGCATGTGCTGAAATACGGCACTTGTGAACAGTTCCAACGCATCCCCAGGAGCAGGGCCTTCGCGGGCAGAGATTTAGGCTGTTTGCCCAATTCTTGCCCAGCGAATGTTCTTCAAATTCTTATGCCTGGTAAAAGCAGGTGTAAGGCCTGCTTTTACCAGCGGAGGAATTTTAAAAGATAGAAAAATATATTTTTATCAATGCAGTTTATATTAAAAACCCTTTCTGTTAATATAAGTTTATTTTTACCCCATTAAAACATTTTTAAACATTCAAAATAACAAATTTGACTAAAACATTTAATTTAATTAAATTTAATTTAATTTTAAATATGTGAAGTGCTTTTCTTATTTAATTAAAATGCTGTGTTTTCATTCTAAATCCCTCATCCAGTAGAAATAGTCCATTTTTATCTACCCAGTTCCAACCCATCATAATTTTAAACATCTCTAGCAAATAACTCCGCAATTTTCACTGTTCAAACAAAAAAAGTTCCACAGGTCTTTCTTCATATTTGTATTTCCTCATCAGCAGCATCCTACTGAATCTGTGCTGTAATCTCTTAAATTGCCTCAACATCCTTCCTATAAAGTTGAACCCAAAACTGCACATAGTACTCCAACAAGCATGTCCCCACCTTTTCCTTCCAGAATGCAAGATCTTTCACTTATCTCTATTGAGTTTCACCTGCCATGGTTCTGCCCATTTGCGACCATTGTCTAGCCCCTTCTGCAATGTATTTGCTGCTTCATCAGACTTTCTCCAACTTCTGTCTGAGGCTGAACCAGACTGTTCGCAACCTTAGTGTCATATTTGACCCTGAAATGAGCTTTCGAACACGTATCTGCAGCATAACTAAGATCACCTATTTCCACCTCCGTAACATCGCCCATCTCCGCCGCTGCTGAAGCCCTCATCACCTCTAGACTTGACTACTCCAACACACTCCTGGCTGGCCTCTGACATTCTACCCTATGTAAACTAAAGGTGATCCAAAATTTGGCAGCCCGTGTCCTAACTTGCACCAAGTCTCGCTCACCCATCACCCCTCTGTGCTCACTGACCTACATTGGCTTCTGGTTAAGCAACACCTTGATTTCAAAATTCTCATCCTTATTTTCAAATCCCTTCATGGTCATCATAATTCTCATCATAAATAAGAAAAAAGGAAGTCAGAACAGCAACTCGCCTCTTTGGGTATGTCAAAACCTCCAAATGCTGTTCACAACAAACACTCTCATAACTGAAGTGTCTGAATCACACAGCACATTAGCATCACTGAATAAATCGGTCACAAGACTGTTAAAGGGGCTTATACTAGATTCTTTTTAAAAATAGAATTGTATTAGCCATGTGATTTGTTTTGTAGATGGCACATGGTAAGTTTTTCAAAACATGTTGAAAATATTCCCACCAAAAATTTCACTCATTTGTGTAAACTGTATTTCTTTAAAGTATGATATAATAGCAGATTCCATATTCTCAATACACTGGTCACTTTGAAATTTACTGCAAGTCTCTCTCTAAAATACTGCAACAATGAAAAACTAACCAATGCCCATCTTTTGGACGAAACATTAAACTGAAGTCTGTCTGTCTTTTTAGGTGGACATAAAAGATCCCATGGCACTATTCAAAGAGTGGGCAAATTTTCCCAGTGCCTGGGCTGACATTTACCCCTCCTAACACTACTAAAAACAGATAAACTGGTCATTCATATTGCTGCTGTTTATGGGCTCTTGCTGTGTTTGTCTACCTATCAACAGTCACTACACTTCAAAAGTAATTGGCTGTGAAGTACTTTGGGACATCTTGAAGATGTGAAAGGTGCTATATGAATATCCCACAGACTTAATGCTGATGGTTTAAAAAGGTGGTTTACTGGTGAAAACTTGTATTTTTTGATGACTAAAATCGCACTTTACATGATGAGTGCGCACATGCACATCAATATTAGTTGCCTTTTAAATTCCCTCCTTTACGTGAAATGTTTTTTTAAAACCAGTTATAATTCTTGAAGCTTTCAAAAATAACTGCCTGCTTTTTTCATAATACTCTGTTGTATGCATACAAGCCAGTTTGTCTTCACATTGAACTGTCAAGCAACCGACTATAAAACAAAAGATGTAACAACCTTCCACCAGAGAATGAAGCCATACGTTACCTTGCAATGTGGGGTATAAACCAGATACACATCAAGACTCAAAGAGCAGCAACAATGGCCTGGGGTTGATTACTCACATTGGATTGTTCACGCTCTCTGCCTGTGAGTATCTTTCCTCACCCCCTTAGTGTCCTCTATGCAATGCACCTAACCCATGAACTATAAAATGTATATTGAATATTTTCCACAGCAAATTGTCAACACATAGGGGTCAAGTTTCGGCCTGAGTTGCTCCTATTTTTTTGGAGCAACTAGTTTAGAATGGAGTACCTTAGAAATTGCAATTCTCGGCATTTCGTTTGCTCCAGTTCTAGTGAGTTAGAACAGTTTCATTTTAGAACAGATTTTTTTTTCCAAAATGGGGCGTGTCACGGCCACTTACACCTGTTTTGCAAGTTTAGGCAGCGAAAACTTACTCCAAACTAACTTAGAATGGAGTGTAGATTTTTGTACATTCAGAAAAACCTTGCCTACACTTATAAATCAAGGGTAAGGAAGAGAGATGGGGGGGGGGTGAGGGAAGTTTACAAACATGAAAAACATCATCTTTACAAATAAAGAGTCATCATCAATAATAAATGATAAATAAATCAATAAAAAAAATTTAAAAATTAAAAACTAAAAATAAAAAAAATCAATAAATAAAAAATTAAGTTTCTACTCACCAACTGCAGCACCGGGAGCCCTCCAACAGCATGCTGGGACGGGCCCCCCACCCCCGAGTGTGTCACTCTCGATCTCTATCAGTGTCTCTCTCTCTCTCTCTCTGTCTGTCAGTGTCTGTGTGTTTCTGACAGCAAGGGGGTGGGGTGGGGGGGGGGGTTAAGAGAGAGGGAGGGGACTGGGGGTGAGAGTGGGGGGGTGAGAGTGGGGGGGGCAGAGTGGGGGGTAGAGGGGGGAGTGGTAGAGGGGGGGAGGTAGAGGGGGGAATCGAAGGGGGGGGTCAAGGGGGGTAGGGGGGTGGGGGGGTAGAGGGGGGAAGGAAGAGGGAAGGAAGGGGGGGGAGGGGGGGAAGAGGGGGGAACAGCAGGGGGGAAGAAAGGGGGGAAGAAAGGGGGGAAGAAAGAGAGGGAAGGGGGGAGGAAGAGGGAGAGGGAGGCGAGGGGGGAGGCTGAACGGGCCCGGCCGACGACTTTGGGCGGGGCCCGCCCCCAGCAAGATGCCGAGCGGGCGGGCCCCGCCGAAGACATGAAGAGGGAGCAGACCGGACCTGAAGGGGGTGGCGGGGGAGAGCCGGAGCGGAGCAGGAGCTGGGGGGGGGGGGGGGGGGTGGGGGCGGGGACGGATGGCAGCGGAGCGGGAGCTGGGGCGGGGCGTGAGAGAGCCAGAGGGAGCGTGAGCTGAACAGCGGGAGTGGGGGGGGGGGGAGCTGGAGCCAGAGCGACAGCCAGAGCAGGAGCAGGAGGAGGGAGGTGCAGTCCGATCTTCGCCGCCCCAGTGAGCCCATTCAGCCAGGGCTAGGGGCAGCATGCTTCGAGCCCCTCCCACACAGTTTCAGAGCCTGGAGCTACTGCACATGCGTGCACACTGTAGCATGCATGTGCAGAGGTCCAGGCACTGTTTTCAGCGCCGGTACCTGGTTCCGCCCCCCACAGTTTGTGCTGCGCCACGCCGAGGGCCTGGATCAACCTGAGGGAGTTGAGTATACCAAGGTAAGTTTTCGCCGCGGTTTTGAGCACGGAAATCAGGCGTGGCTCGCGGGGCTGCGCCGTTCTAGGCACGGCCCAAAACTTGACCCCATAGCAACCTACAATGAAATGCTAAAAATAATTTCCAACAAAAAAATATTTTTTTCAGAACTTAAGTTTCAGTATTTTATCAAAACCCACATGAATATATAGCATAAACCTTGCAATTGCTCACATTGGAAACCCACCAGATACTTAACCACATAATGGACGCAGCTGTATACAATTTAAGGCTGCTTAGATATATTCTTTGGAAAGCTGATTTTTAATAAACTGCTGACATTAACTAGGCCTACTTTTTTGCTCCTCAAAGGCTTAATTGTACACGACATTGAGTAATTGAGTCTTACAGACCAGGAAGATGCCAGGTTTGACTTCTGGTTAAGTTCAATCTTAGGCAGGGCAGCAGTTGAGGTGCCATGAATGGGTAGAGGAGGAAATATTAAGGAGCAGGAAGGAAAAGATCAATGGTTTCCAGTCCTGATACTATAATGGCTATTTGTGCAGGACTCCAATGGGTTACCATAGAATTGTATCCAGCAAGGAGTCAATGCTTCCAGGAGAGGAGTTGTGCAAAAAATTAGTGGAACCAAACAGATTTCCTGCATTTTAATTCCAACAGGAAAAATAACCTAAAGATGCTCCTAGATAACAAGAGTTAAATAAGGAATGAAACAGCTAATTTTTGTCCATCACCTCTCTATTACTTCAACTCTCCTATCATAGCTTCGAATCGTATTTTGAATATGCCCAATGTTTTTGCATCTATTACCATGCTTCATTTACTGTGAAGCGCTTTGAGACATCCAGACAACAATACAAGTTGCTATAAATGCTAGTATTACTTTCATAACTTAAAAAAATGTTATTTCATGGGATCTGGACCTGGCAAGGCCAGCATTTATTGCCCATTCCTAATTGCTCTTGAAAAGGTGGTAGTGAGCCACCTTCTTAAACCGCTGCAGTCCATGTGGTGAAGGTCCACCCACAGTGCTGTTAGGTGTTCCAGAATTTTGCCCCAGCAACGATGACGGATGGCGAACTTCATTTGGTGCAATTTTCCCCAAATAATGAGTTAAGACATTTTTCTGACAGCTGTTATAAATTTACTTATCACTAATTTCCATTTACAGCCCTGTGTGTGTCTTCTAATTTTCCTAGTAGTTTGGAATAATAATCTGGGAACAGCGTATCTGCACCATTTAAAAATGTATATACAGGTTGAACCTCCCTTATCCAGGACTCCCTTATCCGGCACCACCCCTCATCCGGCACCATTTCTGGCCACTCCAACATGAACAAATTGAAGTCCTTCCTCGCTGCCAACTCCCGCAATCGCTGCTCCCACCCCCTACCCACACCCACCCCGAACACACAATCTCTCTGCTGCACTCCCAGCCCCAAGCCAGCCAGCCTCGCTATTTCCTTACTCAGTACCTCTACCATTAATTTAACGTGACCTCCCCTCATCTGGCAAAATCCCTTATCTAGCATAGGCCAGGTCCCGAGGGTGCCGGATAAGAGAGGTTTCAACCTGTACCTGAATGAGCCCTTCCCGGAACTACCTTCCTCACAGACTGTAAAGTCTAAGCTCCTATAATCGTTCCTCTTACCTTATCTCTCTTTACACTTGGGATCAGTATTACTATCTGTTACAAAGTCCCTGAGCATGTGCTCCAAGTGTCCTTCAAATTCGCAATATCCTGCAAGGCGCCTTAGCTCGGCGACGTAGCTCGCCACTTCCTGGCCTTCAGACCTCTTGTACGTGTAGAACTGGTACCTCGCCATCAGAACGCTGTCCATCGGGTTCAGATGCTCCCGGACCAGTGTGCACAAATCATCGTACGACTTCTCTGTGGGTTTCACTGGAGCGTGCAGATTGTTGACGAGGCCATACGTTGGTGCCCTGCAAACGGTGAGGAGGATCGCCCTTCGTTTGGCAGCGTTCGCTTCTCCTTCCAGCTCTTTGGCCACGGAGTATTGGTCGAGTCGCTCCACAAAGGTTTCCCAATCATGGTCCGCCGAAAATTTCTCCAGGATACCCACAGTTCTCTGCATTGTTGCGGTGGGGTTCGTCATCTGTATCTCATCGCCAGTTGTTATGTCTTGAATAAAGAATCTGATCAGATACTGTAAGCTCAAAGTAATGTGTGACCATAGTCCTTTATTACAGGTCTCCAGAGTCCTTCTCCAGCCTGTGAGGCCTCCTTATGTACAGGTGCTCCCAAGGGATTGTGGGATCCCTAGGGACTCCAACGCATGAGCCCTCTGGTAGTTAAACAAGATATTTACAGGTTTACATATAAAGCACGACCCATTGCTAATCCAAGTATGAGACATAAGAACATAAGAAATAGGAGCAGGAGTAGGCCATACGGCCCCTCGAGCCTGCTCCGCCATTCAATAAGATCATGGCTGATCTGATCATGGACTCAGCACCACTTCCCCCCCCCCCACCCCGCTCCCCATAACCCCTTATCCACTTATCATTTAAGAAACTGTCTATTTATGTCTTAAATTTATTCAATGTTCCAGCATCTGAGGCAGCGAATTCCACAGATTTACAACCCTCAAAGAAATTTCTCCGAATCCGTTTTAAATGGATGGCCCCTTATTCTAAGATCGTGCCCTCTAGTTCTAGTCTCCACCATTAGTTGAAACATCCTCTCTGCATCCACCTTATCAAGCCTCCTCATAATCTTATACGTTTCGATAAGATCACCTCTCATTCTCCTGAATTCCAATGAGTGGAGGTCCAAACCACTCAACCTTACCTCATAAGTCAGAGCAGTGGAAAGTAGTGCAGCGGTCCCCTGCGGTCATCCCCCTCCTAAACGGATACACCGCCTTGGGTGCTGTTGGGGGTGGGGGGGTGGGATGACTCATCAGGGGAATGCAGCAGCAGCCAAGTTCATGGCATCATGGGTGGCTCTGCTGCACAGGAGGGCAGGAAAAAGAGTGGGAGAGCTATAGTGGTAAGGGATTCTATTGTAAGGGGAATAGAAAGGTGTTTATGCGGCCGCAATCGAGTCTCCAGGATTGTATGTTGTCTCCCTGGTGCAAGGGTCAAGGATGTCTCTGAGCGGCTGCAGGACATTTTGGAGGGTGAGGGTGAACAGCCAGTTGTCGTGGTGCATATAGGTACCATCGATATGAGGCCCTACAAGTTGAATTTAGGGAGCTGGGAGTTAAATTAAAAAAGCAGGACCTCAAAAGGTAGTAATCTCAGGATTGCTACCAGTGCCACGTGCTAGTCAGAGTAGGAATTGCAGGATAGCTAAGATGAATACGTGGCTTGAGGAGTGGTGCAGGAGGGAGGGATTCAAATTCCTGGGACATAGAAACCGGTTCTGGGGGAGTGGGACCAGTACAAATCGGATGGTCTGCACCTGGGCAGGAGAAGAACCAATGTCCTAGGGGAGTGTTTGCTAGTGCTGCAGGGGAGGGGTTAAACTAATATGGCAGGGGGATGGGAACCTATGCAGGGAGACAGAGGGAAGTAAAATGGGGGCAGAAGCAAAAGATAGAAAGAAGAAAAGTAAAAGTGGAGGGCAGAGAAACCCAAGGCAAAAATCAAAAAGGACCACATTATAGCAAAATTCTAAAGGGACAAAATGTGTAAAAAAGACAAGCCTGAAGGCTCTGTGCCTCAATGTGAGGAATATTCGTAAGAAGGTGGACGAATTAACTGTGCAGGCAGCTAGCTATTAACGAATATGATATAATTGCATTTACGGAGACATGGCTCCAGGGCGACCAAGGCTGGGAACTCAACATCCAAGGGTATTCAACATTCAGGAAGGATGGACAGAAAGGAAAAGGAGGTGGGGTAGCGTTGCTGGTTAAAGAGGAAATTAAACCAATAGTAAGGAAGGACATTAGCTTGGATCATGTGGAATCTGTATGGATAGAGCTGCAGAATACCAAAGAACAGAAGACGCTAGTGGGAGTTGTGTACAGACCACCAAACAGTAGTAGTGAGGGTGGGGACAGCATCAAACAAGAAAGCAGGGATGCGTGCAATAAAGGTACAGCAGTTATCATGGGGAACTTTAATCTACATATAGATTGGGCTAACCAAACTGGTAAGCAATACGGTGGAGGAGGGTTTCCTGGATTGTATTAGGGATGGTTTTCTAGACCAATATTTCGAGGAACCAACTAGAGAGCTGGCCATCCTAAACTGGGTTATGTGTAATGAGAAAGGACTAATTAGCAATCTTGTTGTGCGAGGCCCCTTGGGGAAGTGTGACCATAATATGGTAGAATTCTTTATTAAGATGGAGAGTGACACAGTTAATTCAGAGACTAGGGTCCTGAACTTAAGGAAAGGTAACTTCGATGGTATGAGACGTGAATTGGATAGAATAGAATGGCAAATGATACTTAAAGGGTTGACGGTGGATAGGCAATGGCAAACATTTAAAGATCTAATGGATGAACTTCAACAATTGTATATCCCTGTCTGGAATAAAAATAAAACGGGGAAGGTGGCTTAACCGTGGCGAACAAGGGAAATTAGGGATAGTGTTAAACCCAAGGAAGAGGCATATAAATGGCCAGAAAAAGCAGCAAACCGGAAGACTGAGAGAAATTTAGAATTCAGCAGAGGAGGACAAAGGGTTTTATTAGGAGGGGGGAAATAGAGTATAAGAGGATGCTTGCTGGGAACATAAAAACTGACTGCAAAAGCTTCTATAGATATGCGAAGAGAAAAAGATTAGTGAAGACAAACGTAGGTCCCTTGCAGTCAGAATCAAGTGAATTTATAATGGGGAACAAAGAAATGGCAGACCAATTGAACAAATACTTTGGTTCTGTCTTCACGAATAAAGACACAAATAACCTTCCGGAAGTACTAGGGGACTGAAAGTCTAGCGAGAAGGAGGAACTGAAGGAAATCCTTATTAGTCAGGAAATTGTGTTAGGGAAATTGATGGGATTGAAGACTGATAAATCTCCAGGGCCTGATAATCTGCATCCCAGAGTACTTAAGGAAGTGGCCCTAGAAATAGTGGATGCATTGGTGATCATTTTCCAACAGTCTATCGACTCTGGATCAGTTCCTATGGACTGGAGGGTTGCTAATGTAACACCACTATTTAAAAAAGGAGGGAGAGAGAAAACAGGTAATTATAGACCGGTTAGCCTGACATCAGCAGTGGGGAAAATGTTGGAATCAATTATTAAACATGAAATAGCAGTGCATTTGGAAAGCAGTGACAGGATTGGTCCAAGTCAGCATGGGTTTATGATTGGGAAATCATGCTCGACAAATCTTCTAGAATTTTTTGAGGATGTAACTAGTAGAGTGGACAAGGGAGAACCAGTGGATGTGATGTATTTGGACTTTTGACAAGGTCCCACACGAGATTGGTGTGCAAAATTAAGGCACATGGTATTGGGGGTAATGTCTTGACGTGGATAGAGAACTGGTTGGCAGACAGGAAGCCGAGAGTCGGGATAAACGGGTCCTTTTCAGAATGGCAGGCAGTGACTTGTGGGGTGTTGCAGGGCTCAGTGCTGGGACCCCAGTTATTTACAATATACATCAATGATTTAGGTGAAGGAATTGAGTGTAATATCTCCAAGTTTGCAGATGACACTAAGCTGGGTGGCAGTGTGAGCTGTGAGGAGGATGCTAAGAGGCTGCAGGGTGACTTGGACAGGTTAGGTGAGTGGGCAAATGCATGGCAGATGCAGTATAATGTGGATAAATGTGAGATTATCCACTTTAGGGGCAAAAAAGAAGGCAGAACATTATCTGAATGGCGGAAGATTAGGAAAAGGGGAGGTGCAACGAGACCTGGGTGTCATGGTACATCAGTCATTGAAAGTTGGCATGCATGTGCAGCAGGCGGTGAAGGTGGCAAATGACATGTTGGCCTTCATAGCTAGGGGATTTGAGTATAGGAGCAGGAAGACCATACTGCAGTTGTACAGGGCCTTGGTGAGGCCTCACCTTGAGTATTGTGTTCATTTGTGGTCTCCTAATCTGAGGAAGGATTTTCTTGCTATTGAGGGAGTGCAGCGAAGGTTCATCAGACTGATTCCTGGGATGGCAGGACTGACATATGAGGAGAGACTGGATAGACTGAGCCTGTATTCACTGGAGTTTAGAAGAATAAGGGGTTCTCATAGAAACATATAAAATTCTGACGGGACTGGACAGGTTAGATGCAGGAAGAATGTTCCCAATGTTGAGGAAGTGCAGAACGAGGGGTCTAAGGATAAGAGGTGAGCCATTTAGGACTGAGATGAGGAGAAACTTCTTCACTCAGAGTGGTTAACCTGTGGAATTCTCTACCGCAGAGAGTTGTTGATGCCAGTTCGTTAGATATATTGAAGAGGGAGTTGGATATGGCCCTTATGACTAAAGGGGTCAAGGTGTATGGAGAGAAAGCAGGAAAGGGGTACTGAGGTGAATGATCAGCCATGATGTTATTGAATGGTGGTGCAGGCTCAAAGGGCCGAATGGCCTACTCCTGCACCTATTTTCTATGTTTCGATGTTTCTAACCTCCTCTTCCCCGGAATCAACCTAGTGAACCTTCTCGGAACTGCCTCCAAAGCAAGTATATCCTTTTGTAAATATGGAAACCAAACCTGCACGCAGTATTCCAGGTGTAGCCTTACCAATACCTTATATAGCTATAGTAAGACTTCCCTGCTTTTATACTTCATCCCCTTTGCAATAAAGGCCAAGATACCATTGGCCTTCCTGATCACTTGCTGTACCTGCATACTATGTGTTATATATGGAAGAACTCCACAAGACTGAGTACTATGAGCTCAAACTGATGTGACCTTAGTTTCTTTAATATAACTCCAGAGTGCCTAAGCAGCCTGGCAGACAACCTTTTATACTCCCTTGCACGAGGTGTGCAGGTGACCCTTGGGCCTCCAACAGTTGTGCCCTCTGGTGGCAAGTCTTACACAGTTACAATGTTTACATACATAACACTATCCTTGTGTTTCATGCAGAAGTATCCCCAGGTCCCGCTGTACTGCGGCACTTTGCAATCTTTCTCCATTTAAATAATAACTTGCTTTTTGATTTTTTATGCCATATGTCCCCAGGTATACCTATTTCCTGGGTGGAAAGCTCAGGGGAAAATGGAGTTACACCGAGTCTCTGCATCTTTTAGATTGCCCCAGGATTTCCAGGGTGTCCCGGAGTGTTGGGATATGGGTGGAACTGGCCTCAGGCCTGCAATACTTGCTTTGACACAAAGGGAGCAGCTCTTCAGTTTAACCTAGATTCCAAAGAACACAAATTAATCAGGTTGTTGTGTTTGGTACCCAGTCAACGGGAGGGACGACAGACGAAAGGTCAGGAAGAAGAAAGGTTGGAAAGAAGGAAAGATGGAAGTCGGAAAGAAAGATGGAAGGTCGGAAAGAAAGAAAGAAGGTTGCACAGACAGGCAGAGACAGACAGGAAGGAAGCAAGGAATGTTGGAAAGAAAGTCACTGGCCCTGATAGTTACTCAGGCTAAGAGGAGAGTGGGAAGGAAAAGGATTTTCAGGTGGGGAACCTGGAAGTATGACTTTCCCATCATTCAATAAGATCTTGGCTGATCTTTGACCTCAAATCCACTTTGCTGCCCTACCCCATGTCCCTTGATTTCTCTAGAGTCCAAAAATCGAGCTATCTCAGCCCTAAATTTCCTCAACGACTGAGCATCCACAGCAATTTGGAGCAGAGAATTCAAAAGATTCACAACCCTCTGATTGAAGAAATTCTTCCTCATCTCAGTCTTAAAAGGTCAGCCCATTATCCTGAGACTGTGACCCCTGGTTCTAGACTCTTCAGTCGAGGGTAACAATCTCTCAGCATCTACCCTGTAAATCCCCCTCATTATCTTGTATGTTTCAATGAGGTCACCTCACCTCTCATTCTTCTAAACTCCAGAGAGTATTGGCTCAATCTACTCAATCTCTCCTCATAGGACAACTCTCTCATCCCAGGGATCAATCTAGTGAACCTTCGTTGCACCGCCTTTAAGGCAAGTATATCCTTCCTTAAATCAGGAGACCAAAACTGTGCCTCCTTAACTGCTTGCTGTACCTTCATGCTAACTCTATGGGCTGGATTTTCGATCTTCTGCTGCCCCTATTAGCACGCCGGAGGGGCGGCAATGGGGGCGGTAAGCACTTCCAGACAGGTGGCAGGCTTCCAGTGCCCCCCATGGACATTCGGCGCCGGTTTCGAGGGGGTGCGGAGCATTACTGCCCGGAAGTTGTGACACCGACTCGATATTTGGATCGCTTCCGACCCTTAACATCCCATTGCGTGCCCTGGTGGGAACGCCTGTGGAAGCTGGCATTCCAAGCTGTAGCGGCTGCAGTGAGGTAAGAATGTTGACCTGAAGTAAGTGTGATTGGTGTAAATTTACTTTTTTGTGATTTATGTTGTGGCAGCGTGAGGTATTTATTGGGAATGCTTTTCGGGGGTGCTTTTTCAGATCCCCCCCCCCCCCGTCTCTCTTAGGTTGCTCCGTGGCCAACTGGTTATAGCTCAGGGTTTTCACTTGCTCAGCCAGTTTAGTGTGCAACACCTCCCTTTGCGCTCCGCTCCAAACATTGGGCCCAGCTGATGAATTTTGCGGCGACAGACGCAAATCATTTGCCCGCGCAAAATTTAACGCTCTGCCCGGGTTAACGCTGCAACAGAGGCGCAAATGAATTTCTCCCCCTATGTTTCTTGTACTAGGACACCCAAACCTCTCAACACCAACATTGAATAGTTTCTCCACATTTAAAAAATATTCTGTTTTTTTTAAATTCTTCCTACCGAAATGCATAACCTCATTACCCCACATTATACTCTATGTGCCACTTATTGCCCACTCACTTAACCTGTCTATATGCCTTTGCAGATTCTTTGTGTCCTCCTCACATCTTACTTTTCCACCTAGCTTTGTATCGTCAGCAAACTTTGATACATTACATTTGTTCCATTAGTTTCTCAAGTATTTTTTCTCTACTGATATTAATTACTTTAACTTCCTCACTCTCATTAACCCCTTGGTTCCCCACTATTTTTGGTATACTTTTTGTGCCTTGTACTGTGAAGGCAGATACAAAATATTTGTTTAAAGTCTCTGCCATTTCCTTGTTCCCCAATACAATTTCTCTCCGACCTGTCTCCTGTGATCAGATTGGGCGACTGAGCTGTCGCCATTTCAAGTGTAAGTGGACGGGTTGGAGAATTTTTAAATTTTTACCTTCCCACCTGCCCTTGGGGGTTAAAATTCCCCCACTGTGTTGCAATTTTAGTTCCAGTGCAATGCTAGAATTAAATTGCAAAATATTGATTTAGGTATTTATATAAACAATTTCAAGCATGAAGCCAGTTTTAGTTTTTAATTAGGTAGGTAGATCTTACGGCAAGTCTACACTGCAGCTACAAACACATGTGACATCAGAATGCTCAGTAATGAATACAAAGGACATAACTATGAGTTTCATTATGTCAGTGCCTTTAACAAAGTGAAATATCCCAAGGCGTTTCACAGGAGTATAATGAGATTAAAAAATTTGAAACCAATCACAGAGAAATTAGGGCGGGTGACCAAAAGCTTGGTCAAAGAGGTAGGTTTTAAAGAGCGTCTTGGAGGAGGAAAGAGAGGTAGAGAGGCAGAGAGGTTTAGGCAGGGAATTCCAGAGCTTAGAACTTAGGCAACAGAAAGCATGGCCACCAATGGTTGAGCGATTATATTCAGGGATGCTCAAGAGGGCAGAATTAGAGGAGTGCAGACATCTCAGAAGGGGGTCGGGGGGGGGGAGCGGGAAGGAGGGGGGAGGGGCTGGAGGGGATTAGAGAGATAGGGAGGGGCGAGGCCATGGTGGGATTTGAAAACAAGGATGAGAATTTTGAAATCAAGGGGTTTTAAACCGGGAGCCAATGTAGGTTAGTGAGCACAGAGGTGATAGATGAGTGGGGCTTGGTACGAGTTAGGACATGGGCAGCCGAGTTTTGGATCACCTCCAATTTACATAGGGTAGAATGTGGGAGGCCAGCCAGGAGTGCGTTGGAATAGTCAAGTCTAGAGATAACAAAGGCGTGGATGAGGGCTTCAGCGGCGGATGAGCTGAGGCAAGGGTGGAGACAGGCAATGTTACGGAGCTGGAAATAAGCGGTCTTAGTTATGCTGTGGATATGTGGTCGAAAGCTCATTCTAGGGTCAAATATGACACCAAGGTTCCGAACTGTCTGGTTCAGCATCAGACAGAAGTTGGGGAGAGGGCTGGAGTCAGTGACTAGGGAACGGAGTTTGTGACAGGGACTGAAAACAATGGCTTTGGTCTTCCCAATATTCAATTTGGAGAAAATTTCTGCTAATCCAGAACTGGATGTCAGACAAGTAGTCTGACAATTTAGAGACTGAGGGTCGGTCAAGAGATGTGGTAGTATGGTAGAGCTGGGCATTGTCAGCGTACATGTGGAAACTGACGCTTTGTTTTCGGATATCGCCGCCAAGGGTCAACATGTAGATGAGAAATAGGAGGGGGCCAAGGATAGATCCTTGGGGGACACCAGAGGTAACGATGCGGGGGCGGGAAGAGTAGCCATTGGCAGGTGATTCTCTGGCTACAATTAGATAGGTAAGAATGGAACCAGGTGAGTGCAGTCCCACCCAGCTTGACGACGGTGGAGAGGTATTGAAGAAGGACGAGGAGGGAGAATTTATCTTTGTCATAGTCAGAAAGGATGTCATTTGTGACTTTGATGAGAGCTGTTTCGGTACTATGGCAGGCGAGGAAATTGGATTGGAGGGATTTTGTTATGTATGTGAACCTCACCTGTGTGTAAGACTTGCCACTAGAGGACACACCTGTGGGAGACCTACGGGTCACCTGCGTACCGTGGTGCAAGCAGGTATAAAAGGCAGTCCACCATGCTGCTGCCTCACTTTGGAGTTATATTAAAGAGATCAAGGTCACAATGATTTGAGCTTACAACACAGTCTCGTGGAGTTATTCTGAACATAACAACTGGCGACGAGTTACAGATCACGCACTTTCATGTGGAAATGACTGCTGTTGGTATTCTTGAGAGAGTTGTTGAGGGTGATGATTGGGAAGCCTTCATTGAGCGCCTTGACCAGTACTTTGTGGCCAACGAATTAGACACGGGTGAAACAGATCAAGTGCAGGGCGATTGTCCTCACCCTTTGTGGATCATCGGTATATGGCCTCCTTAAAAATTTGCTGCCATCGATCAATCTAACGGACAAATCTTACGCAGACCTGTGTACGCTGGCTAAGGAACACTTCAAGCCAAAGGAGAGCATCCTGATGGCCAGGTTCCACTTTAACACGCACTGTTGCTCTGAAGGCCAGAACGTGGCGAGTTTTGTCACTGATCTAAGATGCCTTGTAGGGCAGTGCGACTTTGCAGGATCATTGAGGGAAATATGTTGCAGGATTTTTTCGTGCTTGGAATTGGCCACGAGGTCATCCTTTGCAAACTGCTGTCTGCCGAATCCCTGGATCTGAGCAGGGCCTTCACATCCACGAGCGACAACACAAAACACACATCTTCACAGAATCGAAGCTCACCGGTTAGTACCGTGCTTAAAATAATGCCTTCAGTAGGCCAGACTATACGCGATAGGGCCCACACGGCCACAGAGGCCAGGCCCAGGGTGACTCAGAGGCCGCTGGGGAGTGCTAATGCTAATCCATTAACACCTTGCTGGCGCTGCGGGGGGCAGTCACAGAGCCCATCAATGCCATTTCGAGCACTACGTGTGCAGGGGCTGTGGGACAATGGGGCACCTCCAGGGATAGTGCAAGCGACCTCGGACTCACCACATGGCAAAGTCAGCAGAGAGCGACCGTTCCAACGTGGATCACGCTGAACGAGCAGAAGAGGCAACTCAGATGGAGAATGAAAAGGAAGTGTATGGGGTACACACTTTCACCACCAAAAGCCCTCTGATAATGTTAAAAGTCAAACTTAACGGCATTCCAGTCTCCATGGAACTGGACACGGGGGTGAGTCAAGCGATTATGAGCCAGAAGGCTTTTGAGAAACTGTGGAGTAACAAGGCACAGAGGCCAAAACTGAGCCCAATTCACACTACACTGCGCACTTACACCAAAGAACTCATACCGGTTATTGGCAGTGCGGCAGTGAAAGTATCATATGATGGAAGGGTGCATGATTTACCACTATGGATTGTACCAGGCGATGGCCCAATGCTGTTCGGCAGGAGCTGGCTAGGCAAGATCCGGTGGAACTGGGACGACATCAAAGCCCTGTCCTCGGCGGATGGCGCCCTGTGTGCCCAGGTGCTAAACAGATTCCCGGTGTTATTTGAGCCAGATATCGGCAACTTCACAGGCGCCAAAGTGCAGATCCATCTTGTTTCTGGGGCCTGGCCCATTCACCACAAGGCACGAGCAGTCCCTTATATGATGCGAGAGAAAGTCGAAATTGAGCTGGACAGACTTAAACGAGAGGGGATCATATCACCAGTCGAGTTCAACGAGTGGGCAAGTCCAATCGTGCCAGTGCTAAAGAGCGATGGGACAGTCAGAATCTGTGGGGACAACAAGGTGACGATCAACCGAATCTCGTTACAGGACAAGTACCCGCTACCCAAAGCAGAGGACTTATTCGCAATGCTAGCAGGGAGAAAGTCGTTCACCAAACTAGACCTAACCTCCGCTTACATGACACAGGAGCTGGCTGAACCGTCAAAGAAGTTGACGTGCATCGACACACACAAAGGACAGTTTGTGTACTACAGATGCCCCTTTGGAATTCGCTTGGCAGTGGCCATCTTCCAGAGGAACATGGACAGTCTGCTGAAATCGGTTCCATGCACAGTGGTGTTCCAGGACAACATCTTGATCACTGGTCGCAACACCACCGAACACTTGCACAATCTGGAAGAGGTTCTAAAGCGACTGGACGGAGTGGGACTCAGGCTGAAACGCTCCAAGTGTGTTTTCCTGGTGCCAGAGGTCGAATTTCTGGGGAGAAAGATTGCGGCGGACGGCATCAGATCCACCAAGATGGAGGCCATCAAGAATGCACCCAGACCACAGAATATGATGGAGCTGCGTTCGTTCCTGGGACTCCTCAACTACTTTGATAACTTTCTACCAGGGTTGAGCACTTTGCTGGAACCCTTGCATTTGTTGCTACGCAAGGGTGACAACTGGATTTGGGGTAAATCTCAAGAGACAGCCTTTAACAAGGCCAGAAACCTGCTACGCTCTAACAAGTTACTTGTATTGTATGACCAATGTAAACATTTAGTATTAGCATGTGATGCATCATCGTACGGGGTCAGTTGTGTGTTATAGCAAGCAAATGTGTCAGGCAAACTGCAACCGGTTGCATATGCATCCAGAAGTTTATCCAAGGCTGAACGAGCCTACAGTATGGTCGAGAAAGAAGCGTTGGCTTGTGTATACGAGGTAAGAAAATGCACCAATATCTATTTGGTCTCCAGTTTGAGCTCGAAACCAACCACACAACCGCTTACTTTACTGCTCTCAGAAAGCAAAGCTATTAACACCAATGCTTCATCCTGCATCAAAAGATGGGCACATTGTCTGCATACGACTATGTAATCCACCACAGAACTGCGCTGACGCCCTCAGTCGGCTATCATTGCCTACCACCGGGGTGGAAATGGCACAACCCGCAGACTTGCTTCTGGTAATGGATGCTTTTGAGAGCGAGGGTCACCCATCATGGCTCGCCAGATCAGGACCTGGGCCAGCCAAGATCCCCTGCTACCCTAGTAAAAAGATGCATCCTCAAATGGGAGCTGGTCGGAGGTTCCTGGGGAAATGAAAGATGAAATTAAGCCTTTTCACCAACGCAAGGACGAACGGTCAGTCCAGTCGGATTGCCTCCTATGGGGGAATTGCGTGATTTTGCCAAAAAAGGGCAGGGAAACATTTATACGCAACCTACACAGTACCCACCGAGGCATAGTCATGATGAAGTCTATCACCAGGTCGCATGTCTGGTGGCCCGGCATTGACTCTGAATGTGACACTTGCTCACAGCTGAGCAATGTACCCAGGGATGTCCCCCTGAGCCTGTGGTCATGGCCCGCCAAACTGTGGTCCAGGGTCCACGTAGATTTCGCTGGCCCTTTTCTAGGGAAGATATTTCTAGTAGCAATGGACGCTTACTCAAAATGGATTGAATGTATAATAATATCATGTACGTCCACTGCCACCATTAAAAGCCTCAGGGCCATGTTCGCCACCCATGGTTTGCCCGACATCCTTGTCAGTGACAATGGACCATGTTTCACCAGTTCGGAATTCAACGAGTTCATGACCCGCAATGGCATCAAGCATGTCAGGTCTGCATTTAAGCCCGCATCCAACGGCCAAGCGGAGCAGGCAGTCCAAACAATCAAGCAAAGCTTGAGATGCGTAACGGACGGCTCCTTGCAGACTCGGTTATCTCGGGTCCTGCTCAGCCACCGGACGTGCCCCCACTTGCTCACCGGGGTTCCCCCTGCAGAATTATTAATGAAGAGAGCACTCAAAACCGGGCTCTCCTTAGTCCACCCGGATCTCACTGATCATGTAGAAACCCTGCGGCACAGGCATAACGTGTACCATGATCACACGGCGGCCTCGCGTGACATTGAAGTCAATGATCTGGTGTTTGTTCTAAATTACGGTCACGGTTCCAAGTGGATTGCTGGCACTGTCTTAGCCAAGGAGGGGAATAGAGTGTTTGTTGTGAAATTGTTGAATGGCAAATGGCAGAAAGCACCTGGATCAGACTAAACTGCGATTCACGGACTACCAAGAACAGTTTGAACCATCTATGATCCACCAACACATACACAACCAGCAATTGACATCGCTGACAACCACGAGAATGAACCCACCATGCCCGAGAGTCCGATCAGACCAGCTGAGCTGCCGTGCAGCGATGATCCGACCAACTCACCCATTCCAGTATGTCAACTCAGGCGATCGGCCCGGGAACGCAGACCGCCAGATCGGCTCAACCTGTAACTAACTTGTACTCAAGGCTTTGGGGGGGGAAGTGATGTTATGTATGTGAACCTCACCTGTGTGTAAGACTTGCCACTAGAGAGCACACCTGTGGGAGACCGACGGGTCACCTGTGTACTATGGTGCAAGCAGGTATAAAAGGCACTCCATCACGCTGCTGCCTCCCTTTGGAGTTATATTAAAGAGACCAAGGTCACAATGGTTTGAGCTTATAACACAGTCTCGTGGAGTTATTCTGAACATAACAGATTCAAAAATGGATAGCAGTTGGATAAGAGGTCAGAGTGTACCATATTCAAATACACCTTGGAGAATTGAACATTTAACTAACTGTATTTAAGCTAAAACACTCGGGGTGGGGAGGGGGTTAATTTTAACATAACCTGCCGAGTTGTTCGAATTGGCCTGCTGTTTTACACCCCGCCTGATTATTTTACTTTCCATTGACTTCAAAGAAGGAGGACAGAGTGGGGTGTAAAAAGGGCATCCGATCTGAACTGCCCGTTTCTCACTCGGCAGGTTTGATTAAAATGATCCCCTTAGTTTCTGCACAATTAAAATTCTGAAGATGTCAAGCACCTTCTTTTCTAAAAATTCTTTTGAAGTAGAATTCATGTGTCATGCAAGTAATTAAGTAATAGAGTTAGGAGCAGTTGGGGAGATGTGTGGGGGAGGGGATAGGGAACACCAATGCTAATCTCACTAAGAAATTTATGAACTGAAGCCTACAGGACATGGAATTTTAATCTGTGCAGTTACCTTTGTTGAGTCATCTTCAGTGCTTCTGGAGAGATGAAGTATCTTTCTATGATCAAAATGCATGAACATATCTCCCTGTGTCATAAGGCATGAGGAGAATAGGAGCATAGCAATTGCTAGATGAAAAAAGTCCAAGGCCCATGTAGTTTGCCTTCTACCATCCTGGTAGTCGCATGATAATAACTCCATTATCGTTCTAACCATAGCAATCAATCGCCATCAATTAGTCTACAACAGACCCAGACTTGAGGCAAGGAAAACCCCAATGGTGAAGAGCCTTGGGATTCATACGTCCCAAGTCACTTTTTTTCCTCCCAACAATGCTACATCATGTCTCAAATTACTCAATATAATGCATCCCAGTATATTTTCTGAAAGAAATGTATCAAATCTGCATTTCGATCAATAGTAAGTGCTTCCAACATCTCCAGAGTCTGTGCCATAGATTGACCACTTGCTCACTGAAATATTGTTTCGAGATTAGTTTTGAATTTAACCCCCTTCAAGCACAGGCCATGCTTTAAAATGAAATTTATCTCACCAGTAAAGTATGTTTCAACAACAAATTTATATCCCAAAGGCTTTGTAGCAAGAATGAACACAAAACTACACATGAATCACTCAAAAACTCAAATTATAGGTTATAAAGACCATATGATAGAGATCAGTACACCATAAAACACACAAGTTCAAATAAATGAGGAAATATAAATCACAAGGGAGCAAGAGGGTGAAAATTACCTCATGTGGAATTCAATTTTATTTGAAGAAAAACTACATGTAAAAAGGCACAATTTTCCTTCACTTTACTGGAAGGTATTACTGTAATGATTTCACATTACTGGCTCATAGGGAGTATGGAGGACGTGTCTCTCTATGATCAATAGCAAAGCTGTGCACTGCTCTCTTAAATTACACCTCCATGCGCAGTTGAACCAAAGTAGTGGCAATTGCTGCAAATTACTCCAAGTAGCTGCACTCTGATATCTTTGAATACCACGGACAAGATTAGACTAGTTTGTCTCTAATGTTGGAGTAGAGAGCCCTATCAAGCCAGCTTCTTAAAAAAAAAATGTTCTTGACATGTGAGCTATGCTAGCAAGGCTGCATTTATTGCCCATCTCTCGTTTCTCGGAGATGGTGACGGGCCTTCTCCTTGAACAACTGCAGTCCATGCCCTCCCATAAGTTAGGTAGGGAATTCCAAACAATGAAGGAACAGCTTTTGTACAACCTGGAGGGAAAATTGAAGGTGATGGCATTCCCACAAAATTGATGCTTCTTTTGGAAATTTCTGGGGTGTTTTCTTCTTGGTGGCAGAGGGAGCAGGGGAGGGAAGCGCTGTCAAAGTAAACTTGGCGAGTTGCTGCAGTGTACCCTGTAGATTGTACATACCACAGTGGCAGAGGTGCCAATCATTCAAAATACTCTGTCCTGGATGATGCCAAGCTTCTTGTGTGATTACGGCCACAGCTGACCAGGTGAGTGGTGAGTATTCCATGATCACTCCTGACTGGAGTCCTGTAAATTGGTGGAGAGGCATTGAGGAGTCAGAAGGTGAATGCACAGCCTCTGTCCTGATCTTGTAGATAAGATGTTGATATGGTCAATCCACTTCCGCTTCAGGTCAATGATGACCCACAGAAGGTGGGGGACCCAGCAATGGTGGTGCAATTTAAAGTACAAGTGGGATGGCTGGGCTTTCTCTTGATGAGATGGTCATTGCTTGGCACTTGTGCAGCGTTAATGTCACCAGGTACTTGCTTCATTATTGGAGGAGTTTTGAATGAAATTGAACACTGTGGAATCATCAGCGCCAGCCCTATGCCTGAACTTATGATGATTATTGATGAAGCAGCTGAACATGGTTGGATCGAGGATACTTAGGAACATAAGAACAGGAGTAGGCCGTTCAGTCCCTCAAGCCTGTTCCGCCATTCAATTAGATCATGGCTGATCTGAATCTCAACTCCATCTACGTGCCTTGATTCTGTAACCTTTAATACCCTTGCCTAATTTCCCTGACGAACTTTTGCAGTGATTATCTGGGGCTACAATAATTAGTCTCCAAGAAGCACAGCCATCTTCCTTTGTGTCAGGTATGACTCCAACCACTGGATGGTTTTCCCTTTGACCCCCATTGAGGTCAGTGAATTTTGTTAGGGCTCCTTTGTGCCATACTCAGTCGAATGCTACCTTGATGTCAGGAGCGGGTCCTGTCATACTAGCTGATCGAATAGCAGAAAGTACCTGACAAATGACAGAGTTCCATGAATTGCTAAAATTCAAATGCCTTAAAAAGCAGAATGACTAGGAGTTATACTTAAGTGACCATCGATGGTCAAAAGGGGTTAACTAAAGCCAATGCAAAATCATATACCTTTATTAAGAATGGCCAGAGAATGAAAATACAGAGAAGAAAACATATGGGGCAGGTTACTAATTAAGGGAAGCACAAATCGTGGTCTCGACTCTCGCGTTATCTTTTCACAAGGAAATCTACACACTGAGGTTGAAGTCAGAGCTACGCACAGTGCATTCAAATTCTGAAACAAAAAGACAAAAGAAAATCCCAAAGGGCACCATTCCCACACATTTGTTTCATTTGAACTTCTGGCGTAATTGCTCTCAAACACACTGGATTCTATCCTTTCTGATCAACTATATTCCTGTTAACTACACAACTGAAGTGAATTATGTGAATAGGCTGTTGACGTCATGCATGATTGCTCAGTCACTGATGAAGAATGGGATTGAATAGTAAGTGAAAGCAAACAGTTTTAAAAGGTGGCGGGTGACAACCTGAACTCAAACCAAACTAAAGCAGAGAGTAATGGATCGCAGCATTAGAAAATAAAGCATTCTGATCAGCTGTGTGGCATGTTTAAATTTGATTTAGGTCATCAGTCCAATTGAGGACAGCCCCTTGGACACTAGAACAAGGAATTGCAACAACTGATGGCCCATTTTACAGTGACAGCATAAAGGGGAGTTGAGAGTTAAACAATTGATTTTATCTAAAAATTTGTAATTTATATTCCGGGAAGGCCCCATTAGGGTATCTGCAAAATATTACGACTGAACAGGAATATTAAGCTGGAGTTCTGGGAAAAGCGTATCAAATGAGTTTTACGACCAGTAACATCATCGTCTTAATAAACTGGATAAATAATAAACTCCTAATTTTTACTAATTCAGACTGCATTTTGCCATCATCAGTGGATTTGTGTTTGCCTTGATCAAATTTACAAAACACTCTTCAAATGTGAAACATAATTCAATAGCAAAAGAGAATACACAAACTTGAGATTTTCTTTTATGGGTTTTATTGTCTGCGTTTTAAAAAGTGGTCCTTTAAATCACAAATTGGGTAATCCAGAGTCATTGATCATACAACGCAGATTCCAAAACAAAAAAGGTTTGCTCATTTTGGCATGAATTAAGAACTGAACTCTAATTCTATAAAAGTAGTCCTCACAAACCCAGTGTGGAAAAATAAAATCTAACTTCCCCTTATGAAAACAATTTGCACTCAAGTGAAAGTTTTGCTTTGAATAGCATCTTGCTCTAACTAAACAGCGAGCCCCTGGTAACTGAAGGGTCCTCTTTAGTTAAAGCAGCTTTGGGCCATGAACAAGGACGGTCACGTGCAGCTGAAAGCACAGTGACATAAATGAATTCACAGCAGGAAACCAGTGTGCAATGAGGCCAAGTTTATGTGCCAGATGTAATGCTACTTTTGATCTCCAAACAGCCATTAAACTACATGACTGTGCTGTCTAATTCCTCCATAAAATCTATTACTAGTCGAGTAGACTCAATGGCTTAAACGGGAAGAGATATTTTCCATGCTTTCCATTATAATTCTGTGCCGGGTCCTGCAGACACAAAAGCTGCATTATTCATTGTAAATGTCCAAAAAGATAAGATTAACTAAATTCTACACATTACATTTATCACACTTCAGTCCAACTACAAAGTTTGTTAGTGAAAAGACATGATTTGTGCCTTTTGTTTTTCTGCAGGAAAACTTGTGACAGGGCTTCCTCCATCCTAAAAGGATGCGAACTGAGGCTTATGCAAACAAGCTGGTTAGCTGCAGCCTCCATTTAAATGAAGAGTGGAATTAACCCACTTCTTGCCCACCCTCCCCTCAAAGAGAATCAGCTGTACCACTGCTGCTGCAACATATGTGAGACACCAAAGAAATCAAGCCCCGTCCACAGTGCTCGAACAATGAACGCTTTGAGCATTTATCAATTTAATCTCCATGGAGATGGGGTAATAAACTGTGAAAGGGGTTCTTACAATACACGTCAGCAAGCACAAACAACACCGCAGCAAACTTCATGCAGCCACGTTATGATTAAAACATATTTTCAAATGAATGCATCATGTTTATATCGAAAATAGTCGGGAAAAAATTCATGACCTGTTTGCGCAATTAAATGTTGTTCAATCCATCAGGTGTCTGCAGGAATATTGTTGCAAATTCTCTTCACACTCTATCAGGTTTCTCCAAACCTTTACTTTTTTGTTAACTGTACATAGCATGCTGTATCATAGAAAATAGGTGCAGGAGTAGGCCATTCAGCCCTTCTAGCCTGCACCGCCATTCAATGAGTTCATGGCTGAACATGAAACTTCAGTACCCCCTTCCTGCTTTCTCGCCATAACCCTTGATCCCCCGAGTAGTAAGGACTTCATCTAACTCCCTTTATCCAAATTATCTCAATTCAAATTTTACTAAGTTCCCACTTTGCAGTTACACTTATATTGCTGAATTCAAATGAGTGAATAACTGAATTTGTTTAGTGCGAAAACAAGGCTTCAAATTGTGAGTAGACTATACGCAACGCACACTTTTGCTTACACATTTTACCATACCAATGGGACAAAGATTTTCCAGTCACAACTTAGCTCCCTACACATATAAAGCAACTGCTTAACCTGTTCAGATTTTTCTTTAAGTGTTGGCATTCAGTTTAAATAATCAATAAAAGAACAAAAGACTTTTGATGCACTCGACAGACTAGAATACTGTATACATTACAATTCTTACTCTGACAAAGTGTACCTGCTCCCATGAAGTTGTAATCTGGGACCATTTCACCTGGAGGTACTTGGTTGCCATGGAATGTCAAAAAAGGCTACTTCGGTGCAATAAAAAAAGGTCTTAATTTTAACCTCACACATCCCGGTGGGAAAGATGATGGGATCAGATCGGCTGCCCAATTTACACCAAATCAATGGAAAGTTAATTTGGGCGGCTGATCCGATTACTTTAGTTTCTCGTCAGGCGGGTTAGGAAAATCCTTCAGAATGACCAACAAATTTGAGGGAAATACCATCAAAATAGAAACCCTCTTGACAAATCTCATATCACCAACGGATTGCCGATAATCTATGCCCACTGCCCGTTAGTATTCGGCTATGAAGTTGCTGTGATGGAAGTGTTAATGATGAAATCACAGAATATTACAGCACATAGAAACATAGAAAATAGCTGCAGGAGTAGGGCATTTGGCCCTTTGAGCCTGCACCACCATTCAATAAGATCATGGCTGATCATTCCCTCAGTACCCCTTTCCTGCTTTCTCTCCATACCACTTGATCCCTTTAGCCGTAAGGGCCATATCCAACTCCCTCTTGAATATATCCAATGAACTGGCATCAACAACTCTCTGCGGAAGAGAATTCCACAGGTTAACTCAGTGAAGAAGTTTCTCATCTCGGTCCTAAATGGCTTACCACTTATCCTTAGACTATGACCCCTGGTTCTGCACTCCACCAACATCGGGAACATTCTTCCTGCATCTAACCTGTGCAGCCCCGTCAGAATTTTATATGTTTCTATGAGATCCCCTCTCATTCTTCTAAACTCCAGTCAATCCAGTCTCACCTCATATGTCAGTCCTGCCATCCCGGGAATCAGTCTGGTGAACCTTCGCTGCACTCCCTCAATAGAAAGAACGTCCTTCCTCAGATAAGGAGACCAAAACTGAACACAATATTCCAGGTGTGGCCTCACCAAGGCCCTGTACAGCTGCAGCAAGACCTCCCTGCTCCTATACTCAAATCCTCTAGCTATGAAGGCCAACATGCCATTTGCCTTCTTCACCACCTGCTGTACCTGCATGCCAACTTTCAATGACTGATGTACCATGACACCCAGGTCTCATTGCACCACCCCTTTTCTTAATCTGCCTCCATTCAGATAATATTCTGCCTTCATGTTTTTGCCCCCAAAGTGGATAACCTCACATTTATCCGCATTATACTGCATCTGCCATGCATTTGCCCACTCACCTAACCTGTCCAGGTCACCCTGCAGCCTCTTAGCATCCTCCTCACAGCTCACGCCACCCAGCTTAGTGTCATCTGCAAACTTGCAGATATTACTGTCAATTCCTTCATCTAAAATCATGGATGTATATTGTTAATAGCTGGGGTCCCAGCACTGAGCCCTGCGGCACCCCACTAGTCACTGCCTGCCATTCTGAAAAGGACCTGTTTATTCTAACTCTCGGCTTCCTGTCTGCCAACCAGTTCTCAATCCACGTCAATACATTACCCCCAATACCATGTGCTTTAATTTTGCACATCGATCTCTTGTGTGGGACCTGTCAAAAGCCTTTTGAAAGTCCAAATACACCACATTCACTAGTTCTCCCTTGTCCACTCTACTAGTTACATCCTCAAAAATTTTTAGAAGATTTGTCAAGCATGATTTCCCTTTCATAAATCCATGCTGACTTGGACCAGTCATGTCACTGCTTTCCAAATGCGCTGCTATTTCATCTTTAATAATTGATTCCAAAATTTTCCCCACTACTGATGTCTAGCTAACCAGTCTATAATTACCCGTTTTTTTCTCTCCCTCCTTTTTTAAAAAGTGGTGTTACATTAGCTACCCTCCAGTCCATAGGAACTGATCCAGAGTCGATAGACTGTTGGAAAATGATCACAAATGCATCGATTATTTCTAGGGCCACTTCCTTAGGTACTCTGGGATGCAGACTATCAGGCCCCGGGGATTTATTGGCCTTCAATCCCATCAATTTCCCTAACACAATTTCCCACCTAATAAGGATATCCTTCAATTCCTCCTTCTCGCTAGACCCTCGGTCCCCTAGTATTTCCAGAAGGTTATTTGTGTCTTCATTCGTGAAGACAGAATCAAAGTATTTGTTCAATTGGTCTGCCATTTCTTTGTTCCCCATTATAAATTCACCTGATTCTGACTGCAAGGGGCATTCACTAATCTTTTTCTCTTCACATATCGACAGAAGCTTTTGCAGTCAGTTTTTCTGTCCCCAGCAAGCTTCCTCTCATACTCCATTTTCTCCCTCCTAATTAAAACCTTTGTCCTCCTCTGCTGAAATCAAAATTTTTTCCCAATGCTCGGTTTGCTGCTTTTTCTGGCCAATTTATATGCCTCTTCCTTAGATTTGACACTATCCCTAATTTCCCTTGTTAGCCACAGTTGAGCCACCTTCCCCGTTTTATGTTTACTCCAGACAGGGATGTACAATTGTTGAAGTTCATCCATGTTATCTTTAAATGTTTACCATTGCCTATCCATTGTCAACCCTTTAAGTATCATTCGCCAGTTTATTCTAGCCAATTCACATCTCATACCATCGAAGTTACCTTTCCTTAAGGTCAGGACACTAGTCTCTGAATTAACTGTCACTCTCCATCTTAATAAGGAATTCTACCATATTATGGTCACTATTCCCCAAGGGGCCTCACACAACAAGATTGTTAATTAGTCCTTTCTCATTACACAACACCCAGTCTAGGATCTTCGACATATTGGTCTAGAAAACCATCCCTAATACACTCCAGAAAATCCTCCTCCACCGTATTGCTACCAGTTTGGTTAGCCCAATCTATGTGTAGATTAAAGTCGCCCATGATAACTGCTGTACCTTTATTGCACGCATTCCTAATTTCTTGTTTGATGCTGTCCCCAACCTCACTATTACTGTTTGGTGGTCTGTACATAACTCCCACTAGTGTTTTCTGCCCTTTGGTATTCCGCAGCTCTTCGCATACAGATTCCACATTATCCACGCTAATGTCTTTCCTTACTATTGCATTAATTTCCTCTTTAACCAGCAATGCTACCCCACCTCCTTTTCCTTTCTGTCTATCCTTCCTGAATGTTGAATGCCCCTGGATGTTGAGTTCCCAGCCTTGGTCACCCTGGAGCCATGTCTCCGTGATGTCAATTACATCATAACCGTTAATTGCTTTCTGCGCAGTTAATTCGTCCACCTTATTACAAATACTCCTCACATTGAGGCACAGAGCCTTAAGGCTTGTCTTTTCAACACACTTTTTCCCTTCAGACTTTTGCTATAATGTGGCCCTTTTTGATTTTTGCCTTGGGTTTCTCTGTCCTCCGCTTTTACTTTTCTTCTTTCTATCTTTTGCTTATGCCTCCATTTTACTTCCCTCCGTCTCCCTGCATAGGTTCCCATCCCTCTGCCATATTAGTTTAACCCCTCCCCAACAGCACTAGCAAACACTCCCCCTAGGACATTGGTCCTGGTCCTGTCCAGGTGCAGACCGTCCAGTTTGTACTCGTCCCACCTCCCCCAGAATCAGTTCCAATGTCCCAGGAATTTGAATTCCTCCTTTCTGCACCACTCCTCAAGCCATATATTCATCTTAGCTATCCTGTAATTCCTACTCTGACTAGCACGTGGCACTGGTAGCAATCCTGAGATTACTACCTTGAGGTCCTGCTTTTTAATTTAATTCCTAGCTCCCTAAATTCAGCTTGTAGGACCTCATCCCATTTTTTAATCTATATCGTTGGTACCAATATGCACCACGACAACTGGCTGTTCACCTTCCCCCTCCAAAATTTCCTGCAGCCGCTCTGAGACATCCTTGACTCTTGCACCAGGGAGACAACATGCCATCCTGGAGTCTCAATTGTGGCCGCAGAAACGTCTATCTATTCCCCTTACAATAGAATCCCATACCATTATAGCTCTCCCATTCTTCTTCATGCCCTCCTGTGCAACAGAGCCACCCATGGTGCCATCAATTTGGCTGCTGCTTCCTTCCCCTGATGAGTCATCCCCCCAACAGTACCCAAACGGTGTATCTGTTTTGGACGGGGATGACCGCAGGGGACCCCTGCACTACCTTCCTTCCACTGCTCTGCCTGATGGTCACCCATTCCTTATCTGCCTGAGTAACCTTTGCCTGCGGTGTGACCAACTCACTAAACGTGCTATTCACAACATTCTCAGCATTGCGGATGCTCCAGAGTGAATCCATGCTCAGCTCCAGTGCCGCAATGTGGTCTGTCAGGTGCTGCAGCAAGATGCACGTCCGACACATGTAGTCGTCAGGGACACTGGAAGCCTCCCTGGCTTCCCACATAGCACAGGAGGAGCATGACACGGGTCTGGGCTCTCCTGCCATGACGTAACCCTTAAGATTAACTTAATTTGGCAACAATGTCAAAGGTTGCCTACTGATAACGAAAAAACATGTAAAACAGGCCATTCAGCCCATCAAGTCTGTACCTACGTATTTCTCCACATGAGCCTCCTTGTTTCATCCCACTCCCCACACTTGTTAATAGTCATCTTCTCCAGCAATTATTTAGCTCCATTTAAAAAAGATTTATGAATATTGCTCCAGTTTGTGGCAGAAAATTCCACACTTTATCCCCCCTCTATGGAAAAAATGTTCTTTAACATCCCCATCAATTCTTTTTGTGATTCACTTCAATTTGTGCCCTCATCACTATGTCACCAGCCAGTGGAAATAAAGCATCACTAATTGCCCATTCATAACCTTCAATAATCTTAAACATAGAAACAGAGAGAATAGGTGCAGGAGCAGGCCATTCGGCCCTTCGAGCCTGCAGCACCATTCAATAAGATCATGGCTGATCATTCCCTCAGTACCCCTTTCCTGCTTTCCCTCCATACCCCTTGATCCCTTTAGCCGTAAGTGCCATATCTAACTCCCTCTTGAATATATCCAATGAACTGACATCAACAACTCTCTGCAGCAGGGAATTCCACAGGTTAACAACTCTGAGTGAAGAAGTTTCTCCTCATCTCAATCCTAAATGGCCTACCCCTTATCCTAAGACTGTGTCCCCGGTTCTGGACTTTCTCAACATCGGGAACATTCTTCCCACATCTAACCTGTCCAGTCCTGTCAGAATCTTATACGTTTCTATGAGATCCCCTCTCATCCTTCTAAACTCCAGTGTATAAAGGCCCAGTTGATCCAGTCTCACCTCATTAGTCAGTCCAGCCATCCTTGGAATCAGTCTGGTGAACCTTCGCTGCACTCCCTCAATAGCAAGAACGTCCTTCCTCACATTAGGAGACCAAAACTGAACACAATATTCCAGGTGGGGTCTCATTGCAGTTGTACAGGGCCTTGGTAAGTCCTCCCTGCTCCGATACTCAAATCCTCTAGTTATGAAGGCCAACATACCATTTACCTTCTTCACCGCCTGCTGTACCTGCATGCCAACTTTCAATGACTGATGAACCATGACACCCAGGCCTCGTTGCACCTCCCCATTCAGATAATATTCTGCCTTTGTGTTTTTGCCACCAAAGTGGATAACCTCACATTTATCCGCATTATACTGCATCTGCCATGCATTTGCCCACTCACCTAACCTGTCCAAGTCACCCTGCAACCTTGTAGCGTCCCCCTCACAGCTCACACCGCCACGCAGTTTAGTGTCATCTGCAAACTTGGAGATATTACACTCAATTCCTTCCTCTAAATCATTGATGTATATTGTAAATAGCTGGGGTCCCAGCACTGAGCCCTGCGGCCCTCCACTAGTCACTGCCTGCCATTCTGAAAACGACCCGTTTATCCCGACTCTCTGCTTCCTGTCTGCCAACCAGTTCTCTATCCACGTCAGTAAATTACCCCCAATACCATAAGCTTTGATTTTGCACACCAATCTCTTGTGTGGGACCTTGTCAAAAGCCTTTTGAAAGTCCAAATACACCACATCCACTGGTTCTCCCTTGTCTACTCTGCTAGTACATCCTCAAAAAATTCCAGAAGATTCGTCAAGCATGATTTCCCCTTCATAAATCTATGCTGACTTGGACTGATCCTGTCACTGCTTTCCAAATGCGCTGCTTTTTCATCCTTAATAATTGATTCCAACATTTTCCCCACTACTGATGTCAGGCTAACTGGTCTATAATTACACTCTTTCTCTCTCCCTCCCTTTTTAAAAAGTGGTGTTACATTAGCTACCCTCCAGTCCATAGGAACTGATCCAGAGTCGATAGACTGTTGGAAAATGATCACCAATGCATCCACTATTTCTAGGGCCACTTCCTTAAGTACTCTGGGATGCAGACTATCAGGCCCCGGGGATTTATCGGCCTTCAATCCTGTCAATTTCCTTAACACAATTTCCCGTCTAATAAGGATATCCCTTCAGTTCCTTCTTCTCACTAGACCCTCGGTCCCCTAGTATATTCGGAAGGTTATTTGTGTCTTCCTTCGTGAAGACAAAACCAAAGTATTTGTTTAATTGGTCTGCCATTTCTTTGTTCCCCATTATAAATTCACCTGAATTCGACTGCAAGGGATCTTCGTTTGTCTTCACTAATCTTTTTCTCTTCACATATCTATCGAAGCTTTTACATAGAAACATAGAAAATAGTTTTTATGTTCCCAGCAAGCTTCCTCTTGTACTCTATTTTCCTCCCTCTTAATTAAACCCTTAGTCCTCCTCTGCTGAATTCTAAATTTCTCCCAGTCCTCATGTTTGCTGCTTTTTCTGGCCAATTTATATGCCTCTTCCTTGGATTTAACACTATCCTTAATTTCCCTTGTTAGCCACGGTTGAGTCACCTTCCCCGTTTTATTTTTACTCCAGACAGGGATGTACAATTGTTGAAGTTCATCCATGTGATCCTTAAATGTTTGCCATTGCCTATCTACCGTCAACCTTTTAAGTATCATTTGCCAGTCAATTCTAGCCAATTCACATCTCATACCGTCGAAGTTACCTTTCCTTAAGTTCAGGACCCTAGTTTCTGAATTAACTGTGTCACTCTCCATCTTAATAAACAATTTTACCATATTATGGTCACTCTTCCCCAAGGGGCCTCACACAACAAGATTGCCAATTAGTCCCTTCTCATTACACATCACCCATTCTAGGATGGCCAGCTCTCTAGTTGGTTTCTCGACATATTGGTCCAGAAAACCAACTCTAATACACTCCAGGAAATCCTCCTCCACCGCATTGTAACCAGTTTGGTTAGCCCAATCAATATGTAGATTAAAGTCGCCCATGGTAACTGCTGTACCTTTCTTGCACACATCCCTTATTCCTTGTTTGATGCTATCCCCAACCTCACTACTACTGTTTGGTGGTCTGTACACAACTCCCACTAGCGTTTTCTGCCCTTTGGTATTCCATAGCTCCACCCATACAGATTCCACATTATCCAAGCTAATCTTGAAGCTCTCCGTCAGGTTGCTTGTTAACCCGTTTCAGCTCTAGTGGAAAAAAAACATATTTCTCAAGTCTCTTCATTTCTGGTAATATCTTGAGTGAATCTATACTTCACATTTTAAATTTCTTTTATGGTATTCCTATAATATATAGCCATTGCTGACGTGCACTTAATGTTACCTACACAAAAATGAAGCTCTGGAATTCCTGACCTAATCCTCTCCGCCTCTCTTTCCTCTTACAAGACTCTCCTTAAAACCTACCTCTTTGACCAAGCTTTTGGTCACCTGCCCTAATTTCTCCTTATGTGGCTCGGTGTCAAATTTTTGTCTCTTAATACTCCTGTGAAGTGCCATGAGACATTTTACTACTTTAAAGGCGCTATATAAATACAAGTTGTTCTTGTTGTTGAAGCTATTTGAAGCCTGATGAGAAAGTATCCTTAGTCATTAGGGGAACTGTCCATCTTTTATGGCCCGGTACACTGACAACTGCTGTCCAAATCTGCTGGCTCAGTTTATATTTGATGGGTATTTCCTCCACTTGATTTCCAATCTGATTAGTGGCACCAATAGACAAACCTATCAACCTTACCTCAATATTTTTGCCATTCTAAACACATTCGGCTATAAATAGTTAGCGAAGTAGCCTAACTTGAGCACCTAATCGGAAATCCAAATTGCAGCAATTTTGTTTGCTATTCTGTGTTACAGATGGGGATTTACTTCTCAGTGTTTCTTACAGGATCAGACCACCAGATAAATTTGATTCCCCACCCTTTACCCACAGTGAGGGGGTTCTCAGGAGCAGTTATGGCATTCCCTATGGGAATATCCCTGTATGCTGTTATCATGGAGGAGGAGCAGCAGCACAGAATGGAACAAAGGAGAGATGACAACAATGGCTGAGATAGACAGATTTGTGAGCGATAAAGGAATACAGGTTTATGGGTAGCGGGCAGGGAAATGGAGCTGAGTCCACTTTCATAGCATTTAAAAGGTGAAACAGTCAATGCTCAACACCCAAGTGGGCAATGACTAAAATCTACAAGGCTGTTAAAGATGAAAGAAACTGAGAATGTATCTGCATGGAAGATTCTAGCACTTTTTATTTCAACTAAGTGAGATATCAGAGAGGCCACAATGATTAACTTGCAACCCATCTATTGTGGAATAGTTTCATAGCTGGCATGTTGTGATTTCTGCTAAAAGGAGGTATCATACTCGGATAGAAAAACGAAAAACCAGATTCAAGGAATTATATACAATTGTCAGCATAAAGTATCTATTTGGGTAGCTTCCAAACAAATTTTACTAATGATCTTCGTCTACACTTTCATCAGAACCAATTACAAGACAACTGTGGGAGGGGAATTTAAACCTCAGCTAAAGGGAGGTTAGGACTGCTGGATCCAGGAGGCAAGTGCCTTTCCACTAACCTGCTGGATCCGCTCTCTCTGCCTCGCCAACCCCTGACCTTTCCAATCTCTTCCCCCACATGGCCTCTGATCTTCCCCTGACCCTTCCAATCTCCCCCTCCCCTCCAACCGAGGCCTTCGACCTTCCTGCACCCAGAGGTCTTCGATCAGTTCCCGACTCTTTCCTTCTCTCCTCAACCACTCCTATGAGGTCTCCACTCTAATTCCCTACCCCAATTCCCCCTCCGGCTTTCTGATAACCTTCCTCCGACCCAGATACTCTTCCAGTCCCCTCCACCCTGGCCCAGATACTCCCCTCGCGCCCTGATCCGCATATGACCCCGATCTCTCTCTGACACCCCCTCCCCAATCCCTCCCTTCTCTTTGCGACCTAGTGCCGAATGCCTACCACCTGGCAGCCAGTCAGCCTCTCCCTCTGGCTGGCTGTGGGTGAGTACAGTGCTTTGAAATACTAATCGGGTCCTGCAGGTAAATTCGGCAGGGTCTGCGGGAAATCCGTTCTCCCGGGTTTCCTGACCATTTTCCAGCCCCTCTCACTTCCTAAACACCAACAAATAAAAATTCTGGCCTGTGAGACTTTAAAGAATCATTTGCATAATTTCAAAGTTCCACTTACTATAAATAAAAATTATGTTTATTAAAATTTCAGAAAACAACAAAGAGCAGATGAAAGGGCTTCAGGAAAGAGAAAATCTGAATATTAGATTAACAATAATTTACCAAAATTGGAAGCAGCTTATCCTGCACAATGCATTCCACCTTTTCTCCATCACCATCCTATCTATGTCGGTCACATATCAGTCACCACTCTAATATGCTAGTGTGTTTTTGTTTTTGACTTAAAGGACTTTTGCCTTAACTCACATACTAGTTCAAAGTGATTAGGGCCCTGTTGAGACCTCGCCTGGAGTATTGTGTACAGTTTTGGGCTCCTTACCTAAGGAAGGATATACTTGCCATGGAGGGAGTGCAATGAAGGTTCACCAGATTGATTCCTGAGATGGGAGGGATTGTCCTATGAGGAGAGATTGAGTTGACTCGGCTTATATTCTCTTGAGTTTAGAGGAATGAGAGGTGATCCCATTGAAATATACAACATTCTTACAGGGCTTGACCGTGTAGACGCATGGAGATGTTTCCGCTGACTGGGGAATCTAGAACCAGGGGTCACAGTCTCGGAATAAGGGGTTGGCCATTTAGGACTGAGATGAGGCAAAACTTCCTCACTCAGAGGGTGGTGAATCTTTGGAATTCTCTGCTCCAGAGGGTTAAGGAGGCTCAGTCTTTGGGTACATTCAAGACCGAGATAGATAGATTTTTGGATATTATGGGAATCAAGGGATATGGGAACAATGCAGGAAAGTGGAGCTGAGGTAGAAGATCATTGAATGGATGAGCAGGCTCGAGGGGCAGAATGGCCTACTCCTGCTCCTAATTCTTATGTTCTTGTGACAGAAAGGGAACAAAATAATTCCCAATGGAAACCTGCAGATGGCCACAACAAGTTGCATTTATATGGCACCGTTAATGTAGGAAAATGTCTCCAGTGCGTTTCCTTCACTTAACTTGCCAAACTTGTATTATTTCCAGTCTCAGCTTGGCTCAGTTGGCAGCACTCCTATCTCTCAATCAGAAGGTTGTGGGTTCAACTATGAACTGGAACACATTGGGCTCAATTTTTCCCCAGTGATTTCCCTGTCTGGAGTAAAAAATAAATTGGGGAAGGTGGCTCAACCATGGCTAACAAGGGAAATTAAGGATAGTGTTAAATCCAAGGAAGAGGCATATAAATTGGCCAGAAAAAGCAGCAAACCTGAGGACTGGGAGAAATTTAGAATTCAGCAGAGGAGGATAAAGGGTTTAATTAAGAGGAGGAAAATAGAGTACGAGAAGAAGCTTGCCGGGAACATAAAAACTGACTGCAAAAGCTTCGATAGATATGTGAAGAGAAAAAGATTAGTGAAAACAAACGTAGGTCCCTTGCAGTCGGATTCAGGTGAATTTATAATGGGGAACAAAGAAAATGGCAGACCAAGTGAACAAATACATTGATTCTGTCTTCATGAACGAAGACACAAATAACCTTCTGGAAATACTAGGGGACCGAGGATTAGTGAGAAGGAGGAATTGAAGGATATCCTTATTAGGCAGGAAATTTTGTTCGGGAAATTGATGGGATTGAAGGCCGATAAATCCCCGGGGCCTGATAGTCTGCATCCCAGAGTACTTAAGGAAGTGGCCCTAGAAATAGTGGATGCATTGGTGATCATTTTCCAACAGTCTATCGACTCGGGATCTGTTCCTATGGACTGGAGAGTAGCTAATGTAACACCACTTTTTAAAAGGGGAGGCAGAGAAAGCGGGTAATTATAGATCGGTTAGCCTGACATGGGGAAAATGCTGGAATCAATTATTAAGGATGAAATGCAGCGCATTTGGAAAGCAGTGACAGGATCGGTCCAAGTCAGCATGGATTTATAAAGGGAAAATCATGCTTGACGAATCTTCTGGAATTTTTTGAGGATGTACTAGCAGAGTGGACAAGGGAGAACCAGTGGATGCGGTGTATTTGGACTTTCAAAAGGTTTTTGACAAGGTCCCACACAAAATCAAAGCACATGGTATTGGGGGTAATATACTGACGTGGATAGAGAACTGGTTGGCAGACAGGAAGCAGAGAGTCGGGATAAATGGATCCTTTTCAGAATGGCAGGCAGTGACTAGTGGAGTGCTGCAGGGCTCAGTGCTAGGACCCCAGCTCTTTACATTATACATTAATGATTTGGATGAAGGAACTAAGTGTAATATCTCCAAGTTTGCAAATGACACTAAACTGGGTGGAGGTGTGAGCTGTGAGGGGGACTCTAAGAGGCTGCAGGGTGACTTGGACAGGTTAGATGAGTGGGCAAATGCATGGCAGATGCAGTATAATGTGGATAAATGTGAGGTTATCCACTTTGGGGGCAAAAACACAAAGACAGAGTATTATCTGAATGGTGGCAGATTAGGAAAAGGGGAGGTGCAACGAGACCTGGTGTCATGGTTCATCAGTCATTGAAAGTTGGCATACAGGTACAGCACGCGGTAAAGGCGGCAAATGGTATGTTGGCCTTCATAACTAGGGGATTTGAGTATAGGAGCAGGGAGGTCTTACTGCTGTTGTACAGGGCCTTGGTGAAGCCTCACTTGGAATATTGTGTTCAGTTTTAGACTCCTAAACTGAGGAAAGATGTTCTTGCTATTGAGGGAATGCAGCGAAGGTTCACCAGACTGATTCCCGGGATGGCTGGACTGACATTTGAGGAGAGACTGGATCAACTGGGCCTTTATACATTGGAGTTTAGAAGAATGAGAGGGGATCTCATAGAAACATACAAGATCCTGATGGGACTGGACAGGTTGGATGCGGGTAAATTGTTCCCGATGTTGGGGAAGTCCAGAACCAGGGGACACAGTCTTAGGATAAGGGGTAGGCCATTTAGGACTGAGATGAGGAGAAACTTTTTCATTCAGAGAGTTGTTAACCTGTGGAATTCCCTACCGCAGAGAGTTGTTGATGCCAGTTCATTGGATATATTCAAGAGGGAGTTAGGTATGGCCCTTACGGCTAAGGGGATCAAGGGGTATGGAGAGAAAGCAGGAAAGGGGTACTGAATGATCAGCCATGATCTTATTGAATGGTGGTGCCGGCTCGAAGGGTCGAATGGCCTACTCCTGCACCTATTTTCTATGTTTATGTTTTTTTGGCGCCGACGCTTTTTTTTCCATAAGTTAAAAATTAAAGTTTCCCCAGGGAATGTGCGCCAGCATAAATCAGTTAGTTCCGATTTTTATAGATTAGGCTTTTCTCGCGTCGTAGGGGGCGTAATCTGATATCTGTGTCAGGTTCTGTCAATTATGGAAGTTTGCCCCGCCCCTCAAATTTCTCCTAGGTCGGCATATGTGACCACTCCCCAAAAACCTTCTGGTTAGTTAAGAAAAAGCTGCGGACATTGAAAAATCGACACAGAAAGACGCCATTGTTTTTCAGTTTGTGAAGTTTTGGAGAGAGTCAAGAAGACTTAAATATGCATAATAAAGATTACATTTTTTAATCTTATAATGCAGTAAATGGAAGTTTGGTGGAATTCTGTAAGTTTCCATATTTTTTCTACTGACACGCCACCACCGAATGTCTGCAAACGGGGCTGGAGGGTCGGAGCGTCAGCCGGCAGAATCTGACACTCGCCCGGACACAGGGGCTCAGCTGCAAAAGAAGCCCGGGGGGAGGTGGGGTCTGTGGAATGTATCACAAGATTGCATTACGCATCAAATGTGGCCTGGGAGGTTGGGGGGGGGTGGGGGTTCCCAATCACACTGCCTGCTCACACCTGGGTATGGTCCATACAGAATTGTGGGGAGAACAAAGTACCTTGTCCTGCCTGCCTGCTGTTTTGAGTTTCTTGCAAAGAGGTAAAATTTAAGCATGGGGGCAATATTGACAATGCCATACCTTATGCAAGCCTTTTGCATGATGGTGCTGTGGAGGAGACAATTGATTTGACGTAACGCATGAGGAACCTCTGAGCATGTAGGATGATGGGCAGGAGGCCATACCCACGCGGGTATATCGAGACAGGTGTTTGTACCTGCGCCTGAGTGAAGCAGACTGTGTCAGAAGGTAGCGTTTTCACAAAGAAGTTGCAACTGAGACCTGAGAGTTGGTAAAACAGACCTGCAACCTAGAAGCGTCAGGAGGACTGCTTTGTCAGTTGAAGTGAAAGTTACAGCTGCACTTTCATTCTATCTTTCCGGATCATTCCAAACTACAACTGGGGGATGTGTGCGCCATTTCGCAACACATGTCTACATTCAGCAGGTGACTGCTGCACTACATGCCTGGAGGAATGATTACATGACCGCCCAGGCAATGCGTGGCAGGGCTGTGGGCTTCTCCAGGATTGATGGCTTCCCAAAGGTACAGGGCTGCATTGATTGTACCCACATCGCCTTGCGAGCATCTTTGAGGATTCTGTGATTTACAGGAACAGAAAAGGCTTCCACTCTATTAATGTACAGCTCGCGTACAACAACATGCATCGCATCATGATGCGTTCATCCTCCGCGAGAGCATTATATCTGCCATGTTTCAGCCACAGCCAGAAGGGCAGAGGTGGCTACTGGGAGACAAAGGGTACGGCCTCATCACCTGGCTCATGACGCCCCTAAGCATAACCCGGACGGAAGCTGAGTGGGAATACAAAATGTCGCACATTGCGACTCACAGCATCATAGAGAGGACTATTGGCATCTTGAAACAGCATTTCTGATGCCTAGACCATTTTGGAGGCTACTTGCTATACTCCCTTGAAATTGTCGGTCAGTTCACAACATGCTGCATGCTGCATAACTTAGTCATCATGACGCAGCAGCAGATGGTAGTAGAAGACCCACCTGAGGTGAGAGTGGCTGATGATAATGATGAGGAAGATGCAGATGACAAGGAGAAGGAGGAGAAGGATGTGGACGAGGAAGCCATGAAACTACCTGAACCCGGAGCATAACGGCGGAGGAGGCAGGCCGCCGTGCTCCTTTAACGATTGCTCGAGCCTTGTACCAGCAGCTCATCCGTGAAAGCTTTGCTGCCTGAATGCTCAGGGGCAACTATTCTAAATGGATCATGTTTACTGTTTGGACCTGTTCCGTAATGTTGTGATGTGTTAATGGAACAAATGATTCTGGATTCCTTCAACAGTTGGGTTAATAATGAAACAAATAATGTAAATGATTCAGTTATAATTCAAAATATATTTTATTCAAAAGTTTAATAGGTTTGTACTTGACTTTAATAAACATATTTCTTGTATCAAACTTTAAAGTTTTCTCTTATCATTTACAAATTCTAAGATCACTTAAAATTTTAAGATCACTTATTAACTTAGAAAAAACTTTTAATTTGTGAACAGTTACAACAATAACAACAACAACAGCAACCAAGAAAGGCTGCACCCATCTCTCCTCTACCTTATTCCAAGACTGCCCACTGCGTTTGGTCTTGGTGACTCCACCTGCCTGCCCGCCGGCGGTGGCACAGCGTTTCTCCGGTTGGTACCAAGCTTATTCTTTCGAACATCTCGGGTAATGCGCACTTCTTAGATAAGCGGTGGTGGGGGGGGGGGGGGGGGTGGGTAATGTGGAAGGGCTCAGAGGCTGGTCTAAAGATTGGAGTAGGAGTAGCAGTTGATTCGATCAATGGGCATGTGATCTGGGCGTGTTCCCTTAGTGCAGCAGCTAACTCCAACATTCCTTCCCTCATGTTCACTGCCAGTGTCTCAGCTACCAGTGACATGTCCTCCCTCATGTTGAGCAACAGTGTTTGAACTAACTGCGACATTCCCTCCCTCATGCTCACTGACAGCACATCAGCTACCTGCGACAGTCCCTCCCTCATGTTCCCAGACAATGTTCCCCTTTCTCATGAGAGCGTTGTTACTTCTCCCATCAGTCCCAATACCTCATCAATCACCCCACGATGGTGTCCAGGAGTGATCGCGTAAGGTCAATGCTCTCCGCGCTCATTGCCATCATCTGAACCACATCTGTTACATCCAGCGCCTCAGGAGAGTGTGGTCGAGATCTCCTTCCCCTCCTCACCCTGGGTGTAGCTCGCAGCTTCCCACTGGGACCTGCAGCCTCGGACAGTGGTGCCCTGTGTGTGCCTCGCTGCACCCCACCACTGGGACCCGCAGCCTCGAATAGTGAGGCCCTGTATGTGCCTCGCTGCACCCCACCACTGGGACCCACAGCCTTGGATAGTGAGGCCCTGGGTGTGCCTGGCTGCACCCCACCACTGGGACCTGCAGCCTCGGATGGTGGGGCCCGGAGTGTGCCTCGCTGTACCCCACTGGAATCCCTAGCCTTGGCCGGTGGGAACCGATGGAATGTCCCACCAACATCAAGCCACTACTCAGGGAAAGTGCTAGCACCTCAATGGGCAGCACCTGCACCTCCTCCAAAGTGAGTACAACAGTGGGGGCTTCATCCATCCCCTCACCCTCACGCTCTTGGTCTGGAAGGTAGGATTGGAAGATATTCTCCTCTTCAGGCTCGTCCTCATCTAAATTTTCTTCTACATATCAGGATTGACCTCAAGTTCTGCAAAATGTAACAAAATGGACAAATGGTTAACAGCAGAGGAGGGGGCAGGGTGGGTGGCATGAGTAGGCTCACACAGCGCAGACAGCAGGCTGATTTAAAGGACCACGATGAATGATAGCACATTGCATCAACTGAAGTGTAGCTGACGGAGACATCCCCATGAATCGAAGCATGACTAGCCAGCACAGTATTTAACATTTAGCAAAGCCAGAACGAGGAATTTGCAGGACTTACCCTCGCCCTCGAGTGTAGGCCTAGCTTATGCAGTGGTGGTTGCTTTTCTCCAGGCAGGACCCATCAAAGTTGTGATCTCTATTCCAAAGGGAGCAGTTTTGCCAAGCCTCTTCCTGTTCAAGTTCTTTCCCATTTGTTGTGGGCCACTTTCCTCTGCAAAGATGAAAATATATATATATTTTTTTAAAGAGAGGGTATCTTTCTGCTGGGTGGGACATATACAGATGTTCACATTTACAATTGCAATTCCATTGAAAAATGAATATATTACTTGCACTAACTACTTGACCAAGATCCTGCCACCACTTTTTGCACTGGCCTCCAGACCTTGGGATGGTCACCATTGCACAGTAATCTTCTGCAAGTTGGTTCCAGCGTTTCTTCATTTCTTTGGGTGGAACTTTTGTGTGACCTCTGCTGGTCTCCAGCTCCTGCCATCTGGTCTCAATCACAGTAACTAGTGCCTCCACTTCATCCTGTAAGAAATTCTTGGTCCTTGCACCACATTACATCTTGTATTACAGCTCCGATTTTAAAGTTCTCATACACAACTGGCTCTTTAAAAATGGCTGATTGCAGATCGGGAGCTGTGCTGCGCATGCGTGCTCATAGGAATCATGTCAAAAACATCCTTTTTTTTCGCGCATGCGCAGAGGGGCAGCATCGTTTTTTCGGCGCAGACAGTAAGCTCCACCCCTCGAGGCTACAGGACAGGCTGCATGGTGCCAATTTTGAAAAAGAGAGCGGGGAAACGTGGTACATTTATATTTGGAGTAGTTCTGTCTAGAAAAAAGGGTGCAACTCTGGCAATATGCCAAAAAACGGATTTAGGCAAAATTGAGCCCATTATCTGGGCTGATATTTCAATGTGGTACAGAGGCAATGGTGCATCGTCAGAGGTGCTGCCTTTTGGACAGATGTTAAGGTCCCATGTGACTGCCAAGGTGGATGCAAAAAGGTCCTAATCAAAGAAATAGTTCTCTGTGTCCTAGCTAACTATATCACCAAATAAATGATTTTGTCATTCAAATCATTTGTTTGTGGGACTGTGACACAAATTACTTGCTGCTTTTTCCTACAGAACGGTGAAGGCACTTCAAAAGCAATCTATTGGTCATGAAGTATTTTGGTTTGCCTTGCAGACATGAGAAAGACCTAGATAAGTAAAAACAATCTTTATTTTTTTTCTGTTCTGTAATTTAGAATGCTCCACTAGGATCTTATAGGATCTGACCTAGGTCAAAAGTAATGTTAAGATGTATGAGAGGTATCGATAGAATATGGAATGCACATAACAATCCGTGTAGATAACCTGGTTTCCAATTTTGGTGAATGATTATTGCCTTTGATTATCAAACACAATGGTTTCCAAATATTTCTCCAGAACACACTACCGGAAACCCCTGCTTTAAGTTCCAATAGACAGTACAAGCCACCAAAAGAGAGAGTGTTATTGCAGAAAAATTACTTTTAATTGTATGCAGCAACAGAAATATTTGCTAGCACGTCAATAAATGCATAAAAATGCAGAAATGTGAGGTCCTTCTCTGCCCCCTCCCCCTGAAATGGAAACTTCTGAAAACATCAAACATTCCTGCCAATTAGTACACACAAATTTGTTTCCTCCTTATCTTTCTTTCCTTTCCACTCCATCACACCCAATTTTTCACTTTCCCCACTAAGTCATTCAAGAACAGGGGAGGATAGGAAAAGAGAGGAGAGGAAGTCTATAGCACAGACTTATTCCCACAATCACCACAATCAGTTGGCAGGCTACATTTTTTTTTTAAAGGGCGTAGTTTCAATGCAGTAGCCCACAATTACACTGTGTTGATAACCATATCATACCAGTATGAGAAACAACCAGGGAAATGAATTCACATAAAATAGCTAGGAGAGGATTTCTCTGCCAGTTTTTTGCTGGAATGGAGTCAATGTGTCATTCAGTAGTACAGGATCTGGCTCTGTAATGGTGTACATAATATGACAAACTGTATTGCCAAAGCATTCTATTTTATCAGACTCCTTTTTGTACTGATAATAAGTTCAAGGGCTTTGATGAGGCTCACACCGCAAGTAAATAACTGGGACAGAGTTGGCAGGGGCAGGAAGCGGAATAATTCATACAAGATCAGAGCAATAGAGAATATGCTATTGAGAATGGGGGAAACCAAAGGAGTTTTACTCTTTGCTTATTCTCTGTTATCCATAGGCTGAAAGCACATAATGCTGATACTGGGTGATAAAGTGGAGAAGTATTCCCTTGCCCACCAATGGTATTTAAACAGCTCTAAAATATCACAATTACAAAATTAATAATGCAAGTAAAGGATAGCTTATCGAGTATACTATATGTAGTTTTAAACAATCTTAGAACCGAGAAACGTGGGACAGAAATGGATAGCAATGTTCAAGAACTGATTAGCAAATCTTAGACTTACGGGGAGATTTGGTCCCCTCAAAAATGAATGGATTTGGTTGGGATGTGAACATTTTAAAAATCTTAAACCTGAAGCCAACCTGCCTTGAACCCTCCCACTTCCAGTTTTAACGAAGGCAGAGTCAGGAGGTGGGAATCAACCCATTCCGAGGAGTTGGGTTGTCAATTTAAATATTACAATGGGGTTGCGTACCTCAGATTTTATGAGTCGTCCAAGTTGAAGCCTGGCCGGCCTGGTTTCCTGGGCCTCAGGAAACCCGGCAACTAAAGGGAAGCAAGGACTGCTGCGTGGAAGATGCAAGTGCCTTTCAATCACTGCTTGTGGGCCAGGAGAAGGAGTACTTCTCTCACCCCAGCCCCTAGAGCTAACCTGCTTCCCCCCTCCAGGATTGCCTCCCTCCACGCCCCCCTCAAGATTCAAACCCCACCCCATCCCAGGCTCCCAGCTGCTCCTGGACTGCGGCCTCCTCTGGAGTATTTCCAGCCAACAGGGAACCAAGTCCGTCAAATCAGACTGACTTCTGGGTGGGGAACCTGCTGGGAAAAAAAGGACACTGTGAAGTTAAAACTCCACAGCGTGCGGGAACCTGAAGTTCCAGGTTTCCTGACCTCAACTCCTCCCCACCCACCCGGAAAACCCGCCCAGTCAAGATCAGGACCAATGTCTTCAATTTTTAATACAGATAGATAATGACCTTTAAAGAAACTTATTTTTATCCTACACAAAACTTGTATGAAGTGTACAACACCTGCTTCATACAAAATTCATTCATTCCAAAGGCTTTTTAACAATTAGCTGATTTTAACTGGGGTTGAAATTTCCCCGAGTTCAAATTTGGTTGGACCACAGCTATTAGAATGAAACACCGCCAATGCCCCAGTAGTTAGAAAATAAAATATAGGGGGCTGAATTTTCGCCACCATTCTGTGCCCTTATTTTGGCTTCCGCTGTTTTTTTTGGAGCAAACTATAATCTACAAGTTTCGTCAAAGTTTCTGCGCCATCGTAAACTACGTATGGCCGATTTTTTTTAGTTCCCGATTTGAGTGACGTCACTGGGAATGCCGGCAGCGCAATTTCTGGCCATTTAAGCGAGTTCTGAAAAATCTTACTTGAACTTAGGAAAATCGGCGCAGAAAATACGCCATTGTTTTAGCGGAGCCGAGTTAGGTTTTGGAGGGCGAGAAGAAGACATGGCACCGGGGGCGGGGGAGGCCATCCGGCCCGGGATAGCAGCGGCACCGGGGGGAGCCATTCGACCCAGGATAGCAATGGCATTGGGACTCTACAATTGCTTATGTCTTGCTGCACCTTGTATGTTTCACTTTGCAGCCTCGGCCCTTCAGTGCGTCCATCGTTACCCTGGCAACCTCAGTTTTTCGACGCAGACCTTAAAGCTCCACCCAGAGAGCTTAAGGACAATCTGCGCCGTGCCAATATGATAGTTTATTCCAGTGAAACTTGCAACTTTATTTTGACGCAGTCGTCCACTAAAAAAAAAATAGGACGTACCTCTACAACTGCGCCAAAAATCAGCAATGTGGAAAATTGGCCCTATGCTACCTATATTTAGTGAAATCAGTTGAGGCATTTTTACAGTTCCTTCCAAAGAGAAAGTTTAGGAAAGAGACTGTAGGACTGTTAACAACACACAACATAGTCACCGTTTACATGATGATTCAGAGGGTTCTCTCTCAAGGGATGGAAATGCTATGTTCCCAGTATTCATTCAGATGATTACAATCCAGACCATGTGTACAATTGGACAATATTTGCATTGGGAGAAGCCCAAGAGTTACAATAGAAAAAAGTATAATGCTCATGGATAGATGGAATGAAAATTTCTCAATTTGGTCAAACAACAACGTTAACCAAAAACCATCTTACAGTTACACAACTCACAGCTTGACAGTTCTAAAATCAGAATAAAGGCAGTGACCGATTTAAAATGCTCAACATTCTACAGTTAAAAAAAATCAGGAGAAAAGTTAGGTAGAAAAAGAAGAAAATTATACTTACTATTCTAAAACCAAGATCATTTCTGATGCCGTCTCATACACCTCATACAGGTTGATGACCCAAGGATTGGATTTAGCCAATTCCAATACTGCAATCTCATGAATAATTTCCATTCGGCAGTCTTGACCCTTCCTTCTTTTCCTCATAAATTTGGCAGCATACTCCTTCCCCGTAGCCTTTTCGGTGCATTTTTTAACGACTGCAAATTTACCTCTGTGCAAACAACAACAAAAAATATTTCCGTATTTTAATGGACAGCACTTATTCAAGACTTCACTATATCACTAGATACTTTAAATAGTTAATATAGTCACTTCATCCTAATCCAAAGCAGCAATTAAAAATATAGTTAGCAAAGGTAATTTCAGAAAATACCCCTCACTGCTTAAAACTTGGGTTCAAATCCAGGAATCAGAAAAAGATAGGCATGCAACCAACAATTGGGGTTAATTCGCTTTTGTTGCACTCCATTTAGTTTTGAGTGCATGGGTCCAAACATCAAAGTATGTCGTGCTTAATATTTAAACAGTCATAGCTCTGCAAACTATAGTAGTCGTGAAATCAGCAACATCATGTAGCTTTCCCAGTACCTAGCACAGTAAGTGCATCAACACAACAATGACCTGGTATAGTAATGTTGACAACAACTACTGAATACAAGTACAATATTTTAAAGTATGCTACAATTGTACAAGGCGCTTGCTACATCTGTACAGGGCTTGGTGAGACCAGACCTGGAGTACTATACAGTTTTGGGGGCCGAAATTGCTGCTTTTTTTAAGGCCCGTTACCGCCGGGCCCGTATTTCTGTCCCGCCCGGTGCTCCAACCCGTTGTTGCCACGCACCGATCCCTTACTGCCCCATGGGAGCGCAGCCGCTGCTAGTTGATGCCCCCGACAGCTTTGCACAGAGAAATTGCCAGTGGCTGGGCAGCGGGTCCGCCCTTAAAAGGGGGAGGGCGCACCACCACAGTTGCCATTTTGTTTTAATTGTCGCCCGACTCTGCAGTCGGCCCGACAATGGCGGCCGCCGGTTCGGCCGGGCCACCAACAGGCAGCCCGGCACCCCTTCTTGGGTGCCGGGCCACTGGCCTGGCCGAACCCCTCCCAAGTGGCCCAGTGGGCACCAAGGAGGCCTCGCAGTGTCCCTCCTCTTTAAGTGAGGGGGCAGGGGGGACTTTGCTACGCGCCAGCGCGAAGCGGCACATCTATTCCCCGCCCCATCTGTACTGGCAGTAATTCGCCATTTAATTCGAATTATCAGCCCTAAACATGGCGGAGGGCAATTTCGGCCCCTTGGTCTTCTTATTTAAGAAAGGAAATACTTGACTTCGAGGCAGTGCAACGAATGTTTGCTAGATTAATCCCTGGGATGAGAGGGCTGTCTCATGATGAGAGATTGTGTAGATTGGGCCTAGACTCTCTGGAGTTTAAAAGATTGAGAGGTGATCTCATTGAAACATACAAGATTCTGAGGGGCATTGACAGGGTAGATGCGGAGAGGTTGTTTCCCCTGGCTGGAGAGTCTAGAACTAGGCAGCAGCGTCTCAGGATAACGGACCGTCTTTTTAAGACTGAGATAAGTAGGAATTTCTTCACTCAGAGGGTTGTGAACCTTTGGAATTGTCTGCCTCAAAGTACTGTGGATGCTCAGTCGTTGAGCATCCACAGCAGAGATGGATAGATTTTTGGACTCCAGAGGAATTAAGGGATATGGGAATAGGGCAGGAAAGTGGAGTTGAGGTCGAAGATCAACCATGATTTTATTGAATGCTGGAGCAAGCTCGAGGAGCCGTATGGCCTACTCCTGCTCCTAATTCTTATGTTCTTAAGTTCTTAAATGAATACAGTTCCTCTCCCTATTGCTATCATCTTTCGCCTTAAAATAAATATAAGTAAACTATACACAATATTGAAAATAGGTATAGATTTGGGATTATAAACAAACTACAATTAAAAAGAATTCTGATTGCAATTTAGTTCGCAATTTAAATGTAATGAGCACAAAATATCCTGTATTACAACAGCCCTTAGGTCTAGTTTAAAATCTGTGTTAAAATGACAAAGTAAATTCACTTATCAAGTGAATTCTAATCCATCATAGAATATGACTTGCGGGGACCCATAATTAATCTAAACAGCAGCATCTGAGCGTAGGAAGAGAGACACACACAAAAAGTGAACCTAGAGACATTCAGGTTAATGATCATTGAAGTAATTGATCAGCTAGTCACATTAACATTCTTTTAAAAATTGGCAATTTAAATGAAAGTTAAAAGCAAACACAATTGGTAACAACTGCCGAGACTATGTTTCATGATGTGCTCTTCTGACTTGGAATTTACATGTTGTTGCAATTGCTCAGATTGACAATTTACAAAAAGCTGCAAATGTTTGGATTTTCCTGTTTAGACCAATTCCCCGCATGGAGTACTTGAGCAATAGTCTTAAAGCAGTGATCAGGTTAGCAGCTAAACATCACAACTGTGCTCCACATCCCTGTCGGCCTATGAGCAACATTGTGGGAGAGCGACTTGCAAATTTAAAAGTAAACTTCTACCCCACGGCTTTATTTGAGCAAATGTAATTCAAAAAGTTGAACATTGCTGGTCTTCTGGATGATGAACCAAGATTTACTCTGGCATTGCTAAATACAGCTGCAAACAATTTAGCTTTGTTTTTCTGCCACAGACTCCTTTTTTGAAAAATAGTTTTTGACCACATCTGAATAGTTAGATGGATATTTTCTGTATTACTTAGAGTGGAATTCACTAGGTTTCAATCACAAGGAGAGCAAAGAAAAAAAAAAGAGAAGTTTGGTACTCGGATCATAAACCGCATTTTCCAAATTTTAATTACCCATGTGTTTATTGCATTAGTATACTTTCCTAATACAGTCTCATGAGATGGAGTAAAGGACTCAATCATTGGGACTTATGTCATGACAGGATGGTGCTCTGCTGCTCAATTATGAGCTCATTTCCCACCTTGGCACTTTATCAAAAGGAAATGAACTACCAGGCTGGGAACAGCATTGACAATGTGGACTAGCCTTGTTTTTAGATACCAGTCCAACTGGAATGTTATTTTCCACTGTCAATCATGAGGACTGTAACCAAATGGCCTTGAGACCAGAGTCCTTAAAAAGGTGCAACAATGGTCTTTTCACAACTGTGGTATTATTGTTGGCAGGCACCTAGACTGGCTCAAATGATCCTTCGAAGGTGAACTAGTTCAGTAAAAATGCTAAGTACATTCAATATATATTATAATATATAAAATGCATGAGAGCAGGCAAGTGTGTATGTACAGACCTCCTATGGCATTGCTCAGTGAGTCAGTGGATATGCTTTACCATAAATAGAGGTATTATGCTATGTTATGTTCCACATGTTATCATGGCCACCAATGTATAGCAACTGAAAAAATCAAATTCTGCATTTATGATATTGTCTTGTGACATTATCAGTGTTTGAGGATTGAGTTCCAAAACTGTTGGTTTTTCTGTGAAACTGTCATTCAGCAGCCTTGATTATTGCACTGTACTGACAAATGTATTTTACTTTTATCCTGTAGCTTTTTTTAAAAAAAAGCGGAGGGTACACGACAAGATACACCAGACTAAAGGGACGCAGGGAAGGAGTTGGAGATCATGAGGCTTAACAGCACTGTGGGCAGCCATAGCATCTTAGAATGATACAGTACAGAAAGGAGCCATTCAGCCCATCATGCCCGTGCTAGCCCTTTGAAAGAGCGATGCAATGAGTCCCACTCCCCCGCTCTGTTCCCATAGTCCTGCTAAACTTTCCTCTTCAAGTATTTCTCCAATTCCCTTCTGAAAGTTATTACTAAATCTGCTTCTATCATCCTTTCAGGCAGTGCATTCCAGATCATAACAAATCGCTGCATAAAAAAATGTTTACTCATCTTGCCTCTGGTTCTTTTGCCTATTACCTTAAATCTGTGTCCTCTGGTTACCAATCCTTCTGCAACTGGAAACAGTTTCTCCTTATTTACTCTAACAAAACCATTCATGATTTTGAACGTCTCTATCAAATCTCCTTTTAACCTTCTCTGCTGTAAGGAGAACAACCCCAACTTCTCTAGTCTCTCCATATAAGTCCCTATTCTAGTCATAGCCTTTGATGGCAGGGGAGGAAAGTGAGTGGGTTCCTGGAGCTTCACAGGAATTGGCTGGACTGCTTAGAGTGGTGTATCCTGTGATTTGTCAGCACAGTAGAAGGGGAACCTAGGGCTTGGCAGAAAGGATTTGGAGTAGGAGATTTGGTTCACTGATGGGTTCTTGGAGTCTGTTCAGGAGTGGGAAGAAGAAAGGCAACAAGCTGACAGCATTGTGAGAGGATGGCTCTGGGAATACTGGTTTGTACTTTCCTAGCAGAACTCTAAACATAGAATTGTTTTATGATTGGCTCCTGGAAAAATACCATTGTCTTTTGATATACAAGAGTATTATGCATTACATCTGAATGCACTTCCCCACAATTTTTTCATTATAAATTGCTATGTTCATATTTATAATGGAAACTGCCTGTGACAACATCACAAGGTAATTAAACTCTCCAGCCAGTGGTGGTACTGCAATTTTAAACAAAAATATTAAAAAAGAGACACCGAAATGAATGACTAACATGGGCACGGAACAATGTTGGCATGCTCTGGTTTAATATCCCCCTGATCTGTAACCCTACTTCACCTGAAGCCTAAACACAAGGGCTATTTTAATAAAATGTTATTTTATTATCTCATTTTTGTATCTCTTGGAAAGTGAATGGGAGAAGGTGGGGCTTTCAATCAACTTCCTATGCATATGGCCAGTCTTCCTGTAAATCAAACCTACTAAAATTCATGGTCTAGTTTGTATTCAAATTACTTCAAAAACACAAACTGAAGTACTGTTATACACAGCCACACAATGGGCCTAAGTTTCCGCTCCCTGTAAAAATGGTGCACTGATTTTCTAGAATAAAAAGGGCGCCGAAAAGTTACTTTCTAATTCTCCGAGCTCCTCAGGAAGTCTTCGGCCTCGGCGTAGTGCAGCACATGGGGTGGGGGGGCGGAGCCAGGTCCCGACGCTGAAAACAGTGCCGGGACCTCAGTAAAGTCCAATTATTTGAAGTCTGTTTTCACAAACATGTGCACGCACACACACACACAAACTTCAGTGCTTTACAAAGAAAAAATAAGTAAAGTGAAGAAAGCATTTTAAATTTGCCTTTAATTTTTCTTAAAATAATTTTGAAAAAAACCATGCAGTATTGAAGGCTGAGGAGAAATATTTTTGCAGTTATTTTATTGCATTACTGCATACTGATGTGTTTTGGGAAACGATACACATTGCACATGCTCAAACTGCAGAATCTGTCTAGTGTTATCCTGCACTGCACATGATGTGGTCAGGTTCCCCAGTTGATGTCACTTTTAACAGGCCTCATCTCTCTCCTCATCTCCTTTGACTCTGATTTGGATGCGGGCTGTGTGTGAAGCAGCCACCTCTGAGCTGGGAGCCTCAATCAGAGCCGATCTGTACGTGGACTTCACACATTAAACCTGGCTGGCATTGACTGACCTGAACCAAACCAAGGGATTGCACAGATGACAACAGGTTCGCTGCTTGGAGAACTTCGCACAAGGCACATTGTCCGAAACTCAGCTCATCATTTCTAAACCGTTCCCTGGGACTCAAGAATAAATTTCATAGAATGATAGAAATTACAGCACAGAAGTAGGCCATGTAATGCTGGCACTCTCTTCTGTAACCATTGTCCTCCCAGATCCTTTTATATTCCTCCTTTTCCAAATACTCATAAATGATGTTCTAGTGTCTGCCTGTATATAGTCACTTGTGGTGATGCTTCCCATGGTATAAAAGCTCTCAGTGCAAAACCCTTCCATCTCCCTCCCCCCCCCCCCTTGATTCATCCAGTGAAAATCCTCAGTCTTTGTCCGCTTGTTCCCCATGTAGAAACAATCTTTCACTATTCACTCAGAGTAAAGTCCTCAGGTTTCACTCCCCCGCTCACTGGCTACTCCTCTCGATGCCACTCCCACTCCCAACATTGCTGCTGCTCCCGGCGCTCCAGAAATGCGGAGTTTCACGCCCCCCCCCCCCGCCCCCCACCACCCCCAGTTAAAGGCTGAAGTTCTCCAGGGCTGCAAGCAATAGTACCTGGGAGATAAAAGCCCCATTCCGGGAGGAACCTGGACAATCCAAGAGGTTTGGCAGCCCGAACTGAAGGGGAAATGGTGTTTTTAAAACCTTAACTGTAACAGTTAGAACTAGGTATGCCAGCCTACAAATAAAATTCAGACCTCAAATAGAGTAAACATTGCAGTGAACTAAATAAACTGATGCTAGTATGAAACAAAGATGTAAGCCAGGGCGATGTGCAATTGGGTCAGCCCTCAATATTGCCTGATTTCCCTCAACAAAAATGAGGCAAATTGCAGGTAGGAAACAATGAAAACAACTGAACTGTAACACAGTGGTACATCATCATTATCATAGGCAGTGGGGAAATGTTGCTAACATTTTACAATGGGAGAAGAGTTGTACTTCTGCAGAGCACAAATGCTCCTTCCACAATTTTCCCCAAACCCCATTTGTCTTATTCATCCCCAAAAATGGTATCTATAGTTTATACTGGGACTGGGGCCAATCAGGATTAGAAGGGGAAAATGGCATGTGCAATAGAGTGAATACAAGCATACAGTGGACCCATTAGGTCAGTTCAAAGCAGCGAGTGGACACACAGCTGTGAAGTACTGATACGCAAGCTTCATAACAGGGCAGCACATTACATAATCCGCTGAGATGGATTACATTCAAGTAAATGCCTGCTGTCAAGTCATTTATTCTACATTCAAATTAACAGTAGAGGTTTACTTAATGGCATCAAGAGGTAGAGGACAGAATTGGATACTTTTCACTGATACAGACAGTACATGATTCAAATGCTCAGGGTTTCCTGGTGTGAAGGCAAATCATTTCCTGGCCTGACATGAACTGGAGGCCACCAGCTGGATGCAGGAACATGCTGCTGCCCTGAATCTAATTTTAACATGTGCCCTCCCCCCAAAAAATCTAAATCAATTCTTTTGTGTGACTACATTGCTAACAGATGAAGTCATTCTCACACTGCACTTCTCTTTTTCCCCCTCTCCCCTGCCAAATACAGTGACCCATTATGTGAACATATAGTCACAAGAGAGTTTGAAGAACATGCAGTGACAAAAAAAAAAGTTTATTTATCACAGAAGTCTAAAAGGGACAAAAAAGAAGTTCCCTTTGAACATACTTAGGTTTCATTGGACAGGTTACTTGTCCTGAGACAACAATCACCAGCTTATATAGTAGGATGCATTTAATTTGATTTCACATTGAATGAAAAACTATCAAAAGCAGGTGGAGTGAATAAGTCTGCACTTTCCTAGGACTGCGAGTCTACTGCTGGAATAAAGGAGTAGAACTTTGCAGTAAAATGCTGGTACTGGCTCCAAAGTCTGAACTAATAGTGTCAGTGGAACGGCAACTTCATTATGCAGGATAGTAATACAACTAAAAATGTGTGAAAGTACATATCAACTCTCCAATACTTGAAAAAATCCATCTGCAACAAAAACTCAAACCACAAATTGCAAACAACGCAGAATGTGTGCTAATTATGCAGAGACAATTCAGCACCACTGTGAAAAAGAAAACCCTCCAAAAAAGAGAAGCCATGATCGTGGTCTTTGCAACAAAAGAACTAGCTACAAAGTAAAACGGATAAGGAAAAGATTACAAAAGACTTGCATGCCCCGTAACTAAATGGAATCCGTCAATGGACAGATTAATAATTCTGTCTGTCAAACAAGAGATTAAAATGTATATAGAGCAATAGCAACGAGACCTCACAGTCAAGAATATTAATATTTCCTTTAGTTCCTGCAGAACTGCTTCTATAATGTGCTGGGACTCTCACTGCTGTGGAATCCGCCCAGTTTATCTTGCAGGCCAAATTCCACAACAATCAACTGGAACAAGCAACTATGCAGAAAGGCACAAATGCTGTTTTTATTTTCCAGCCATGGATCTGGCCTGATGACTGAAGAAGGTTCGTATAGAACAGCAAGTAGGACTTGAGTACTCGAGTCAGCCTGCAGTCAGCACCACTTTTTAATTTGCCACCCATGGCACAACTGCCTCCAAAGGAACCTTGGAGAAACACCTCACAAAGTTGCTTCGGTCATGTCTGGTGGCAGTGACATTACCTCACTCAACATAACCGCACTGCATCAAGGTTGGGATTACTGTTCGCAGAAGTGCTGCAATATAAAAAGGTGGCATGAGCGATCTTCCACAATGGATAGCAGGCAAGGAATGTAAACAATTAGCACTTCAAGAAAAATATAAATGTTCCTGCAAAGTGATCTAGATTTACTAACGATATGATTCTACAAAAAAGCTTAATGAATGCCAACATGGAGCAAGAAACAGAAAGTCACAACCAATCTAACATTCACATCACGAGAATTGAGCATTCCCCGAAAGGAAGGGATTCCTACCTTTGGAACGCAGTGATTGACATGGCTAGACTTATTCTTCTCTCATTCAGAAGTCTGCAAAGACTGCTGGCTAAGACCAGATGGTTCTGTTGATTTGCATACGAATCAAATCGTCGTCAACAATGGGGACTACAAAACTTTCAATACTCAAGAGATGGCTCACATAAAAAAAATATATATTTGCGAGCTTCAATTCAGTCAGTCAGCAAAGGCATATTCGTTCGCATGCCAGACACGAGACTCCCAAAGCAAGCGCTCTACTCGGAACTCCTTCACAGCAAACGAGCCAAAGGTGGGCAGCGGAAACATTACAAGGACACCCTCAAAGCCTCCCCGATAAAGTGCGACAACCCCACTGACACCTGGGAGTCCCTGGCCAAAGACTGCCCTAAGTGGAGGAAGTGCATCTGGGAGGGCGCTGAGCACCTCGAATCGCATTGCCGAGAGCATGCAGAAATCAAGCGCAGGCAGCGGAAAGAGCGTGCGGCAAACCGGTCCCACCCACCCCTTCCCTCAACGACTATCTGTCCCACCTGTGACAGAGACTGTAGCTCTCCTTTTGGACTGTTCAGCCACTAAGGACCTATGTTAAGAATGGAAGTTAGTCTTCCTCGATTCTGAGGGACTGCCTATGATATGATGATTTTGCAGAGGTTCAGCACTGGTGCCAATGAGATCCTAAAGCGTGGGTCTTGTGCAGCCACCTACAAGCTGCCAGGAGGACCCATTTTCTGTGGATCTTCCAAGCCACTGTTCTTAGTGAGTCCTGGCTTGTAGTTGGCTGCACAGGACCGGTGGCACTTTGTAAAAATTACCTTAAACCACTTCCATAAAAAGAGTGAAAGCTTACTGTTGCGCTGGTTGAGGTTTGTTGGTCAATAACAGCTGTACTTAGCAAATGAGATCATTGCATTTGCTAGTCTTCCTGCACTTGGAAATGAGATGAGAGTACAGGGTGCTGAATTCTCGTATTACAAATTTCACTGCCGAGCTAAGTGATGAACTAAAATAAAATACAAGACAAGCTACCTATCCATTGGAGGGTCCTTTTTAATTTTTCATCACATAGGAAGAGTAAAGTTCTCTACTGGGACACCAGTATAGTGCATCCATAAACCTTGTCCTTAGGCGGTCCTTCGTGTCAAGGATGACTTGCTTCCACACCAAAAAGGGGTGAGTTCACAGGTGTTTCGATGAAGAACCTGATATTCCAGGTCGTGAACTACATGTTGAAGGGTGGAAGATGCCGGTGCGTGGATTTAAAAAAAAAAAACGTGTGGTGGCCGTTGCACACCAGCCACCACACGGGCTTGACAGAGCTAGGTCTTGGTCCAATAGCAAGGATTAACCAAGACAACTGGAGACCAGCTCTGCTACACTGACCTAGTGTGCACACATATCCCCTGGGCCACTCGCTTCTTCTGGACCCCGAATTGTTGCCTCTCCTGGGCCCCGATCTCTTTCTGTTCCTCTGCCACGGTCATTCGCTGCACCTCTGCCATGATCTCTCGCCGCACCTCTGCTCTGAAACTATGCTCCCTAGTTCTAGATTCCTCGACAAGGGGAAACATCCTCTCTGCATCTACCCTGTCAAGCCCCCTCAGAATCTTATACGTTTCAATACAATCATCTCTCAGTCTTCTAAACTCCAATGAGTATAAGTCCAACCTGCTCAATCTTTGTTCATAGGACAACCCCTTCATCGCAAGAATCAACCTCCTGAACCTTCTCTGAACTGCCTCCAATGCAAGTACAGTATATCCTTCCTTAAATAAAAGGAGAACAAAACTGTACGCCATACTCCAGGTGTGGTCTCATCAACGCCCTGTCCAGTTGGAGCAGGTCGCTGATTAGAACGTGGGCAGAAACTTCGGCGGTGTCCAGGAACAGATCCATAAACCACTGCTCATTTGAAGAATGCTGACATTACAAGGAGTAATTAGCAAGGATTTAGAAACAATAGGTCATGCCTCACTAATCTACTGGATTTTCTTTGAATAGGCAACTAAACTAGTGTTTGGTGGATATCCACTGAATAGAAATTGCTTGGATTTTCAGAAGGTAGTTGATGAGATTCCGTAAGTGAGACTGAAGAAATTTATGGCTCATGGAATTAATCTCAAGTTAGCCAGCTGGGTTCAAAACTGCCCTGCAACAGGAAACAGAAGGTGAGGATGAAATAAAAATGCTTCTTGGAATTTCAGAGACATTGGTTTTGGTATTCTGTTGTTCACACTATTCACAACTAATATTGAAAAAAGTACTGCTTTTAATATAAACTTTGCAGAGATTACAAAATATGACAGGTGACAAGTATATGGCAGATTGAAAGCCAATAAATCTGAATTAACTGCAGAGATGGACTTTAAATGTAGGTGAATGTAGGATATTGCACATTGGAAGAGGAAGCATGAATTGTTTGCATGATGAATGGTTAGTCCACATTTAGCATATTATGGTCAATTTTGCCAGAACTTGCACCATTGCTGGGACCTCACACAGAGCCAGGGCTTATTGAAGAATCACTGGCAGTATGCTGTGGTTTTCCAATATACAATGGCTACATATAATGCTGAGCTGGAAGTGCAAAGTCTTGCAACATTTATCTTATTGTGTGCATTTTAGGCAAGTTCCCTTCAAAAATATTTGAATGTATTTGAATGAAGTGCAACAAGGATGATTCCAGGACTCAGGAGTCTAATTTATGAAGAGAAACTCACAGAACTGAACTTGGGAAGTGAAACACATCCACATTTTTAAAATGCTCAATGACATAGATGATGTAGATGCCGGCAGGTTATTTGATTTGGACAGAGCACAGCACTAGAGGATATAGATTTAAAATCAACAAGCCTCCTGCAAAATTGGAAGAATTGACCGCTACGACCTCTCAAAGCAGTGGAAATCAGGAGCAGGCTCCCAGCAAGTCCAAATTCCCTGCACGCTAATTTGACAAATTTCAACATTGTAAACAAGCTGTAGACTTACAGTGGCTTAACACATTGCTATCCAGCATCGCAGGGGATTACTACAAACTAGGACACACCTGGCAGCATAATTCCACTGTCACCAGAAGACAAACAAAACCACTCAATAACTGCATTGATGACAACACAGTTTTGAATCACATTATCTAGAATAGCCCTTGGATCATACACAGGCTTCAATTGCAAAATCCATTGGCAGTTTAGAAATGGAATGTGTTCTGTCTGTTATTAAAAAGCATACAGCCTGGAAGGGGGGGGGGGGAGGGGGGAGCCTCAGCTCTGCATCTCCCAGCTCCTCAACCTCTACTGCAAAGAAGCACCTTCTCCACTTCCTAAATTGATGTAATTTTTGCTGTTTAACTATAAATCAAATCAAAGTATTACATTAAATGAAGGACAGAATATATAACTTTAAAACGTGAACTGAATTACATCTGCACAACTTGGTCCAATTACCCCTCACCTGAAGACTAAACCTGATCTTGGAACTCTACGTGAAAACCCATGGCCGATTAATTGAATGATCTCATGTTAGAACAAGCAGATTATTTTTTTAAATCTTACACCATATGAATTCAAATGTCCATTCTGCATTAAAATCTATATTTTTAATTACCAATTGATTTCATCATCTATGCCCTCAAGTTGCTACAACATTGGCTGTATTTAGGATAAGAAAACAATAGGAAAAATGACTTTCCCCCACCCACCCAATTTTCTCTTCCCCTAAAGGCACTGGCTACCTTCCAGTTCCCTGTCAAATCAGCTGTTCTTTATTTGCAACTTTCAACAATAAGGGCTAGATTAAATATGAGAGTGCATTGCAGAGGAGCTCCATTCTGTCCTCACCCAATGTCCACATTTAGCGTGTCACTGAAGTGGAAACGCTGGGCCACTCCTTTCTAACCCAGGGCCATGGAGACAATTGCAACCGTTCCATTACTGCGCTAGCTGACATCCACTAACTCAGCACAGGCAAAAGGATTGAAGTTAGGTCCTTTCTGGGCTACATGGATCCGCATTGCATCAGGCAGTGCATTGCCCAACTGAACCTTCAAAAGGAGCACTTGGAAAAAAGAATGTGCAAAAATACTAAACATTTAGATGGATAAATTATTTCAGTGTATAAAGTTCCTCATTAGTTGGGGGTTTGAATGTGCACAATTGACCACTCATTCATCTGTAATTCAGCCCATCTTAATATTCAGGAGGATTCGGTTTAGATACTAATTCCTTCACAGAAACATTATACATTTACTGTGTGCTCTGTCACTTACTAAAATAATCACTAATGATATTCACACACAAGCAGCACTGATGGCTTATGAACTTGTGCAGTGGTCATGCATGCAAACGCACTAGAATTGAATTTATGGCCGTGGGTCATGAATTGCTGATATGTGATCTAGAAACTCTATTCTATGTTCTCTTTAATTGGTAGCCTCTAGTAAGTAATAAGCAGTGATCTGGAAATATTACATTTTATAATGAAACAGGGTAGCATTTAAAGCAAAATGTGAGTTTTAAAGGACAGAAGGCTGATCTGATAAATGCTGACAAATCAACAGACTCCAGTGATTCCCTGTGGCTATGTCCTGACGCAACATAATAAGCCACTAAAGGTCTTTGGTCCAAAACCAGGTCAATTAGTACCAGACAGTGATGGTTTTCATTATTCAATGTTTAAGGTTTTGTAAAGTACATTAACTGCTGTTCAAGAATAAAATGTAGACCCTGGAGATGTACATACAGAAATGTACAAGATTGCATTGTATTCCTATGATTAATTACCTTAATGTTAAAATTTGTAATTTTCAACTTTATTCCTAGCTCCTGGATTATGCCGGGTTAGGTCATATAGAAACAAGGATTTATGCCTTTATCAGCAACCTAATCATCCTACTGGTTATACTGGCATCCTTACACATATCCCAGCAATGCAAAACCAAGACTATCTTTAAGAGCTTGCCACAAATGAACAGTTAACCACAGCAGAACATCAATCTGGAGCAACCTTATCTTTGAAAACCATAGAATGTCCTTTTTTGTTGCCACCTGACCTATTTCGCTTCAGTCAGATGTTAGTGCACCTGAATTCAGCAATTAATGAAGTAATATTTGGAGTGCATAGTGGCTCAGCAGTATTGTAACATGGAGTGGCAAGATGGAGGGTCATACCCATAATTCTGCACAAAGTCCCAATCACCAGTCATGTAATTGTGATAAAGCTCAAAGTACAGGCCAGGTGCTTCCATGCAAAGCAAGAGGGAAAATTGGAAAAGGTTACCTCTAGCTGCTCTTGGGCACTTCCAAGCAGCTGGTTATACAGAACAATTGGAAGAAGCCTGGGGTTAGATTAATTGCCAATCCTCCATGGCTAGGAATGGTGTGTGGAGGCTACAACAGTGAGAAATTCCTTACAAAAAATGTTTATTGTAGACTGGTCTCAAGCAGAAGTCCGATCCACAAAAATAGTTCAACTCAATCGCAGCCAATTAGCACCAGATCAGCCACCTAAGCACGAGAAGCAATCATCAATAGTGCCATCAAGTGACAGCTACTTACCAATAAGCCGCTCCATTCAGGTTTTGCTAGAACCACTTGGCTCCAAATCTTATCACAGCCTTGACATGGGCACAAGTGTGGAATTCCTAAGGAGAAGTGCAAGTAGCTGCCATTGACGTCAAGGCGGCATTCAACCTAGTATGGCAGCAAGGAGCCCCAGCAAAACAGAATCCAAGAAGTTGTCTGAAGAAAACTCTGCAGTGGCTGGAATCAAACCAAACATATACTGGTATGGTTGTTGGAGGCTAATAATTGCTGTAAGAGTAAGGACATTGCTGGACGGGTTCCACAGACTGTGTCCTCAGCCTAAATATGTTCCATCGGTGACCTCCCCTCTATCATAAAGTCAGGAATGAGGCTACTTGTTGACAATTCCAGTGTTCAGCTCCATTCAAAACTGATAATGAAGCAGCTCATTCCAGCCTACCACAGGATTTGAACATCCAGGCTTGGACTTTTAAGTGGCAAGTAACATTCAGACCATGCAAGTGCCAGGCAATGACCATCTCCACTGACATGAAGCCCAGCCACCCCTCTTTTCAGTGGCAATTCTATTGCTGATTCCCCCACCATCAACATCTTGCGGGTCACAGAGACCAGAAGTTTAAGCTAAACCAGCCATTGCAACACCTTGGTTCCAAGAGCACAGCAGAGGCAGGGTACTCTGCCACAAAAAAACTCAAAATTGCTTAACACCATCCAAAACAGGGCAGTCCATCGTCTCCCCCACCAGCACACTGTAGCTGCATTATGTACTATCGACAGGACTCACTGCAGCAACTCACTTACTTTGGCAGCACCTGCCTGACCTGTGGCCTCTACCACCACAAAAAAAGAGCAGCAACATCATGAGAACAACATCATCTCCAAGTTACATATCAACCCGAATTGATCATTTAGCACCGTTTCATCAATTCCCGACCCATCACCACAAGAACTGCAGCAGTTCAAGGATGACGGCCCATCGCCATTACCTTCTCATGGCACTGAGGGATGGGCAACAATCGAGCCATGCCAGCATCACTCACAACCCAAGCAAACATTTAAAATAAATGTAAAGGCCAGTTGTGATATTGTGGGTTCTTTTAATCAGATTCAGACATGTGGAGTAGTGCACAAATGACTTTTAATTAACACACATGCTGCTGCAGTGAAATGCCTATGTAGCAGCACGCTTGCATGTTTCTAACTCCCTGGAGTTATCATTCCCACTAATTTTTTGTGGCCCTGAACTAGAATATATTAACATAGCCTCATAACCCGGAGAACTCTATAATCTGAAGTTTCTTTCATCAGTGCACAACTAAACTCAGTTCTGCTGCCCACAGATATTGCTAGTGGCGAAACTATTCATTTTAATTTTTTCAATCCATTGCTGTGCCTGCCTAATGCAACGTTCAGGGAAATCTTCAATTAAAAACATAGTACTCATTCAGAAGAATGAGAGGTGATCTTATCAAAATGTATAAGATTATGAGGGGGCTTGACAAAGTGGATGCAGAGAGGATCGGGCTCAAGTTTCCCCAGGAGTTGCTCCTATTTTTTTGGAGCAACTAGTTTTTAGGTTTTTTTTGGAAAAATTCGCAATTCTCCCTATTTAGTTTGCTCCAGTTTAAGTGAGCTAGTTCAGTTTCTTTTTAGTTCAGATGTTTTTCAAACGGGGGCGTTACCAGCCACTCACGCCTGTTTTGGCCATTTAAGCAAGTTTAGCCGGTGAAAAGTTACTCCCAAGTAACTTAGGCCAGCATATGTGGCCACTTTTGTACACTTAAAAAAATCTTACGGAGACTTAAGAAATCAGCGCAGGTAGTCAGAAATTTGGGAGGAAGAAGGGAAGTGAGAGGATTTTCCAAAGCACGAAACACCTTCACAACAACATTAAAGAAGCATAAGTAAATTTAAAGCACTAAGCATTAAACAAAGCAGTACATTTAATGCACTAAGCACTAAACAAAGCACATAAATAAGCATTCAATAATAAAAAATACAAGGAAGCTGACAGGACCTGAACCAAGACTTAGAAAGCACTAAACAAAGTACAAAAAGTAATAAGCAATTAATTAATAAAAAATAGAAGGAACCCTGCACCTAAAGCACCAAGACCAAAGTAATAAGCAATCAATAACAAATAAAAAACAGAAGTCCTACCTTTATGTGAAGGGAAGGCTGGGGGTGGGTGAAGAAGAGGGAGACACGGGGCGGGGCGGGCGGGGGGGGGGGGGGGGAGAAGAGTGGGGCGGGGGGAAGGAAGAGGAGGGAAGATGGAAGTAGCCTCTTGATCAAATGGTACAAATCCTCTGGAAGGTCTAGAGCCAGCCCCTTGGACTTTAGTATCCTGAGGATCTTGTTCCCAGTACCAAACGCACCTGGGCAAGACCATGGGAATCCCTTTTTTTTGATTCAGTGAGCTTGGATTTTATTGTTTCAAGTTCTGAGTCCTTTCAATCTTTTCCGTTTGGAAGGCTGAGCCCATCTTCAGGATTCATCGCCAGGGCACAACGAGAAACTCTTGCATAAGTAAAGCATTCATTTCACGGCGACCGCCCCAATCCTGCCCCCAAACAGCAGGCAACGTTAAACAGACGAGCCTGCCCAGGTCCCACCCTACTCACATCTTGCCGCAATCTCTTTGCTTTCCTGCTACCCAACGCCCCCCCGAACATCTCCGAGACAATCCCAAGGAACACTCGATGGCCTCAGTCAGTGAGAGCAATCAAGGCTTCGACGACATTTCCCAGATGCTCCTGGAGACCACGCTCTGCTGTACTTCGAGAAATCTCCATCTCGTTCATAATGAGTTCGACACCTTCCTTCTTGATAGTCACTTTTGCCAGCTCCTTCTCCCTTTCTTGTTTGGTTCTCTGTTGCCGGGATCTCCTGTTTCCGATGACTGACATTGCCACCTCCAGGTCCGAGCGCACGATCTCCTTCTCCTCCGCATAGTCGGTCATCCACTCCAGGAGCCCATTCGGCCAGGGCTAGGGACGGCGTGCTTCGGGCCCCTCCCACACAGCCTGCAGAGATTCGGGGGCTCGGAGCTACTGCACATGCGCGCGCACTCTAACGTGCATGTGCAGAGGTCCCGGCACTGTTTTCAGCACCGCTCCACCCCCCACTAGATGTGAGGCGCTATGCCTAGGCTGAAAACGTCCCGAGGAGCAGGGAGAATTCCTCGGTAAGTTTTAGGCGCGCTTTTTGTTCCAGAAAGTCGGCGCGCCTCACAGATGTGCGCCGTTCTAAGTGTCGCGGCAAACTTGGGCCCGATGTTTCCACTGATAGTAGAACTAGAGGGCATGATCTTAAAATAAGGGGCTGCCCATTTAAAACAGAGAGGAGGAGAAATTGCTTTTAGAGGGTTGTAAATCTGTGGCATTTGCTGCCTCAGAGTTGTGGAAGCTGGGACATTGAATAAGTTTAAGACAAACATAGGCGGTTTCTTAATCGATAAAGGGATAAGGGGTTATGGGGAGTGGGCAGGGAGGTGGAGCTGAGTCCATGAGCAGATCAGCCATGATCTCATTGAATGGCGAAGCAGGCTCGAGGGGCTATATGGCCTACTCCTGCTCCTATTTATGTTCTTATCTTCTTATGTACTGAAAGGACTAACTGATCCTGCATGTGGCCAAGGTCCAAAGTAGCAGTGAACCCATTCATGCCTTACTATTTACAATATATTTAAAAAAAAATGTAATCAGCAGGACTAACTTGGTTTCCCCACCCCACCACCCATAACCTACATAAACGTAGGAGGACAAAAAGCTTCAAATATGCTTGGAAGCAGATGGGAAGTAAAAGACTCGATTCTACCAGTGTGCTTGTGAAAATAGCCGGCCTTCTAAATCAGTAGGGGAATTAATTACTTCACAATTAACAAAATGAATTCCCTGCTGGCTATAACTGATTGACATTATACTAGTCAAAGCAGCCAAGTGTAGAGATGCATCTGTATACATTCTCAGGCAGAATATGTTGACAGCATCTTTTCCTACTGATCTCAACATTTCAAAGGAGCACTCGTAGTGACTTTTCATATTGAACATAGTTCAGTACAAGCCCAGAAAACATACCACAGCAAGCACAGTTAACTTTAATGGGATAAAAACAAATTAGTCTGAATTGAGTTGTAGTTTGATGGTCAGTTAAAGGGGCATGTCATTGCTATCACCAACAGCATAAATATTGCATTTAGTATTATTCAAAAAAATTTCCACGGTTCACCAATATCTTTCTTTCCATGCCCAAGTCCAAATCATCTCTATATATCCAAAACACAAGTGGGCTGAGTCATCATCATTGGCAGTCCCTCGAAGCGAGGATGACTTGCTTCCACGTCAAAAAGGGATGAGTTCACAGGTGTTTCAATGAAGGACCTAATACTCCAGATCTCGAACTACATCTTAAAGGGTGTAAGATGCCTGTGCATGGATTTTTTTTTTTTTTAAACATGTGGTGCCCGTTGCACCCCAGCCACCACATGGGCTTGACAGAGCTAGGTCTTGGTCCAGTGGCAAGGATTAACCAAGACGACTGGAGACCAGCTCTGCTGCACGGACCTAGCGCACACACATATCACAGTGTGGGCTGGCCCGTGCTGTCTCTGGGCCCTCGCCCCTTCTGGACCCCAAACTCACGCCTCTCCTGGGCCCCGATTACATCCCTCTATGGACTCTTGCTGCTCCTTCGCCCCTCCTGCTGTGCCTGCCCACACTGCAATCAGTGACCTGGCTTCGCAGCCATCGCCCTCCTGCAGCAGCATGCGCTGCTCCCTGCAGTCATATGTCGCCGCACACTGCTCCCTCCAATGGCCCCCGCCTGCTGATGGACTTGCAGGTCAAGACCGCGTCGATTTCTTGGCCAGCCCGCCGCACGCTGCTGACTCACCTCTCTCTGCACCGATTGAGATTGTGTCGCTTCTCCGTCAAATAACATCACTTCTGCCCCACATTAAAAGCTCGCATTTCATCTCCTCTTTCACAAACATCTCAGAGCAAAACTACACCACATACCTGGAAAAAGTCTTCATGTTAGAATCATTAAACTCCCGAAGGAGTGGCGGGGACAGGTTGACCAAACCAGCGTTCAGTCGCCAAAGGCGGTCTCTGAAGGGTGCTGACCCCTGGAGTACACCATTTCCAACCCTTCTCCACACCGAATACTCATTTACCCTAGCTCTTCATTTGCTGTTAGCTAACTTTGTATCCCTGCTATTGTATTTCGTCTTATACAATATGCCTAAATATTTGTAACAAGCCACCGAGACATTTGTTGAAATACCATCTGAAAATCCACATATTCTACATATAATTCAAAAAATTCTATTAAATTTGTCAAACATGACTCAGCTTTTAACAAATCAGTGCTGGCAGTGGTTGACTCTCATACATTGTTAAATACTTACTGATCATCACCATTCTGGTCGTGAATGCTGCTGGATAATTAAACAACTAAGCGGTTCCATGAACATCTCCATCCTCAATGATGGCGGAGCCCAACACACAAGTGCAAATAACAAGGCTGAAATGTTTACAACCATCTTCAGCCAGAAGTGCCAAGTGGATGATCCATCTCGGCCTCCTCCTGAGGTCGCCACCATCACAGAAGTCAGTCTTCAGCCAATTCAATTCACTCCATGTGATATCAAGAAACAGCTCAGCGCATTGGATACAGCAAACGCTATGGGCCCTGGCAGCATCCCGGCTGTTGTGCTGAAGACTTGTGCTACAAAACTAGCCGCGCCTGTAGCCAAGCTGTTCTAGTACAGCTACAACACTGGCACCTACCTGAATGTGGAAAACTGCTCAAGTATGTCCTGTCCACAAAAAACAAGACAAATCCAATCCAACCAATTACCACCTATTCAGTCTAATCTCAATCATCAGCAAAGTGATGGAAGGTGTCATCGACAGTGCTATCATGCAGCACTTGCTCACCAATAACCTGCTCACCGGTGCCCAGTTTGGATTCCGCCAGGATCACTCTGCTCCAGACCTCATTACAGCCTTGGTTCAAACATGGCAAAAAGAGCTGAATTCCAGAGGTGAGGTGAGAGTGACTGCCCTCGACAGCAAGGCAGCATTTTACCAAATGTGGCATCAAGGAGCCCTAATAAAATTGAAGTCAATGGGAATTAGGGGAAAACTCTCCACTGGCCCGAGTCATACCTTGCACAAAGGAAAGTGGTTGTTGGAGGTCAATCATCTCAGCCCCATTCCAAGGCCAATATATCCTTCCTGAGATGCAGTGACCAGAACCGAACACGGTTCTCTAGATACAGTCTAACCAGAGCTTTATACAAATCCAGTATAACTTCCACCCCTTTATATTCCAGCCTCCAGGAGATAAAGGCCAATATTCTATTAGCCTTTTATAAATATTTTTCTTACATGTCCACTAGCTTTTAGCGACTTCTGTTCATGTTTCCCTAAATCGTCCTACCATTTAGAAAATATTCTGATCTATCCTTCTTGAGTCCAAAGGGACTTACACTTCCCACATTAAACTCCATCTGCCACAGTTTCGCCCACTCACAATCTATCAATGTCCCCATGCAACTTTCTGCTCCCATCTACACTACTTACTATGCCACCTAACAATGTCATTGACAAACCTGGATGTACGGCTCTCTATTCCTTCAACATCCCTTGCTGGTGTAAATTTTTTAAACAATATGAAAGTTACCAACAATGTACCAAAAATTCAGGTAGTACTTAAAAAAAAAAATGGATAAAATGACCCACCACAAAAAAATTACGTGACTGTATTTTTACCTCTCTAGTACAATGTTCCAGAACAGGAAGGAATATTCGACCTAAAAATAGAGGAAAGGAAGCTGTGGGGAATGATTAAACAGTCTGTTATATATGCAGACTATAGATATCATCTCTGTGTAGTCACTGTATAGTTGCATAAGATGGAGACTTGTTTACCTGATGTACTATCAATAAGGTTTACACTGTGTATATACATCCGGGCACCATTAGAGGGTGCAACTGGTGGAGACCGGGATTTCCTGCCCTGGTGGCAGGGGCTGTATGAAAGGGGCTCACTCTGGAGTTACGAATAAAGGACCAAGGTCACTACAGTTTAAGTACAACACATTGACTCGTGGAGTCATTCATAAGTGCATTACAGACATAATACAGTCTAGCTTAGAATCAGTTTTTTTTTAAATAGCCATATCACAATCTTCTGTCTGACAATGATCTACATGGATAACATTTGTTTTATTCCAAAAACAGTGATAAAACTTGATGTAAATGTCTTTCAAACTACGTTGCCAAGGATTCCAAGTAATTTTATAACCATCCAAGAATAATTAAAGTACCTTGTGAAGTACTAAGTGTACCAAAACAGCACTGTAACATTGGACAAGTAAACATTTAGTGATCTGAAGACTAAACACAATAGCTCTTGGATGACAGAACATGTACAAGAATGTGCTGGATTTGTACTTTTTAGTAAAAGTTAAGAACTTGCATTTCTGTAGCACCTTTCATGACCTTATGACGTGCATCACAATCAATGAAGTACTTGTCAAATATAATCATTGTTGTAATGTAAGGAATTGAGCAATAAGTTGAATGTCAATTTACAAAGTTCACCTCTGGCAATGCTGCTGATGTTAAGGACACTGGCATAAATGAGCTTTAAAAATGTATATAAAATTTGCCACATTGCAAAAAGAGACATCTCTATACAAGACACTTACTCATCAATTATTCTTTAGAGTTAATTTATTCCATCTGAGCAATTCCAATATATTGATCCACAGCTTCAAGTAGAAATAACAGATCACACAAAATTTCAATTATATTAGAAATATTTCTAAACCAGATCCTGGCCTCTAAAATATTCATTGTATCTCACTACATTTTACAGTCCAATAAAAATATGACTACAGTCTTAATTTGAATTATCTGTTCATTCAAATTATGCAAAAAAAACCTCCCATTGAACAACAGTTGCTTAATTTGAACCTCTTAATTTAAATTATCGGTCCAATTTGAATTCCCTCCATAAATAGGACCTGCCCAGCAAAGTTTACTGTTCAATTCAGATTCAGCCTGGTTCAAGTAATCCAGAGCAGCTAACCTTCCTGCAATACCTGATCTTCCCTCGCTTGGAAGGCAAATTAATTTACCAAAAAAATTAAAGTTGATCTTGTTCCTGCATCGTGGATCAGAATTTTCAAAAGCCATTGTGCAATCAAGCCCAAGTCCAAAAGTGTGTTGCTAACTGGGTATGTGCTAAAATCTTGACGTTTTCTCTCATTATAAGCCTGAAGACATCTTGTGTCTGCTGGTAAAACTGGCCTTAGTTTACAAACTGCACCCAAGCAGAATGCTAGCTTTCATCAACAAAAAATGGTCAGGTGGGTAAAAAGCTAAGCAGCGAATCGCCGCCATGGTTTTGCATGAGATTGACTGGAAAAAAAGATGCCGTTGATGGCAATTCTAGAAAGCTAATGTTTTTATGATGTCGTTACTCTGCCTGTAATGAACAGAAACAAAAAGCATGATGGCTGCTGATCCTTTTTGGAGGATTGGCTGAGAAACTTTGAAGCATGGCATTGCAAGGCAGAAGAGTTGACTCAAGAGAAGTGCCTGCTGCTGGCATAGTAAATTCATCCCATCAGCTACATCTAACACGGCCGAGGATCCCACAACCAGGTCTGGGGGAGTGAATGTCTGAGCGTGAGAGTTCACTGCCAGGAGACATGACGTGTGAATCCAATGTCAGTATTGATAAGGATGTTCCGACATCCGGACTGCCGACTGACATAGAAATTGCTGATGTTGTGCTGCTACTAGTGAGACTGCAAGAATGAGGAAAAGGCTGCAGCAAGTGGATCCATCAAGCAGACGGATGAACCAGCCGCCACCAGCACGACCATGGGATTAAATTCTGCACAATTACTGAGGAAATGGTTGACAACCAAACCAGATGTCCAATGACATTTTTCTCGGTGCTGAATATTGTATGATTTTTGAATTGAATCCTGCCAACAGGATTTCAGGAGAGGCTTGATTGACCAGCTGCTCTTTTCCTGCCTGTCATTTTTGTTTGTTTGTATGTTCGTAACAGCACATTCGTCCAAAGTATTTTGTGAAATGACAGAACTTTGCGGTGTGCAGCTCAGCTCAAATTTTGATCAGAAGAATATAAATAGTTGCCTTCATCATTTATTGCCATTTTAAGTGTTCCTTTTGCTGTGCTATTTCATTAAATAGCTTCATTTGTACGGCTGAATAATTCTAATTCTTTGAGCAAAAACAGCTTTGAATTGACAATGGGCAACAGTAGACTGTACTGAATAGCAGCTCAATGCTTCAACATTTTTATTGCATCAGCTGCTAACTTTTTGGGCCAAAAAGGAGAGTGACTTTTTTCAGAAAACCTATTTTGGAAAACCTATTGCATTTTATTTTTAAAAAAACAGCTCGAGGTCTTGCCTTCACTACTTTGCAATCAGCTATTACACTGTTGCCACAACTGTGTCACACTCAGCCTGCAACATACAAACAGAACTTCATCTGCTTCATGCAATATGTAAAAATGCTTACAGTCTGAGAATGCAAGTTGACTGTAGTTCAAGGTTGTCCAATACAATACGCTGCCTCCAGGCCAGGTCCTAGATCACCCCAACCTCTGTCGTTGAGCTACAGTATGCGGACAACGCCTGCGTCTGCGCACATTCTGAGGCTGAACTCCAGGATATAGTCGATGTATTCACCGAGGCATATGAAAGCATGGGCCTTACATTTAACATCTGTAAGACAAAGGTCCTCCACCAGCCTGTCCTCGCCGCACAGCACTGCCGCCCAGTCATCAAGATTCACGGCGCGGCCCTCGACAACGTGGACCATTTCCCATACCTCGGGAGCCTCTTATCAACAAAAGCAGATATTCGTGCGGAGATTCAACATCGCCTCCAGTGCGCCAGTGCAGCCTTCGGCCGCCTGAGGAAAAGAGTGTTCGAAGACCAGGCCCTCAAATCTACCACCAAGCTCATGGTCTATAGGGCTGTAGTAATACCCGTCCTCCTGTATGGATCAGAGGCATGGACGATATAGAAATCGCTGGAGATATATCACCAACAATGTTTCCGCAAGATCCTGCAATTCCCCTGGGAGGACAGGCGCACCAACATCAGTGTCCTCGTCCAGGCTAACATCCCCAGCACTGAAGCACTGATCACACTCGATCTGCTTCACTGGGCAGGCCACAGTTTGCATGCCAGACACGAGACTCCCTAAGCAGATGCTCCTTCACGGCTACGAGCCAAAGGTGGGCAGCGGAAACATTACAAGGACACTCTCAGAGCCTCCCTGATAAAGTGCGACATCACCACTGACACCTGGGAGTCCCTGGCCGAAAACCGCCCTAGGTGGAGAAAGTCCATCCGAGAGGGCGTTGAGCTCTTCGAATCTCAACGCTGAGAGCGTGAAGAGGTCAAGTGCAGGCAGCGGAAGGAGCATGCCGCAAACCAGTCCCACCCACCCCTTCCCTCAACGAATCTCTGTCCCACCTGTGACAGGGTCTGTTGTTCACGTATTGGACTGTTCAGCCACCAAAGAACTCGCTTCAGGAGTGGAAGCAAGTCTTCCTTGATTCCAAGGAACTGCCTATGATGAGCCACTAGCCACACATGGCTAACGGAGAATCCAGCTGTGGCTAATTGTATTTTTGATTAGTAAATTAAAAATATGAGCTTCAGATACCGTTGTTGGGCATGTGGTGTCAATACTCATATTTGCACGGCCTATGTGTGCATACTTTTTAATCTTTTTGTATGTTTGTTGGTAAAATGGCAAGATTGTTTTTTGATTGTTCTGTGCGCTTTACTTTCTTGGTTATCTGCTATAATGGTGTGTCATCATCATCATCATAGGCGGTCCCTCGAACGAGGATGACTTGCTTCCACGAGTTCACAGGTGTTTCGATGAAGGACCCGATGTTCTAGTCCTGAACTCCAATTGAGGGGGTGGAAGATGCCGGTGGGTGAATTTTTTAAACGTGTGGTGACCGTTGCGCACCAGCCACCACACGGGCTTGACAGAGCTAGGTCTTGGTCCAGTGGGAAGGATTAACCAAGGCGACTGGGGATCTGCTCTGCTGCACGGACCTAGCGCGTGTGCATATATCGCAGTGTGGGCTGGGCCCTCGGCTCTTCTGGGCCCCGTACCCTCATCTGTCGCACCTCCGCCACGATTACTCACTACTCCTCCGCCATAAACATTCACTGCATCTCGCCACAAACACTCGCCGCTCCTCCGCCCCGACCTCTCACTCCTCTGTACCTGGGCCCTGCCGATGTTCCTGCCCACACTCCAAAATGGCGACCAGGGTTTTGATGACGTCATCCAGTTGCCCATCTCAAAATCATCGCATACTTGGAGCAGCTCGCGCTGGAGGCTGAAGTGGTATGCAGCTCCAACTGCGGAGCTGTTCTCTTGCACATCGGGGGGCCACAATGGTGTGTAACACAGATGTAAACGTCAGACTTAAGCGCCATGGAAACACCAGCAACACTGTATGGAGTGGGAAGCTATTATCATGGTCAGCTTGACCAATCAGAATAACCGCTGCAGGCAGCAAAAGAAAGCAGGACTGAGCAATCAGTAATGAGCAACTCCAATAAGCCACATCATGGGAAAGAGCAAGCGGCATCCAATCACGATCTGGATGGTGATCAGTGGTGGGTCTGGTGCGTCAAGGTATCGCTTATAACTGCTGTGCAAAACCCTAGAAGCTGCACTAAGATGTACTGTTCCAGAATTCCAAACTTTGGTGAAAGAGAAAGACTGCAAAATTTCATACTGAAGGATGGTAGATGTCTGTAAAGTAAATAGACACGAAGTACATTTGCCATCATTGTGTGCAAGGCAGTTTCTACTAAAGTTAATTCATATGGCTAAAATAATGGCACCATAGTTAGTCAGCAATTTCTAATGCACAACGCTGCTGTAGTTATCAATTTTGATTTTTATTGGTAGAATTGAAGGTGCTTTAAAAATGCACAAATTCACATTTATATATATATTTTTTTTTAAAGCCCAGTGAGGTTGTTACTAGTTAGTCAAAAGCACTTAGGCTTATCAGTGTAAATAATGGCAACAAAATGGTAAATGCGCTAACCTGGAAAAACACAATGAGCTAGAATTTCGTCGAAAACAGTAGTTTTACGCCAAAATTACCGTTTTCGCTGCACTACCATTTTTAGGCCTGCTTTTCGGCCATTAATCGGTAAAAATCGGCATTGCACGCGGATTCGCGGCGCAAACCGTGAATTTCGGCAACTTTAGTCCAAGGCCGATAACGCTGAGAGAGAGGACCAGGAAGGGGGGGAATACAACAACAAAAAAATTGCAAAAAAACATTCACAAAACTCTTACCAACTAAATCGCTGAAAAATGATTAATAAAAACTTTAACACCTTTTTTGCAGGACTTCATACTTACCGCTGCTGGCAGGGCTGCAACGTAGGTTTGACCCAGTCGGTATTCTGGATGCAGAATGCGGGTCCCGAGAGCGCCAAAAATCGATTGCAAATGTAATTTGCGATGTTGCATGCGGCACTCTTCTCCCCGGTGGTATGTGGAAGCACCTCCGCAAAAAGGTACCCGAATATCTTGCCGACCAGGTTTTCGCCGCGGAGCATCAAATTGTGACGAAAACCCGGCCGCAAAGGCATCAAAATTCTAGCCCCACAGATCAACCTAGGTTACACTCAGACTCCAGCTCTGAACCACTTTAAGGGAAATGAGCTGCCCCACCCCCATCACCTTGTCGCTTCACACAAGGCTATGGACGTAGCCCTGGTTACAATGTATCATGACTTCTCTGACTCTGTTTACTGTACAGGAATTTATGATTAATTTGCCTTTTTTTTGATTCATGCTGGCCTTACTTTTGAATAGTATTTTTCAACTGGTCTCTCAACATTAGCTATTGCCTGCTTGCTTACTGCTTTTTCTCTTGCGTTTACATTTAGTATGTTTGTGAAAAGTCTTTTAATAATTTTTTTTAAATGATTAATGTGAAGTTGGTTTGAGAAGGAAGCCAACTGGACTTTGAACATCACACAGCACAGCACAGGGTGATCAAATTTTTTTTTTAAAACTCGAACATGAAAACCAAAATTTTGCTTTTGACTTGACTGCAAAAAGATAATGTGTATAAACATACATATGAAGCTACTGACCGTAAACTAAGTTACGAATGTCAATCAAGTTTACTGCAGTACCTTAGCATGCTTAATCAAAATTGATCCAGTAACCTGCTGTAATTGAAACACAAAGGAGAGGTAATAAAGTACAGCGGGCTAAAGAAAGACCTTGAAAGATGCAGAGAATAAAACGAGAACTATAATTAAAACATATACAGCTGATAATTACAATGCATACAGTCAGCTCTCAAACATTGTGAAAACATTCTGCATTTGAAGTATTTTACAAATCAGGTCAGCTAAAAAGCAGCATGTAATAGAAAGCAACAAATGCAGCCAGGCAGAGGGACTCTAGGTCAACTCCTTGAAAAGGCAATAATGGAAGTAAATATCTGGAAGCTAGTATACAGTCTAGGTGACATGCACATTGGAAGGAAGTTTATACACTCCTGTTTGACAATTAAAATTGCATATCTTGGCTACGCAATTATATTTCAGCAGTTGCAAAACAGAAATTGTGCTGGACTGCAAAATGTACTGTGTATTATCTGAGCAGCCACACGATGCCTAAATGTGCACATTCTTCTTGTTATGCATATGAAAAAGAAAGACTTGGATTTATAAAGTGCCTTTCACAACCACCAGATGTCTCAAAGCGCTTTACAGCCAATGAAGTACTGATGGAGTGTAATCACTGTTGTAATGTGGGAAACGCAGCAGCCAACTTGCGCACAGCAAACTCCCACAAACTGCAATTGATAATTATCAGATAATCTGTTTTTGTTATGTTGATTGAGGGATAAATATTGGCCAGGACACCAGAGATAACTTCCCTGCTCTTCCTCGAAATAATGTCATGGGATCTTTTACGTCCACCTGAGAGAGCTGACAGGGCCTCGGTTTAACGTCGCATCCGAAAGACGGCACCTCCAACAGTGCAGCACACCCTCAGCACTGCACTGAAGTGTCAGCCTAGATTTACGTGTTCAAGTTTTTGGAGTGGGACTTGAAGTGACAACATTCTGACTCAGAAGCGAGTGTGTTACCTATTGAACCACAACTGCCACTGTGCTAGATCCCCAGGAGCAGCAACTAGCCTCACTACTTAAACAGGCACCAGTCCAGAGACACACAAGCGTTTTACTGCTTTAAAGAAAAAACTTGCATTGTTAAAGTGATCATCACAAATGTCCCCAAAATTATGTATTTGAAGTGCAGTCACTTACATGGGCAAACACTGCAATCATCTTGCAATGTCCCAGACAGCAATGAGATGAATAATAAATATTTTAATCTATTTTTGTATGGTATTAGCTGAGGGAAAAATGTTGGGCAGAAGACCATAAGAACTCCCAGCTCTTCGTCAAATAGTGCCATGGGAATTAGCATTCACCTAAATCACTAGAACAGGCAAATGGGGTCTCACTTTAATGTCTCATCTGAATGACAGCAATGCAACGCTCCTTCAGTATTGCACCGAAATGTCAGCCTAGATCATCTGCTCAACTGCTTAAATCCTTCCAAGTAACAATGTTAACAACTGAGTCAAGCTGACACTTGGAAGGGGGTGGGGAGGGCGGTGGAGGAGCACAGAGTACAGCACTCCACACAGATGTGAAAGGGACAGAGGTGGGGTTAAAGGAGGACTGGCTGGTGCCAAGTGCAGGCCCAGCACTCATGATTCATATCTCATGGGACAAGCTAGGAAACAAAGGGTACTTTAGCAACACAAAAATAAAATCACTTTCCTCCTTGCAGAGAATGATGCAACAAGAGTTTGCTACAGTTAATATCTAACTGGGCAATGGCAGACAGCACAGGCTCTCTGTTCTATAGACTGGCATTTAGTGGAATGCACCAAGGATTGGCAGGGGAGACCTTAGGCATGCAGGCAGTGAGCACAGTTGGAGCATCTCCCAGGAATGCTCCCACTCATGTTGTTGAGATCCAAAATCTGGAGCACAAGACAAAAGATCTCCAGTGAACTGTGAGTGAGGGATTCAGAGAGCTTGTGGCAGTGCACAGGTCTGTGCTTAAGCAAATCTGTGGCCAGCACGAGGACTTGGCCTGCACCTGGATAAGAAACAGCAGAAGGCTGCCAAAGCTAGCAACCCCCTGTAGCCACAATAGAACAGAGTATTTCTGGCACACAGGCAACATGAATGAAACGCGTGGAAATAAGCAGCCATCGGAGTGACAAGCAGACCTCCATATCTATTCCTGGGAGGGATAGGAGGTAAGAGTAGAAAGATGATTTAGCAAATGCTCAGTTACTGCTAAAACAAAAGTCCTACACAAACACTTAGAGGAATCTGTCTCCTTAAAGAACTTTACCTACAGAAGGGGAATAGCAAGACATTAGTAACTGACCACAGGAGAAAATGATTAAACATACTCTGTGGCTGCAATATAGGAAGATTGGAAGGATCACTTGGATAAAATATTCATGGCAAACAAGGACATACCACCTCTACAATCTTGACAAGCTGCCAGTAGAGTTGCATATTAAAACTATATTTCACTGGTTAAACATCAATTCTTGAATAAACATGATTTGATGAACTTTCAACTTGATATTGAAGAGTTCTACTTCATGAAATCAAACCCAACAATATATTTTCCTACACTGAAGTAGTGGAGCATAAATGTGAAGAACCTTGCATGTTTTCCTGACAAATCTTTGCACCTTATTATAACAGACAATCTGCAGTACACATACAGTACTGTAGCAATACACACTTAGTTCATGATTAAGTAGTAGTGGCCAGACTGAATCAGAGACTTTGCTGCCCCAAGTGGGCTTAACTATATACCAACTAAGCAATGCTGCAGCACATCATCATGCACTAAATTCACTGAAAGCTGGGCTTATACTTGGAAGGGGACACAGCCAAAGAGCAAGATGGAGATTTTATTCAAATTGTTGTAGTGCAGCTGAGCAAAGGCATCAAGAGGAGGAATAAAAACAAATACATTATCTTTAGCTTAAGAAGCTTTGGCTCAAAAATATTATTTGAATGAATTGAACTCATGTTGCGTGAGCCTAAGATACTGATATACGAGAGTGTACTTTCAACCAGGCCACAATAGTAATATTTGCAATTTCATTGGCACATATTTAAATAAACGATTAAGTGTGCGTATGAGAGAGCCTTCCCACCCCACCCAAATATTTTTTTCCAAGTTGATAAAATTAAATACAAAATTAAAGCCTCTCATTTCCCAAGGACTTCAACAGGCATTGATTCATTCAGATTGGATAACGTTTAATGAAGTTATAGTTTCCTAAATCTTTGAATGGGAGGGTGGTGGAAGCAATGTTTAATTTCAAAACAAAGTTATATTGAATATATTGCATCAGAACTATTTCAATTTTTTAAAAAGTTAAATATTTGGTCAGTTTCAGAAGTTAATAGTTGTAAATAGATTAAGATATCACATTTTGAATGTGTTAATTTTCTCTTGTTCCATCTGGATTTAGTTTACAGAAGAGTGTTATTCCACCAACTAAAAGTAGGTGGACTTGGGAGCTACAAAAAATGTTTACATCAGGAAGACCAGCTTTACATACCAGAATGTGTCAATGTCAGACCATTTACAGGGTTCCCTTTTCTATTTAACAAGCACTATGTTTAAATATAGATTAAAGCAATCAATCCCTTACTGTGGTTTCTTAAGCCTGCTTTATACAATAGAGGAGCCAGGATATCCAAGAGCTACTTATAAATTAATTGTGTACAACTAGAATCACTTTACTAGCACCAAATCTGGAATAAAGTAGAACTTGGCAAAGAAGTATTCACATCGCAGAATTTACTGCAATTCACAATCAGGTGCTTTTTCCGCTAGTGAAAGTTTTATAAGATATGTGTGAAATATCACTAGCACCTCAAGAAAGTATGAATTTCCATTAAAGTCTCTAATACATTACCAGGTTTTGCTTATATAAAAACATTAAGTGGCAAATATAATATGCTAAATGCTGTACTAGAAGTGCATTAAAAAATTGTAAAAACAATCACAGGAGATATAAATTTACAATGAAAAACACCAATGCTTTGAATATCAGCAATTTTCTCTCAACCAAATCATGATTTATCAATAATTTGATAACTAACACCCCAGGACTTACAATTCCCACTGTGGAATAAAACGTAGAGAGCAGATATACTCTCAAAATAGCAACAGATCACCCAGAAGGTGCAGAACAAGCCTCTCAGACTATCTGCCTCAGTCACAATCCCCCTCACTGACAATTGCCTCCCTCAGTCACGGTTAGGATTTCTGTACCACTGGTTAGTCGGTTTGTCTCCTTCAATTACTCAGTCAGTCTGGGTCTCTGTCCCTCAACTGTTTAGGTCACTATTAGAGATTGTCAGCTTCGAAATATGCAACATAACCTCTTCCTTCCTCAGCCCATCTCAACATTGAGAATCTCCCTCAGTTTTACTGTTTGCAGTTGAGGGAATCTCTCCCTGTTTCACTATGTGGGGGAATACCCTCAATCACTTTGTATGTGAATCACAGTGAGTGTGTGTGTGGGTCCCTCACTCTATCACCTTGTACAACAAAAACTTGCGTTTACAAAGCTCAGTCTTTTTTGTGTGAAAGGTTTTCTCCTTTCTCCTTTCTCTCTCTCTCTCTCTCTCTCTCTCTTCCCTCGGCCGTCTCCCTGCGGCTCTCCCCGAGTATCTGTCAGCCTCTCCCTGGCTGTCTCAGTGTCCGTGCCCTCCCTCTGTTACCTGCCGAGCTCTTTGCCCACCAGCGTGTAGCAGTTGCCGAGGTTGTCGCTGCAGATTCGGGTCTGGATGTCGGACAGCAGCCCGCTCCGTGGCTGGGTCATGGTCGGTGCAGCGCGCCCGGGGCTCGGGTCTAGACCGGGAAGAGGAGGCAAGTGGTTGCGAGCCGGCGGACACAGCCCAGCAGCGCGGATCTGGGTGTAGCGCTGCTGCCTCCGCTCAGCCACTGCCGGCTCGCAGCAGCAGCGCTCGGCTCATTCATAGCCAGCCCCGTCACCCGCTGATTGACAGCTCGGGGAAGTGCACTCTGCCACTTCAGTCAGCAACGCCAGGATATTCTTAAAAAGGCAACACAAGGTCATTCCAAATGAAGGTCAATTCACTATTTCTTGTTTTCTCTCTTTGTCACCAGCACCCTGGAAATAATTCAGTTTTTTTTAATTAAAATGTTACACTCAGAAGTGAATTCATGCAAAAAAAAAGATATAGAGGCACTGGAGAAGGTGCAAACTAGATTTCCAAGGATGATACCAGACCTAGCAGGAAAGACTGAATGAGCAGGGGCTCTTTTCTCTCAAAAAGCGAAGGCTGAAGGGTGACATGATGGAAGTCTTCAAGCAATAAAGAGTGGGTAATAAACTCGTCAATTACCGACAAGCCAGCCAAACATCGATGGTGGGGAAATTGTTAGAGATTATAACCCGGGTCAAAATTATTTGGCACTTGGAAAGCCAGCATGGATTTGTTAAAGGCAAATCGTGTTTGACTCGCATGATTGAGCTCTTTGATGAAGTAACCGGTTCAGCTAGGACCAGTCGGCTTCAGACCTAGTTACAGCCTTGGTCCAAATATGGACAAATAAGCTGAATTCTAGAGGTGAGGTGAGAGTGATTGTCCTTGATAACAAGGCAGCATTTGTCTGAGTGTGGCATCACGGAGCTCTAGTAAAATTGAAGCCAATGTGATGCGTTCATAATAAAGGATAAAACTGAATACTGTGTACAATTAGCAAGTGTGATCTTAGCTCCTTTAACGAGACTCCAGGTATCTCGTGGGTGACCTGCTTATATACTGTACTCCTAAGGGATGCTGGGATCCCTTGGGACTCCAACAGGTAGGCCCTCTGGTGGTAGTGTAATACAGGTTACAAGGGGTTAAATACATAACATCACTCCCCCGTAAAGTCAATAATACACACTTATTTACAAGATGAGACAATCTGGGGCTTTTCGCTCCCTTGTCGATCGTCTCGGTACAAATGCGGGTGAGTTGGTTAGTTCTTCACTGGATTGTTGGGCAGCTGGCCTTACCAGGCTGCTGGGGATGGTGAGTTCAGCTTCGTGGACAACCATGATGTCAGTTGCCACTTGTGTGTGTGTTGGAGGGTCAAAGTTGGTGGTGTCTTCTTCGGGTTGTTTGTAGCTGTTGGTGAACCGCAGTTTGATTTGGTCTAAATGTTTTCTGCACGTTAGTCCATTGTCCAATTTGACCTGAAACATCCTACTCCCCTCTTTGGCTATGATCGTGCCAGCGAACCATTTGGGACCATGTCCATAATTGAGTACAAACACAGGGTCCTTGACCTCAATATCGCATGACAAATTTGCGTGGTCATGGTACACACTTTGTTGATGCCGCTTGCCCTCCACGTGATCATGGAGATCAGGGTGGACAAGAGAGAGCCTTGTTTTGAGCGCCCTTTTCATGAGCAGCTCGGCTGGAAGAACCCCGGTGAGTGAGTGGGGTCTGGTGCGGTAGCTGAGCAGCACTCGGGATAGCAGGGTCTGCAGGGAGCCTTCCGATACACGTTTCAAGCTTTGTTTGATGGTCTGAACTGCCCGTTCTGCCTGGCTGGTTGGATGCGGCCTTGAATGGGGCAGATGTGACGTGTTTGATCCCATTGCGGGCCATGAATTCCTTGAATTCAGCACTGGTGAAACACGGCCCATTGTCGCTGACTAGGACATCGGGCAGGCCGTGCGTGGCAAACATGGCTCGTAAGCTTTCAAAAATGGCCGTGGACGTGCTTACAGACATTATTGCACATTCAATCCATTTTGAGTAAGCATCCACGACAACCAAGAATATTTTGCTTAGAAATGGGCCCGCATAGTCCACGTGGATCCTCGACCACCATTTGGAGGGCCATGACCACAAACTTAGCGGTGCCTCTCTGGGTGAGAGCCAGTTGCACTGGAGCATGCATGACTCTAAATCTGAGTCGATGCCGGGCCATCACACATGGGATCTGGCTATGGCTTTCTTCATTACAATGCCAGGGTGGGTGCCATGCAGTTCACAGATGAATGTATCTCTGCCTTTCTTGGGCGTTCTTGGGAGTTTGAGGAGGCACGGAAGTTCGTCGGAGAAGCCTATAAAAGGCCCATCAGTCACAGTCGGGGAGCGGGAGTTCGAGGAGGCACGGGAGTTCATCGGAGAGGCCTATAAAAGGCCCTTCAGTCACAGTTGGGGAGCAGGAGTTCGAGAAGGTATGGGAGTTCATTGGAGAGGCTTATAAAAGGCCCATCAGTCAGAGTTGGGGAGCGGGAATTCGAGGAGGCATGGGAGTTCATCGGAGAGGCCTATAAAAGGCCCATCAGTCACAGTTGGGGAGTGGGAATTCGAGGAAGCACAGGAGTTTGGCGGAGAGGCCTATTGTTGTGTCCTTACATTCATGAAGGTTTCATACATGACACCTATAAAAGCCCATCAGTCACTGTCGGGGAGCGGGAGTTAGAGGAGGCACGGGAGTTCGTCGGAGAGTCCTATAAAAGGCCCATCAGTCACAGTCGGGGAGCGGGAGCTCGAGAAGGCACGGGAGTTCGTCGGAGAGGCCTATAAAAGGCCCATCAGTCACAGTCGGAGGAGGCCAGCTGGTGCAGCTGCAGAAGGGTGAGAAGGCAAAAAAGAAGTAGAAAGAAATCGAAGGGTGATGTCACAGCCAAGGGGGTAAGTGATTGGCTGGTGATTGGTGAGTAGTTTTTCTTTTTATTTTCTTTTATCAGTAAGTAACCTTTCACATTGTTGTTGCCAACTTAAGTTAATCTAAGGGTTGAGTCATGGCAGGAGAGCTCGGACACATGTCATGCTCCTCCTGTGATATGTGGGTAGTCAGGGACGCTCCCAGTGTCCCTGACGGCTACATGTGCGGGAAGTGTATCCGGCTGCAGCTCCTGACAGACCCGCATTTCGGCACTGGAGCATCCACGATGCTGAGGATGTCGTGAATAGCACATTTAGTGAGTTGGCCACACTGCAGGTAAAGGTTACACAGCCAGATAGGGGATGGGTGACCAACAGGAAGAGCAGTGGAAGGAAGGAAGTGCAGGGGTCCCCTGCGGTCATTCCCCTGCAAAACAGATACACCGCTTTGGGTAATGTTGAGGGGGATGGCTCATCAGGGGAGGGCAGCAGCAGCCAAGTTCACGGCACCATGGGTGGATCTGCTGCACAGGAGGGCAGGAAAAAAAGTGGGAGAGCTATCGTAGTAGGGGATTCAATTGTAAGGGGAATAGATAGACGTTTCTGTGGCCGCAATATAGACTCCAGGATGGTATGTTGCTTCCCTGGTGCAAGGGTCAAGGATGTCTCTGAGCGGCTGTAGAACATTTTGAATGGGGAGGGTGAACAGTTCTCGTGGTGTATATGTGTACCAACGATATAGGTAAAAAATGGGATGAGGTCCTACCAGACGAATTTAGGGAGCTAGGAGCTAAATTAAAAAGTGGGACCTCAAAGGTAGTAATCTCAGGATTGCTCCCAATGCCACGTGCTAGTCAGAGTAGGAATCGCAGGATAGCTCAGATGAATACGTGGCTTGAGGAGTGGTGCAGAAGGGAGGGATTCAAATTCCTAGGACATTGGAACTATTTCTGGGGGAGGTGGGACCAGTACAAACCAGACGGTCTGCACCTGGGCAGGACCGGAAACAATGTCCGAGGGGGAGTACTTGCTAGTGCTGTTGGGGAGGGGTTAAACTAATATGGCAGGGGGGTGGGAACCTATGCAGGGAGACAGAGGGAAGTAGAATGGGGGCAGAAGCAAAAGGTAGAAAGAAGAAAAGTAAAAGTGGAGGGCAGAGAAACCCAAGGCAAAAAGCAAAAAGGGCCACATTACAGCAAAATTCTAAAGGGGCAAAGTGTGTTAAAAAGACAAGTCTGAAGGCTCTGTGCCTCAATGCAAGGAGTATTCATAATAAGGTGGACGAACTTACTGTGCAGATAGCTGTTAACGGATATGATGTAATTGGCATCACGGAGACATGGCTCCAGGGTGACCAAGGCTGGGAACTCAACATCCAGGGGTATTCAACATTGAAGAAGGATAGACAGAAAGGAAAAGGAGTTTGGGTGGCGTTGCTGGTCAAAGAGGAAATTAAGGCAATAGTAAGGAAGGACATTAGCTAGGATGATGTGGAATCGATATGGGTGGAGCTACGGAATACAAAAGGACAGAAAACGCTAGTGGGAGTTGTGTACAGATTACCAAACACCAGTAGTGAGGTTGGGGACAGCATCAAACAAGTAATTAAGGATGCGTGCAATAAAGATACAGCAGTTATCATGGGCGACTTTAACATACATATTGATTGGGCTAAACAAACTGGTAGCAATGTGAAGGGCTGGACATCCCAGACTGGTGACGTGTAATGAGAAAGGACTAATTATCAATCTTGTTGTGCGAGGCCCCGGGGGAAGAGTGACCATAATATGGTAGAATATTTATTAAGATGGAGAGTGACACAGTTAATTCAGAGACTAGGGTCCTGAACTTAAGGAAAGGTAACTTCGATGGTATGAGATGTGAATTGGCTAGAATAGACTGGCGAATGATACTTAGAGGGTTGACGGTGGATAGGCAATGGCAAACATTTAAAGATCACATGGATGAACTTCAACAACTGTACCTCCCTGTCTGGAGTAAAAATAAAATGGGGAAGGTGGCTCAACAAAGGAAATTAAGGATAGTGTTAAATCCAAGGAAGAGGCATATAAATTGACCAGAAAAAGCAGCAAAGCTGAGGACTGGGAGAAATTTAGAATTCAGCAGAAGAGGACAAAGGGTTTAATTAGGCGGGGGGAAATAGAGCGTGAGAGGAAGCTTGCCGGTAACATAAAAACTGACTGCAAAAGCTTCTATAGATATGTGAAGAGAAAAAGATTAGTGAAGACAAATGTAGGTCCCTTGCAGTTAGATTCAGGTGAACTTATAATGGGGAACAAAGAAATGGCAGACTAGTTAAACAAATACTTTGGTTCTGTCTTCACGAAAGAAGACACA